>NC_056744.1:349027063-349379563 GCF_019279795.1 Protopterus annectens
TAGGCTAGCTGCCTTTGTGGGTCATTTTAAGCATAGCTAATTTCCCTTGGTGAGAATCAAATGTTATACCTCTTGCCTCTGAGTTAAATACCTTAACTATTATACCAAACCTAACCCCTAATGTTCCTGCAAACCTCAAGTCATTTATGCTCCTTTTCTGGACTATACCAGTTCATAAACACAGACTTTCTCATATATTAAATCCTGCTCTGCCAGCATAGTGCCCATCTTGTAGGTCCCAGCCATCAGTCTAAGGCCATTGGTGTGACTAGATTTGCAGAAGTGCGCATGGTAGTCCATGGTGTCCTACACAGGGTAGGAGTTGTTGAACCTTCTAGAACATTTGCTTCTCTAACCAGCATTATGCTCACCCTTATGACTGCTGGAACATATTGCTTTGAGTGATTCATCATCCATGTAATATTCATACTAAGGTCTCGCTGCTCCTCCACTTTGCTCTGAAGCTCATACTGCTGGCATGGCATTATTTCTCTGAGTATGTGTCACCGTGTTTGCTTTCATTGGTCATTCTCTGGCTGCCAATTCCTGAATGCAACCACCAATTAATGCAGATCACCCTCCAAACTCATGCAGTCAGTTTTTATGCAACTGTGGCCTCTTCCTCCATGTCAATAAAACCGTGTCACCCCAGAGCCCCATCCTTCCCCTCATCCCAGCGCCTGAGAACAGAGAAGGAGGAGGCAAGGGCTGAAGATTGTGCCCATCATCCTGAAGAACTTAAGAGATTTTTTCTATCCTCTTACCCTCATTTCTGCTGGAGCTAATGGCACACTTTTGCAGTAGGCCCTGGAGTGCTGGGTGCATTGCTGGATCTGTTTCCACACATACTGATCCCTATCCGGGTGTAGCGCACTATTTGGTAGACCAAAGTCCCTTGTTACAGTGGAGCCCGGCATCTGCCAGATGTCAAGAACCTCCCTCTACCACGAGATGGACAATATAACTTCAGCCACTCATTCTTTTACCTCTTCACATCCTCTTTATCATCTCTTCTGGCACTAACATTTGTTCCCCAAACCCAGCTGATTGGGGCAACAGTCAGAGCTCCATCACTCTGTACCAAAGAGATTCCTACACCTACAATTACTTACCATACCCAGTTTCCATTATGTAAAAAAAAAAAGACATGACCTAACCACATCCATGAGGAGATCATACAGAACTGGGCTCAGTACTGATCCATGTGGCCCCCATTACTTAGAGACCTCAGTGAAGACACACCTGGCTATCATGCCCTCTGTTTTTTGTTACTGCAGTTGTCCCTTTTCTGTCTTACAGCTGTCCTTTCTGAATACTGTGCTCTGTGTTCTTTGTTTATAAGCCAGTTTTCCCTCCATCAAGAAACATTACATCCTACTCTATTCCATGTAGCTTCCTGATCATTGTCTATTGAAATGCCAGATGTGAAATCAAAGAGTAGCCATGGTAGCAATCAGACAAGTGGACATGGTTATCTCAGTTGTCATAAAGAAGACCATATTTATCTAGATTTTCCTGGACCCATCTTTGTACAAGGGGCCAGATGCAATACATAGCTATTCCCTAGGCTAGGCTGAAAAAGAATTGTAAACACTTCTGTATTTTTCTCTACCATATAAATGGCACAAAAGGGAGCATATTCAGGTCTCCACCAACTGTCACATGTAGCCCAGTAACACTTTGCCTACCTTTTCCTTCAACATCTCCTGCCTGTCCTGTCCTCCCCTACTATACGCAGCTCTTTCCCCACAAATCTGACACTCCATTATTATCATCCCCTGCCCTTCTTTCCTTCCCCCTTGTACCCTGACACAGCCTCCTTTTACAGATGTGAAGCCCAGTAACTTATCATTCAATTCTACAGCCTTAGTGAAGTCACTTCTGCCTGTCACTTCAATTTCCCTCACACAAATCTTACATTATACAAAAGTCAACCCAGTAAAATGACATCTTGTTTTTTTGTTGGGCCACACCCATTCAGATCTTTCACCTTGAACTTTACTGTTGCATGGACATAGCAGTTATCCTCTCAGCCTCCTCACCTCAATCTATTTAGGTGGATCAAATCTAATACACCTTTCCTCTCACTGTTCCAGCTACAGACCTTTCTTAAATTACTTCTTGGAAATTAAGTCACTTGTGCTTTATGATGCTGGAATATTGCAGCCCACATCAGCCATATGGCAACCCACTAGCCTCCATGTCACTAATATGATAGTTCTCCATAACCATCAAACTTCTCCTCTCCATCTAGCCTCTCTCCAAGCTTCCTGTCCTCTTTTTTTCTTTCATTTATTCATGTAAGTAGTTTGTACACTATTCTAGTCATCCATGTGACAATGTTAGGTAGTGGATAGTGCCAGCTATGCCACAACTAGGACAGTAGATGTGTAACATATGCCAGCAAAGCTAGCTAGAGTTTTGTAAAGAATTATGTCATTTGTATATCAAACTGATTTGTACAGATGATTGTATTGAAAATATATTTGTAGAGCTGCTTGTGTTAAAAATATACCAACAGTGAGTTCTGCTGGACAGAAAAGAAATGCATCTGTATGTCAGACTGTATTGTAATTGTTGAAATGAATATATTGTAACAGAGGATACTGGCAGAGAAGAGGTTAATCTCAGTCCAGCTAATTTTGAAAAATAGTCTGAAATTAAATTACCTGGTTTAGGCCATAAAGATTGTATGTTACAATTCTGATTGCAGCCAGAGATGAAATGTCTATGAAAATAGGACTAGGTTATCCTACTGTATCATCCTTAGGGGTGAACGAATTGCTACCCTGGAAGGGTGGAAGTTTTGAAATGGTTTTATAGCTTCTAGATGCTATAACACATCTCAGCAAAGCTCTGTGTGTATGGTAACACATATGTGCTAAATTCTGGTTCAGTTTTTAACAAAGGTGGTAGTGTGAGAACCAGAGTCAGATGACCAGATGTATGTGATGTCATTCTGTAATCCAGCACTGAAATTATGTTTTAATACTAGATGAGACAGAAGTCTCAGAGCAGTCTGTTTTTGAAACCTGACCAAGAAGGAAGAGCACTCACCCATTTCATCTTGTCTTGCTTTAGTAAATAACCAAGTAATAGGAATTCTTTAAATCAGTCATGAAAATATAGCGAGATTAGTTAAATGCTGTTTTTCTGTATCTGTGTGAATCTTTTCCATCAGTATTATTTTTAATATTTCCTGTGATCGAAACTCTGATGTTTATTGTAATAGATATTTAGTATTTTCATGTTCTTTTTTTATTTATTATTAAAACGAAAACCAAAGCAACAGTGACCAGAGAAGTAGTAATCCACGACCAAGGAAGGAGGAAGCAGTTCTTAATTATAAATCAAAGAATACTTTTAATAATAAAATTCTCGAGTAAAAGGTTACACAAACCTCGAAGTAAAAAAATCACACAAGCGCTTTCGCTCAGGCAGTCCTGAGCTTTATCAAGTGTTACAAAAGTTCTGTGTACCAGTGTTCCTTATATGTCCTAGTAATTATACTCTTAATTGGAACAACTTGTTGACAAAGTGCTTTAGTGAATTAAAGGTATATAATGAAAAATTAATTCTATTAAAAATAAACCACAGATAAATAAATGTATATATATATATATATATATATATGTATAAATACTGTAAAGCCAGATTGTGAGTACAGGACTTCACTAATAAGAATTTAAAAGTTAAGAATTAAAAATTAGGGTTAAAAATTTAGTGGCAGTCATATTGAGTGCACTGAGTGAATTGCATATAGCTAGGGATATTTTTATTATTATTATCGGAGTTCTTGTTTGTGCACCATGACCCATGATAAACCATTTAGTGATAGGTATTTCTAAATGTACTGGGGACAATGAGTGCATAATTAAAAAGAATTCCAAAAGTCTTTCTTAAAGTATGTTGAGCAAAAAAACTTTTCTTAAAATTAACTCCATACTACTAAAGAAGGTGATAGTAATAAATTAATTAATTAACAATGGACATTTGTCAGTGACATAGATAGAGACATAGTGGTAGAGATGGTAAAGGCTTAGAGAGTTGCAGGACAATAGTTACCCATATGGTTTGGCTTAGTGTATGGGTGAGTTGTTGTGTTGATAGACTTCAGCAATAAGGCTATAACCTAGCTCTTCTTAGCTTCAAAACTGGTTTGATGCTGATGGTCCCATTGAGCCCAGGCGGTCTACCTGCATCCAGCCTCAGCTGCCATTGTAATTCGCGATAACCTAAGGTAGACTCCCAATCGTCCCCCCTTGCATCTGGTTCAACTTGCTCTAAAACAAGAAACTGAATGTTGAGCTCTGGGCAAGAGAGGGAATGTTTGAAAAAGGCATTTGTCTCTTTCTTTTTAGCCATATCGTAGAGGTGTTCATAGATTTGTTTCCTTAATTCCCTCTCAGTTTTACCCACATAGAAACTTTGACAGGTAGTGCATACACCCAAGTAAACAACCCCTTTAGTGGCACACGTATAAAAACCTGTCGGGTGTACTCTAAAATTCCTGGATGAAATATAGGGAGATGGTTCTTTCGATATGGCGTGGCATTGTGCACAAGTGCCACATTTGTATGTGCCCAGCCTGGGTTGTTTAACTTTTTTCTTAATTTCGTGCTTTTTTCAAAGATTTCCTTAAAGTTGGCCCCTCTTTTTCGGACAAAACTGGGTTTGGATGGTATAAAGTCCTTTAGTTCTTCAAAAAGGGCCAGAACAGGCCAGTGATGCATGATAGTTTTTTCCATTTCTTGGGAATTGGATGAATAAGTGTATGCAAAACTGTTTGTGTGGGAAACTTCTGTATTCGAGGGAGTTTTGAACATAAATTCCGGTCCTCTTCCCAATATCGGTGTGTAAAGGGAGTGTCTTAAAGAACTTACTTCAGCGGCTAAAGTTCTGAATAGTTCCAGGGGGTAGCCTCTTTCCAAGAACAGGGTCTGTAGGGTCTCCAATTCCAATTCGAACTCGTCCTGGGTGCTGCATATTCTACTTGCTCTGATGAGCTGTCCCTTGATGATTCCTCTTTTTTGATATAGGGGGTGTGCACTCTCAAAATGTAAAAAAGAATTGGAGAAGGTAGATTTACGGTGCAATTTGGAGTGGAAAGCTTTTTGGGTATAGTCCTTGTACAAGGTGACATCTAGATAATGAAGTTCATGTAAATCGACAGTATATGTAAATTGTAGGAAGCTGGTAGTGGAGTTGATGTGACTGAAAAACCGCGTCAAGTCTTCCTCCGATCCAGTCCATAGGATACAGATATCATCCAAATAACGTCTGTAAAAAAGGATGTGCTGCTCCCAAGGTGGTGTAAGGACAAAAGTGTGCTCCCATATATGCAATACCACGTTTGCATAAAAAGATGCACAGGGTGCTCCCATGGCTACACCTTTACGTTGCCGAAACAGTTCTCCATTGAAAAAAATGAAATTGTTGGACAAAACAATTTCCATCAACTCAGTAAGTAGGTTGGACATTTTGTTGGTAAGGGTGGTTTTTTGATTAAGAAATTCAGCAAACCATTCTAATCCTTCTTTGTGTGGAATACTGGAGAAGAGATCCTTGATATCCACAGTGACCATTAAGAGGTCTGGTGAACAACATGAAGTGGGAATATCACGCAAGAAATGCCAGGAATCTTTACAAACGTGGCTAAGTAAGGATATGTATTCCTTGGTCATAAAGTCAATGAATTTCCCCAAGGGTTCAGTCACACCCCCTTCCCCTGACACAATCGGTCTGAATCTAAGAAGATGGGTACCTTTATGAATTTTCGGTATCCCAAAGATGACCGGTATTCTGGGCTTCTCCACATGAAGGTAGTTAAATGCCTTCTCATTGATAGCCTGTTGCAGTAAAAGGTCCTTCAGGTAATAGTTAATCCGTGTGAAGGCGATATTGACCTCATTGCGTGAAACCGTCTCATATTGTTCGTCATCTTGTAACATGGTGTGGATGTGTGCCTCATAATCCCCAGAGAACATGAGGACAATCCCTCCGCCCTTGTCTGGTTTCATAATCCTGATCTTCTCTTCTTTAAGATGTTTTATGAAGTTAGTTTCTTGGTCAGAAAGATTAGGATAAGACAAGGATTTTTTGCTTTTGGATAATTTCCTAAAATCATTCTCCACCAGTCTCTCGAAGAAGAGGATTATCGGGTGGAGTGGAGGGTTGAACAGGCTGGTACGGGTTAGGCCCAAGTCATGCATTCTCAGGCCTTTGAAAATTAAATTTAAATTCAGTCCTCTGGTGAACAGTTTCAACTCTACTAAAGCTTGTGTCAGGTTCATGGGCTTAGATGGTACAAACTGCAACCCCGAGTGAACACATCAAAGGCGCATTCATCTAGATCCACGTCTGTATAATTATAGATAGCAAAATTGTCCTTCCTCAAAATGGTGCAATTACCTTCTGTGATATCAAGGCTGTTGGTATCTAAATCAAACATAGGAATGCATTCTATGGGGGGTTCTTCTAAAGTTCCAGGGACCCCAGATGAATAAGAGGCATTCAACATCCAGTATTCCAGGCCCTCGGTGCTTGTCTCTGTCCCCAAACCCCGGTCTTGCCGGGGTTCCGTGGAAAATCCTGGTTGCTGTTACCCTTCCTACCTTTCTCTGCTAATCTTTCACTTCTTCTAGGAAGTTCCTCTAGTTCTTCATGAATATCATCAGCCCTTTCTAAATCAATGGTGGATGTCTTGGAAAAAAACCCTCTATTATGCCCATTAGGAAAGGGATAAGCCAAACCATCTCTATAGTCCACTAAGTCACGTTCTAGTTTTCTTAACTTCCTGTTAAGAATCTTGTCACAGAAAGTGTCAACATTGCCAAAAACTTTATCATAACTGGGTTTAAAAGCATTAAAATCTGAATCAGTTATTAATTTATTGTTCAAAAGATCTAAGTCATTCATGAGCGTTTGTGCCTTTAACTCATATTCCCCAATCATCACATACAGCATTTCCAACCCTGCCTTGTCAAAAATTTCACATAGCTTAAAATAATAACTAGTACCATGCTGAACATTATTGGGAAATTTAAACAGGCGTAGCCCTTTTGGGATACGCTTAACTCTCACACATTCATTAAGGTAGTCAATTTCTAATTGTGTACTCCTCAAGGAGTACAGTTTGTCTTTAAATAAATCCATTGTTTGGTCAAAGTTCGAAAAATTATTAGAGCTGTAAGTACCTTTTGAGAATGTAAAACGTTGGCCAGCCCATTTGGTGAAATTAACATTAAATCAGTCATGAAAATATAGCGAGATTAGTTAAATGCTGTTTTTCTGTATCTGTGTGAATCTTTTCCATCAGTATTATTTTTAATATTTCCTGTGATCGAAACTCTCATGTTTATTGTAATAGATATTTAGTATTTTCATGTTCTTTTTTTATTTATTATTAAATATATTTAAACTTTTAATTGTGGCTGGTCTTCTAGAGAATATTTTAACCTTTTAGAGTTAAGTGTCTTTCGGCTTTTCCCGGTTAGGGGTTGCCACAGCTGAACTCCAGTCCACCAGTGATTGGCAGTGGATTTTTACGGTGCCAAATTGCTAGCCCAATGACCAACCTTCAAAGAAGGCACACCCATTCATGCACGCACCTACCTGCATGTCTTTAAGCATCACCCAACCCCCCAGGGAAGACATGCAGACTCCACACAAAAGGTGCTCCAGATGAGAATCGAACAGGAGAACCTCTTGCTGTGAGGCAACAACACTAACCGCTGCACCACCAGAGTACTTATATTTATTTGGTGACACTGTGGATGCTCCTGAAAGCTTTGCTGCATTGGTCAAGAACTACCATTCTTATTGGTATTAATTTTACTCAGTATAATTGGGTACCCTTGTAATAGCCTTAGAGCAGCTGGCTTTGGAGTGTTCTGGTGGCAGTACTTACCTTATACTCTGGGCAGAGAGGCATAGCTGGTAAATCTGTGTCAGCATTTCCCAGGTGTATGTGTGTGTGTGTGTGTAAATCAAATCTCAAAGAGTGTGTGTGTCAACTACTTGGAGGACTTGGCTTGGAAAACTCAGCTGATGACTCAACTCTACAGCTGTGCCAGTAAGGAGTCATACTGGGAGCCTAGAGAGAGAGGGGAATACAGCCCCCAAAGTGAGTATATTCCCCGTGTGCTCTTAAGAGAAATTGTGCTTGGTGCAGACAGCTGCATCTGGAAATACTGTGGGTATCTATTTTTGTTCCATGTGAATGTCCCTCTCTAGTGTCAATGGTGAGGATTAAGGCTCCTTGATTACTGTCTCAGAGCAGGGACATCACAATCATATGGACCTCCTTGGGTAATTTTATTCCAACAATATGATGTACTTTATACTTTTCTTAGAAATGGCTTCATGTTGTTTCAGTCAGTATACTGACTGCACTTTGTTTTTAATCCTATGTAAAAAAATGGAAAGAAAAGTACACAAAACAGTGATTTAGATACAAAATTCATGGATTGTGTAATACAGAAAACTCTGCAATAAATGTGAATCCAAGTAACAAGCAATGATTTCAAGAAGTATGTTAACATAGTTCCATGGTGCAGAGGAACAGAGCTTCGGCTGTGACCCAGGCAACTAGAGTTCAGTTACCAGCCCTAGCACTGGAGAAGCCAGGCAGTGAGGGGAAGGAGTGAAAGGGTGTGATTTGTGACCTCCCTAAGGGTGGTAGTGGGGTTGTACATACCGGGGGGTACACTGGGTGGTAAGATTTCCCAATTGATACTGGAAAAACATGACTCATTTTTTAAGAGGAGGGGCAGGTATGATGGCACCAATACCCCTTGAGGAAGTGAAGGTATGTCCTCTACAGTCTACCCTCTGCCTGTTCCTTCCTTGGCACTTTGCTGAGTCCACAGGGGATACAATACAAGAAAGTAAAAAACATTTTGAATCACCCCTGTGGGCTGTCTGCATGATGGCTCCCTACAAGTTGACCTTCACCTCAGTGACAGGGATTGAATGAACTGATTGAGAGGGAGGGGACTGATGACAGACCATAAGCAGGAGCAAAGATAACAAAAAAGAAAAATACTGGTGTTCTAACAAGCATGATTATCATGAGAATGAAGTGAAAGTAAAACCTGCACTTGCCCTTAGGCACTGCTCTGTATAAAATATTTTAATGAAAATTATGAAAAAGTGCAGAAGGAATGGATGGCATGTAATTGACTTGTTAAATATTCCATAATTTAGGAAAAGTAACTGCAGAGACTTTCCCAACACACATTTCAGTTTGTAGTGATGAAAAGCAAGGTGTAGCTCATAGCAGGAGTTGGAGTGCTAGTGTGTAGTTACTGACCAGACATTTGTTATGCACCCGAGTCAGGTGATCTGCATGTAAATGGCACTCAAAACTGTTTCCTTGTGCTCAGCACTTGCTAAGAACTCGTTGTAAGCACTAAATAAACTACAAATTACTACAGCACTCAACTTTCCTCACTTGTCAAGAGGAAAACAGTTCTTAGTACTTAAATTAATAAGCACCTATCCAGGTATGTCCATGGGTCAGCTCCTGGTGTTTTCTCCTGTCCACCTGATGAATCTGGGCATCTTGGGGCAATGTAGCAATTGCCTCAAATACACTGACAACCCTCTCCTCCTACCACCCAACACTACAACCTGTGAGAGATGCACTTATATAGCCAAACTGGAAGCTAAGCTCTCTCCAGCCAAGACTGCACTAGACAGTCAAGAGGAGAAGTTTAACACCTGCACCACACCACACTCAGCACATAGTCCTTCAAAACCCGCACTACCAAAACCAACACACAGAAACCCAAAGCATACACCCAAATTTAAGGAGGGTCTCATTAAAAATCTGCCCAAGCAACAGACACCTCCCAAATGGAAACGCAGACAACAAACACCCCTCAACACTACCCAAATGACACATAGCCTACAAAATCAGAGTGCCACTCAACCTCAGCCCATAAGGCAAAACAACGTACCCAACACACTAGTCATAGGTGACTCTATAGGCGCACTGATGTCCCACTCGCCAGGCTAAACAAGGAGAAAGTTACTGTCAGTTGCCTGTCAGGTGCCAGGATCTGCCACATAATGCATGCACTCAGGTCACTCCACAACAAGCACAAATACGACTCTGTCATTGTCCGTGTTGGTGTAAATGACCTGAGATCTACCTCCCTGGACTACATGAAGAGAGACATGGAGGAGCTCTCAGATCTTGTAGCCCAGGCAGGTATGACCCTAGCCCTGAGTAGCATCCTGCCATCACCCAGAATGATACCACAGTACAAGGACAAAATGATTGACTTCAACAATTGGCTAAGCTTTTGGTGTCATTCTAAGGGGATCCAGTATCTGTCTGCCTGGGACAAAATAGTCGACAGAACACGATGCTTTGCCAGAGATGGCCTGCACCTGTCACCCCTGGGTTTCTGGATACTGCCTAAGACTCTTGCCACCCCTATAGTGCCTTTTTTAGGCAAGGTTGAAATTCTAAATTCACCACTGTAACAGGTACAAACAAGCAAACTCTGAGGGTAATGCTACTCAATGCTAGAAGTCTAAACCTCAAAATGCACTCACACAAGGCACTCCTTAAAATAGAGAACATCTGTGCAGTGACAGAGACCTGGTTTAAGGCTCCAGAGAGCACCCCTGCATTACCAGGCTATAATTCATACCACACCTTTCAGCCACCTAACCTGGACCGAAACACTAAAGGCGGAGGCGTGTCCATATTCATTAAGAATATCCACACCTCCAGGCTAGCTGCTCAACATAATGCATCTGAAATTATCTAAGTGCAACTAACACTGGGCAAGACAGCAATCCAGGTTGTAGCTTGTTACAGATCCCTTACCATGCCCCAGGATTCCCAGTCTTCATTTCTTAAGATACTGGAAAATATTAAGGTACAACCCAATACCTTAATTATGGGTGATTTCAACTACCCCGCCATCAAGTGGGAAAACTACTCATGTACCAACTCATTCACTCAAACTTTTCTGGAATTTATAAATTCCAACACCTTGGATCAGCTTGTACAAACCCCCACCAAGAGCAGCAATATCCTGGACCTGGTCATTACCGATATGGGCAACTGATGTTCCACACCAGAGGTCAGCTCCTTGCTGGTCAGATCTGACCACAAGCTAATCACCCTAGACATCCATATCCCACCCCATCCCCCATTAAGGAAACCACCATCAAAAACTACTCCAAAGCCAACTTCATGCTTCTTAAGATAGAAGTGGCAAACCTTACAACACCCATGCAGACAGAAAATAGAGGTACAACTGCTGAATCTTACATAAATACACTGTATAAGCACATACACGAGTGCATGGATCGTGCCATCCCCAACAGAACCAAGATGCTATCCTCCAAATAAAGGAAGCCAGTCTGGTGATCCCCTGCTATAAACAAACTCTACAACAGAAGGAAGAAGCTGTTGCAAAAAAGAGTAAAATCCCAAGGTTGGAGGAACTCCCTGGTCAGCCTCAGCAAGAAGCTGAGATCCCTCATAAAATCCTCAAAAACCAGTTACGAAAATAAAATTGCCATTGATACCAAAGACAACCGCAAAGCATTCTACAGCTATGTCAAGAATCTTGATGGCAACACTCAGATCTGCTCTGAGCTACAGCACAATGGCACTAAATATACAGAACTAACCGATATTGCCAACATCCTGGCAGATAGGTTCAGTGCCAATTTACCTCCCTCTCACCCTCCAAAGGGTCCATCTTAATACAGGAAGAATGCAAAGCCCCTGTAATCACGGATGAAAAAGTAAAGACCGCACTCTCCAAAGCCAAGAACACAGCATCCATGGAACCAGACAACATCCCAGACTGCATACTGCACGAACTACAGAACGAACTGGCACCGCACCTAAGTACCATGTTCAATCATAGCCTCAACCTCAGCCTATGTGCTTACTGAATGGTGCACAGTGATGATTATCCCACTCCACAAAGGGGGTACCACCACGGACCCCAAAAACTACCGCCCCATTAGCCTGATGAGTCTGGTCTGCAAGGCCATGGAATGTATCATCTTAGAGCTTATAAACAAAGACATAGGTAACCTCCAAACCCTGGACCCTACTCAGTTTGGGTTAGTTAATGTTAGATCATGTCTACTAAACCTGATTGACTTCTTTGAAGCAGTCACTAAAGCCGTAGATGAGGGCAAGGTAGTGCACACAGCCTATCTTGACCTTGCCATGGCTTTTGATACCATCCCCCACTCTGGAATTATAGATAAACTCACTAAACTGGGCATAAATCCCTATGTCATAAGATGGGTGGCCAACTGGCTCACTGACAGAACCCACACAGTAAAAGTAGCCGACTCCAAGTCTGACTTCAGACCAGTGACAAGTGGGGTACCACAGGGTTCAGTCCTGGGTCCTCTCCTGTTTGGTATCTACTTCT
Source organism: Protopterus annectens (assembly GCF_019279795.1). Taxonomy (NCBI): domain Eukaryota; kingdom Metazoa; phylum Chordata; order Ceratodontiformes; family Protopteridae; genus Protopterus; species Protopterus annectens. The sequence continues at coordinate 349,039,486 of NC_056744.1, forward strand.
CTGAAGTACAGGCTAACACAGAAGGTCTTTGGCTAACACAGTTCGCAGATGACTGCAAACTGGGAGCCATAATAGAATCCCCTAATGATGTAGACATTCTACAAAAGGGCCTCACAGAGACAGATGCTTGGTGTCAAAGTCATGGCCTCAAGCTCAATGCCAAGAAGTGCATTTTCATCCCCTTTGGGAAAAACTCAGTACCCATGAACTACCACATAGGCAGTAGCTCACTAAACACTGAAAGTGTGATGAGACCTCAGGACACAGGTGGATAGTAGTCTCTCCTTTGCTAACCACATCACCACAGTAGTCAGGAAATCCTTCTACATGGCAGACCTCATTACAAATGGTTCTCCTCTAGAAAAAAGGAGGTCATTGTTCTTCTCTACTCATCCCTCATCAGACCCATTATAGAGTACAATGCCTCATTTGGCATGTATCTCACAAGACACCTACAACAGTTGGAAAGGCCACAGAAATACCTCACTAAGAGGATTACCAGCCACAAACAGATGCCACAGGCAGACTGTCTCAAAAAACTCCAGCTCTACTTAGTCGCATATCGCCTACTCAGAGGTGATCTCTGCCTAACATACAAAGCTATGTCAAACCCAGATCTGCTGGACATGCTGCACCTAAAGAAATCCCAATCTCTCCAAGTCACACGCTCCAGGGACCTAAGCATTGTCACTACAATAAACAGAACATGCTGGAGGGATACATTCCTGTCCCAGAGACTTCCCATACTCTAGAACAAACTAGCCATTCATGTCAAGCAAAGCTCCTCATTGGCCATCTTTAAGAAAAATCTTGATGACTGAATTGGAAATAGGAAATTCACCCCAGGGATCACTTCTGCGGCACTGCTTGACAAGGGTACAGGAAAGTAATATTCTTGAGTGGCGAAAGCCAGGGAACCTTTTTGGCTAGGCTTATATAGGCCCCAGGGCTGATTGCAGCATAGGTTCATAGGTAGGTACTAGGCTAAGTAACTGGTAACAATGTGATACTGCCTGTTGTGTAATGTTAGGTAGTTCTAAAGAGAATCACCATTATTTACCTACAGAAGCATAAGCATTTCATCTCCAGCTATTGATCATATTAACTATGGTGGCCTGTATGTGACATCTCTGCAGTTATTGAATATACTTTGAAATGCAAAAAGGGATGAATGCCTTGAAATACTCTTGAAAGGAAATAGGTACAGCTGAATGGTGCAGACTTTAGGTGATGAGTTATGTTGAATCTAGGTGTTACCTTCCTTTAACTGGTTGAAAGTCTTCCACCAGCATATGCTGACTGAATGGTTAAGTACCTCCTTCCTGTATGACAAGTATTTTTATTTTTGTTTTGCAGTTACTAGCTGGGACCGTGAGAGCACTGGATACCAAGAACTAAAATCTGAGTTAACTGAGGTTCCAGCTTCCAGGCTGTTACAGGAGGGTCCTAAGTCTCCCTCCAACCTGAAGACCCAGGATCAAAACTCAGGTAAGCGGCAATCCTTCACATTCAAGTCTATATTTTCTTAGCTGCAGTTTAGTTCTGTTAATATTTACAAACATATTGTCTGCTGGCACAAAATGCATAAACAAGAAAGACTGAATATTTTCTCATAATTATACAATATACTTGATATGAAAACAGTTTATTTATTGACAGATTAACTATTTAACTGCTTGACATATTTTACATTGCCCAGTAAATCCACAGGGGAGATTATGTTTTCAGTGGAGTACCTGGAAGAGAAATCTGTAGACAGTTTGAATAAGTAGTATATCTGCAGTCAATAAAAAGGACAGGCAATCTGCAGACCAGCATGTAAGGGAAAGAATTTGTAATTAACACTGAGAGCGAGGAAATCAGAGAAGTTAGGACAACAAAATCTCACAGACATGGTATAACATCAGTACAGAAATCCATATGAATAACAGCAGGTGGTGGTAAACCAAATAAATGGACAAGGGAGGATACATAAGTGGGTAAACAATTTACAAGCAAACAATGGGGGCATATATGTACGGCTCCCAAGTGAGCAACAAATTCCAGAAGATTTAGGAACTTTGCTCAGACATATTTGCATAGGTATTTTTATACCCCAAGCAGACTCCAAAAAATGTTTTCCTCAGGTAAATGGAACATTTTGGAGGTGTAAAGGGGAAGAAAGAGATAACTGGGAACATATCTTTTGGGAGTGCAATGAGTTGAGTGATTTTAAAAATTCTCTAAAGAGTACTCTGTCAGAAATATTGGGTGAGCAAATAGGTGTAACTAAATAAATTATTATTATTATTTAGTTGGGATGCAGGATCTGAATTGCCTAGACATACTAAGGCCTTGTTAAATATAATTCTGGGGGTGACAAAAAAGCAGTTACTAGAAAATGGAATCATAGTCTAAACCAGTTGCATTTGAAGCACTGAATGTTGTAGCAGAGATAAAAGGAATGGAAGTGAGATCTATAGGACATGTTAGGAGCAAACTACATAAAAAATGAAATTGTGGGAACAATAATACATGCAAAATAATGTTTTGGAGGAGTGAGATTTAAGGGAATGCAGGAATTGAGCAAGTTATGTAATGTTGGATTGATGATAATTGTATAAAAGCAAGTATGTGACGTATAACCTTTGTAACCGTGAACATGTTAGCAGTTTGCTTTCTTTTATATAAATGTATATTTGCCTATGTCTTAAGTGATAATTCAATAAAGGTGTTAAATAGATTTATAATAAATGGAATTGCTGTAATCTTCTGTAAGAGCCAGAAAAAATAATTTCTATGTATAATAAAATACAGAGAAATATTTGACAAGTCTTTAATCAGAGGAGAGTTGATATGAAGGGAGTGATCCAAAGATGTATAGAGAACTAGTAATACATTGTAATTAGGTGATAATGCTTAGTAATTGATTAAATGTTAGTTGCACTGATGTCAGAGAATTAGAGGAAATCTATCCCAAGTTCAAGTCCAGGCTTACGACAGGTAAAACATGGAATTAAAAAAAAATTCTTATATGGGATAGAGCATCCTTTGAATGGTAGTTTAATCCATAATTGTTGTGATATAATAGGAAACTGCATTTTGCATATTTGTTGCATAATTTAGGGATGAACACCATGTAACCAACTTGTGGCTTTCACATTTCAGAGGGACTGTCTCTAAAGGATGGCTGAAATAATGAAATGCAGTTGGCGGAATAGAAGACTTAATGGTTAAAGCATAGTGGAGCGACAGAAAGGTCCTAACAGTAGTGCTATGAGGCAAAGTCATAAAATCTGTTATAGACCTGCTCAAGTGTATGACATAAAAGAGGGGAAAAAATATAGATGTGAAAAAAAAAGTGCAGAACTGAGAGGGGGGGGGGGAGATAAGAGGCTGCAATGGCTTGCCTAGTTTTATCCACAACATTTTGGCTTTTGGCAAATTTCAGGTTCCTGACATTGCACTTCAAGCTGTTAAGAACAAGCAGTATTGACTGGGAACCCCTCCTCTCTGTCATTTGCACACTTTCTGGTTTGGTCAAACACAAGTGATAGCAGCCATACAGATGACTTGGCCTTCTAGTTATTTCCGCTGAGCCCTGCCTACTAAAGTGATATACTGTTGACTTGATAGCTCACAGAGATCTGCTAACAAAATAAAAACATGTTCACTTTAAGATGCACTCAGTGTTACAGCACTGGGTTTGGGACTCCAGAGAGTGTTTATATACATTGTTAAAATGTAACACATCAAATATTATTCAGTTTGTTCTAGTTGGAACTTTCATTCAAGCAGGTAACCTGAACAGTTTTGTTTTCTTTTGTATTTTTGCAAGTTTTTAACTACTACTGCACATATTGTATTAGCATTCACCATTGTTTGTTTATCTATGCCCTTGCAACTCCCACTCTAATATCACCCACCCCATGCAACCACTACCTTTCTTTCCACTCCACTAACTACCTTGATTATAGCAAGCTCAGATGCTCATAAGCCTAGTAGTTATACAGCAGGAACTTCTTATTTTAACATCTGTTAATGTCTGTTATGTACTTCACAGATAAATATTCTAGTTGTCTACTGATGTACTATGTTCATCTGTAAATATGTTGTAAGTAATTGCTATGTAAATTGTTAATCGCTATGTAATCCAATGTAACTACTGTCTATTTATTTTAACTGTGGTGCTTTTCTCCCCGGGCCTCCGCTGAAAATGGACCTATGTCCAGTCGGACACTCCCGGTCAACAAATATAAATAAATAAATAATTTAAGTTTGTTTACTGGAACACAGCACTAACCATAGTTGCAGGTTCAGCCCTCAACATTCAATCAAAAGCTTCATTTTCCATGTGTTACTGAGTTAGATAACATAAATGAGAAAGGTGTATCAATTAATGTAAAGATCAGCATAAAACAAAAATGATAAACATAAGCAATATAACTTTACACACTGTAGTTTTAGCCTTCTGCAATATACTCCTCTCAGGCATGCCTCTCAACTGTCTAGATTGTTTGCCTATGTTTGGTCTGTTCGTCAAAATTTGTGGCAAATCATCGAGGACAGCGTTCATTAGTTAATGAGAGGCATTTGAGTTTCCGACTTAATATCCTTCAGAAAATGTATGGTAACAAAAACAAAATATTGTTTATTCTAGCGCTTTGTCCAGATTTTTTGTGCTAAGAGGTTGACAGCTATGCTCGCAGGTGTTCTGTAATTGTTTGGTATGGATTAGGAGTCACAGGATTATGCATCAAAGGGGCGTTGTATGCCTCTCCTGCTCTCCATAGGTGTTTTTCAAATGTTTGCATTTTAAAGATCACCACAAATCACAGGTAGGCATCATATTGATTTGCAACTGTGTTATAAAGATGTAATTGGATTTCATGCTGCCTTTTTCCAGAACATCTCTGATGAAAGTGAACATGGCAAAACATCAAATAGAACTCAGCAAGGAGACATTTAACAAAAATATGTTCCAGTTTTGGGGTTAGGATAGATTCTGCAAATATACTGGTTTGCATCTCCAAAGGTACCAAGAATCTACAGCAGCACAAATTTCAGGGTTTGTGGACATGATGTACTATGTAGACAACTGAAAGAGTATTCCATTAGATGCATAATGCACAGAATTAGATCCAAAACTGCTGCATCTTGGAGCCACTTAAAAATGCTTCACTTTGGAACCACTTAGAATTTGGCATAGGCTCCTTCTTAATGGCTCCCTGGACTATAAACCTAGTAACCACCTATGAACTCCTGAGCTAAAGCCTGTTTAATTCATTTCTTTTCAGATGTTTGTTCTTTTAAATCCATTTCTCTACATTGCTTGCACAGTGAAGGAATGTTATATTTTCCTTACATATACCATTAAACATTAACTCATGAAAGAGCACAGTGCCCTAGGCAGTAATACTTTACCCTGTTCCAGCAGTCTGCAAGCCACATAGGCTAATGAAACTGCCAATTGCAAATTGTGAACTGGGTTTGTTGCAGTGCTAAGAGTCACACAGTAAGCAAGTGGAGGCTGTGGGAATCAAACTCAGGATTGCTGCTGGGTTTAAGCTCTAGCACACATACTCTCACACCTGTGTGCCAAAGCTGTAGAATCAAATGTTAACTTGTACTGGTGATGAACTGTATAACATGACAGAAGCAATTGTGAACTGGGTTTGTTGCAGTGCTAAGAGTCACACAGTAAGCAAGTGGAAGCTGTGGGAATCAAACTCAGGATTGCTGCTGGGTTTAAGCTCTAGCACACATACTCTCACACCTGTGTACCAAAGCTGCAGAATCAAATGTTGACTTGCACTGGTGATGAACTGTATAACATGACAGAAGCAATGACAAACGGTGAAAGAGTATTATCAATAGAATCCATCCATCTATTGCTGTTGACTCATCTGACTTGTAAACAATTTTATAATGTTACTTGAAAGGTTCACCGCCTCAAGAGAGTCATAAGCCCTGATCCACAGAGAAAAAGTAAATCAATCTGGCTTTTAAAGATGTTCATAAATAACTTATATCAGAAGAAGGTAACAAGTTCCATGCCCTGGCAATTCTGTTATGAAAGAAGTACTGTTTGTGCTTTCATGAAATCTTTGACAATTTCAGATGATTGCTTCTTGGGCTGACACTAAGTGAAGAAAAGTAAATACTAACTGTGGCCTGTAAAATGGTGTCTGGAGAATATTTACATCCTGAAGTTAGGTCACCTCTAAGTAAACGATGGTAAACTGCAATGTAACCAGAGTCTTCAGTCTTTCTGCATAGCCTAATCTCCTAAGACATGACATTTGTTTTGTAAAGTACTCTCACATTTTTCTCATTCATTGATATTGAGATATGTATACAAAAGCCAGAACATACTCAAGCACTGCTCTAAGGTCTTACATTAGCAAATAAGTAGTTTATGCCTTGAAGAAAATGATTCAATGGTTTTAGTGGTACAATAACATTTTTTAACCACCACAGTAATGTACCCGTCAGACATCAGTTTGCTGCTCACTAGGATTCCAAGATCTCTGAACTCATTGCATCTGTCTAGAAGTTTATGGTTCAGAGCATATGGGTACTGCTTGTTTATACACCCCAGGTATTAAAGCCTGTTCAGTCACTACACAACCAACAGTATAATTTGTCTACATCACACTAAAGAATGGTTTTATCATGAACTGTGGACACGATACCTCTATTTTGGCATTGTCAGCAAACTTGGATACACAGATGTTTTGGGATGTTAGCATGGTAAACAAAGATATTAGAGAGAAACAAACCTGCAACTCATCATTGAGGCATGTCCCCAATGACCCCCCTTAAAAGGCCGCTCTAATTTAGACTCTGGATTTCCTGTCCTTTAACCATTCTGCATTCTATGGTGTAATTAATGGATTAATATTCCATTCAGGTAGTGTAGCTATGACAGTTCAAGTCAAATGTCTTAGCAAGATGTAAAAATATCACATGGGGTGATAATCCACATGAATTAAGTTACTATAAAACTCAATCAAGATTGTTGTACACAGTCTCTCCTGGATAATTCCATGTTAATATATCTTTATAGTATAGGTTCATAGGTAGGTACTAGGCTATCGGCCCAAGGGCCTAAGTAAATCTAGCCAACAAGGTTCCCTGGCTTATGCCACCCAAGAAAGTTAATGTCCTGTGCCCCTGCCAAGCAGAGCCACAGAAGTGATCCCCGGGGTGTATTTCCTATTTCCCATCCGTTCTTTAAGATTTCTCTTGATGAGTGCTAATGAGGAACTTTGCTTGACATAGATGGGTAGCTTGTTCCATAGTATAGGAAGTCTCTGGGACAGGAATCTATCTCTCCAGCATGTCCTGTTTATTGTGGTGACAAGGTTTAGGTCCCTAGAGCATGTAGCTTGGAGGGATTAGGATTTCTTTAGGTGTAGCATGTCCAACAGCTCTGGGTTTAACATAGCTTTATATGTTAGGCAGAGATCTTCTCGGAGTAGGCAATATGCTACAGAGTAAAGCTGGAGTGTTTTGACATGGTCAGTGTAGGGCATCTGTTTGAGGCCAGTAATCCTCTTTGTGAGGTACTTCTGTGGCCTTTCCAGCTGCTGCAGATGTCTTGTGAGGTACATTCCAAAAGGGGCATTGTACTCTATAATGGGTCAAATGGGTCTAATGAGTGCCGAGTAGAGGGGAACAATGACCTCTTTTTTCCTGGATGAGAACCCTTTTGTGATGAGGTGTGCCACATAGAAGGATTTCCTGACTACTGTGGTGATGTGATTATCAAAGGAGAGACTACTGTCCACCTGGGTCCCAAGGTCTCTTATCACACATTCAACATTAAGTAGACTGCCATTTATGTGGTAGTTCATTGGTACAGAGTTTTTACCAAAGGGGAAGACAATGCACTTTTTGGCATTGAGCTTGAGGCCATGCCTCTGACACCAGGCATCTGTCTCAGTGAGGCCATTCTGCAGAATGTCCACATCATTTGGGGACTTGACTATGTCTCCTAGTTTGCAGTCATCTGCGAACTTTATTACCCAGATGCCTTCTGGAGTCGTGGTATTGTATGAGGAAGTTGGGAGTGGCAGAGAAGTATGTAAGAGTGATACAGGATATGTACGAGGGTAGTGTGACATTGGTGAGGACTGCGGTGGGGGTGATGGATACGTTTAAGGTGGAGGTGGGATTACATCAAGGATCAGCTCTGAGCCCTTTCTTATTTGCAGTGGTGATGGACAGGTTGACAGATGAGATTAGACAGGAGGCCCTGTGGACTATGATGTTTGCAGATGACATTGTGATATGTAGTGAGAGTAGGGACCAGGTTGAGGACACCCTGGAGAGATGGAGATATGCTTTAGAGAGGAGAGCAATGAAGGTCAGCAGGGCTAAAACAGAATAGGTGTATGTAAATGAGAGGGAGGGTAGAGGAATGGTGAGGATGCAGGGAGTAGAGTTGGTAAAGATGGATGAGTTTAAGTACTTGGGATCAGCAGTTCAGAGTAATGGTGAGTGTGGAAGAGAGGTGAAGAAGAGAGTACAGGCAGGGTGGAATGGGTGGAGAAGAGTGTCAGGAGTGATTTGTGACAGACGGGTACCAATAAGAGTGAAAGGGAAGGTCTACAAGAGAGTAGTGAGACCAGCTATGTTATATGGGTTGAAGACAGTAGCATTGACGAAAAGGCAGGAGTCAGTGCTGGATGTGGCAGAGATAAAGATGTTAAGATTTGCACTGGGTGTGACTAGAATGGACAGGCTTAGGAATCAGTATATTAGAGGGTCCGCTCAGGTTGGACAGTTTGGAGACAAAGCAAGAGAGGAGAGATTGCGTTGGTTTGGACATACTGAGGAGGGATGCTGGGTATATTAGGAAAAGGATGGAGCTGCCAGGTAAGAGGAAAAGAGGATGGCCTAAGATAAGGTTTATGGATGTGGTGAGAGAGGACATGCAGGTGGTTGATTTGACAGAGCAAGATGCAGAGGACAGGAAGAAGTGGAAACAGATGATCCGCTGTGGCGACCCCTAACGGGAACAGCCGAAAGAAGATGATGACTATCCTTATCTAAGACATTTACAATAATGACTTCTGTGGTATTACTGTTATGAAGTAGGGTGGAGAAAGGGTATGGCAGGTAGTCGCACACTCAATATGAAACAATAACTGCTTGAATGTTAATTAATCCAAAATAAAAACACTTTTTTGTAGGGGTCAAGCCACCACACATAACCTCATAACACCTTGCTAATCATATATCAGCTCTGACATTGCTCTGTGGGAAAAGGACAAATTCTCCAATTTCCACTGTTCCAGGATCTCGCACATCAAAAAAAAAAGATGGTAATAAGTGATCTGATTTTCAGTTAGCTGTACTGGCTTTTTCTCCACTTGACCAGTTGACTTTTCAATATCTGGCTTCTTTTCCCACTTGACCACCTGAATTTTCAATATAGTGTATGCAAATCTGGTAGAGCAAATTTGCTGTCTTATATAGATATAAACAGCATGACCTGATCTGTCCACTCTTGCACTTTGTTAGCCAAGCTGATCTCTGACAACCATCACCATCCTCAGAGTTTACTAGGTAGCAAGGGAAGTGAAGTAGATTTCAGGCCTTTCTTCCATATCACAGTCACAGTTACACACATCTATGGACAATTTAGATTCATAAAACCACCTACTGCATATTTTTGGTAAGTGAGAGGAAACTGGAGTACCCAGAGAGAACCCAAATGAACACAGGGTAGAGCATAAGACTGCACACAGAATGCACTCCAAGTGAGAACCAAACAGAGAGCGTTTTACTGCATGGTGACAATAGTACTCATCATGTGATTGTGAGACACCAAGTAACACTGTCACCTCACAGCAAGAGCATCTCCTATAATATGCATTCTCTACTACCTGTGCAGTTTATTTTGCACTAAACATATAAAACAATATTGGTTAGGCAACTGTGACTAAAAAGTTCATTCTTGCAATGAAGCATTACAGTGTTTGAGAAGAAAGATAAAGAAATTTCATGTAATCAGGTTATCCAGGATGAGGCTAGCATACTGGTATAGCACAATGGTATCCACTTACATTACAAGAGTTCTGGATTTGATTTAACAGCTGGTTCTAGAAACAAAGCGTTTTCTTTAATGTCCTAACCTTCATGGATTCTATGATTTAGTTATATGTGTGTATACATTAATAATATATTTCTTATTTCTTTATTCCTTTTTTTTGCTAGGTTGTGGGGAATTGACCTCAGTTGGAGACCCTATCACATACAGAAAGGCTGACACTATTGCAGGAAAGTATGGTGTATGGATGCGAGACCCTGAATTTGTTGCACCTTACACTCGTGAAACTACATGGAGAATTGACACAGTAGGCACCGACATACGTCAGGTGTTCGAATATGATGACTTAGATCAGTTCGCTAAAGGGTACCCTTCCAGGGTCCATGTGCTAACAAAGTCTATTGAAAGCACTGGGGCAGTCGTCTATCGAGGTTTCCTCTACTACCAGAAACGCAAGTCTAGAACCTTGATCAAGTATGACTTGAAGACAGAAACAATTGTACTGCAGAAAGAGCTGGACAATGCTGGTTTCCATGGCCAGTACCCTTACTCCTGGGGAGGTTATACTGATATTGATCTGGCTGTTGATGAACTTGGTCTGTGGGCTATCTATAGTAATGCTAAAGCTAAAGGGTCCATTGTCATCTCCAAACTGAATCCCGATACTCTGGAAATTGAAAGTACATGGGAGACAAACATCCGCAAGCAGTCTGTTGCCAACACATTTATGATCTGCGGGACACTGTACACACTCAGTAGTTACTCTTCCCAGCATGCAACAATCAGCTTTGCTTACAATGTCAGTACCAGCACTGGCAAGCAGCTGAGAATCCCCTTCGAGAACCGCTACAGATACAACAGTATGACTGACTACAACCCTAGGGAGAAGAAACTCTTTGCTTGGGACAACTCCCATATGGTTGTATATGATGTGAGACTGACCAAAATGTGATTTACTTCTGAGGGTCATCTGCAGAGATCACAGACTTGTTATCCTTAACAAACAAAAGCGACAAAAGAACCCTGGAGACTTAGGAAATAGATACTAAATCTTGCTGTGATGGGAAATGCCATGTTTTTTATTCACCTAAGACCCAAAAATCAGCCTTGGCTTTTTTTCTGAAAACTTTGCTAAGATCTACAAGACTGTATAACCAACATTTTACTGCAGCACTGAAGACCTCATCAAAATAACATCTTGAAATCCTGTCACAAGAATAACAAATATCTTTAGCATGGATAGATCCAAGCCAATTTCTTTTATTGATGGCAAAAATAATTGGACACTTTTTTACAAGAAAAAAACAAACATTTTGCATATGATCTTTGCAATCAGAACATTCATAACCAGCTTGAGAAACCTCTCGGTCTCTTGTTTTGGGAACTGGCACTTTGCATTGGAGGAGCAGCCTGTACTGAAGAAAGTGTCTCTAAATATATATTTATCATAACCCTGCATGGTCGACCTCTGCTGACAGCAAGAAAATTAATGCCACTGACTGACATGTCTTCCTGCTTTCTGATCTCTGAACTCTGTATTTACTTCTGCATAAGGCTTCAGTGATTGTATTTCTGAACGTTTATATTTAAAAGCATAGCTGACAATTTATAAAAATAAAGAGGAAGTTACTTAGGTGGCTTAAGGCATCATACTAAACAGAGACTGTCTTTGCAGTGATATTATAAAAGAATATTTTCTGTAGTCAGAGATATTTTATTAGACGTGCTTTGTCTCCACTATATTGCTATAACAGAAAAAATGTAGAGTGACACAGACCATTTCATCTAGTAAAAGTATTACTAACTCAGACCATTTCATGTGCCAAAGGTATTGCTGTAAGTCTCAGATGTTTCGCATTATCAAGAAGGAAAGTATCTGAAACTCGGAGAAGTAAAGAAACAGTGTAATGCAATAAAGACACTTTGACACTGCCACCGTTGGGATACAGTTTTCCTAACCACCACCATCAAAACATAGTAATGTAGCAGTGTAGCACACGTGTCCACATATATATATACAAATTGGGGTCTACTTCATATGATAGACACTCATTTCACCGACACCAAAACACCGAAAACTCATTTGGTCGAAACTCAGAACACTGACACATGAAATTCACAGCATTATGCCCTTTCCCCACTGTAGCACGACCCTGGAGTTAGAATAAATAGTTAGGGGGGTGGGGCACAGCCCCCCCACATTGGGGGGGTGTGGGGGCAGTGCCCCCCACAATATTTAGATAAATATTATCATTTTTGTTATAACTATCCACATGTATGTTTAAAATTTATTATGTATGTGGGGGGCTGTGCCCCCCACACCCCCATCTATTTATTCTAATTCCAGGGTCGCACTACACTGGGGAAAGGGCATAATGCTGTGAATTTCATGTGTCGATGATATGAGTTTTGACCAAATGAGTTTTTGGTCTGTCTGAAAAGTTTGTCAGTCATATGAGCTTTCGATCATATGAAGTAGACCCACAAATTCATACGTATAAGTATAAACAAACTCAGAGACACACACGCACACATGCACGCAGAATGCAAGGCATAGAAAAATGTGTGTATTACACTAGAGCTCACAAATTACTGTTACATGCTCAGTGTACATGATTACATTGTTATGAAACACATTTGTTGCCTCAGAAGCAGATATTATCAGAAGAATGTCTAAAGATAAAGCCGTTTTTTTAGAACTATCATGTTGCACGTTTCACCCAGTCGTGCTATTTCCTACAACCACATCATAAGCTGCAGGCCACAATATATTTGCATTCTGCAGCAACTGGACAGTTAAAATTCTATCTGACATGCCTGCTAAATGTAAAGCTGCAGCTTGGAATATTTTGCTTTTCTCATATTTTGTACAAGTTGTTGCTTTAAGAAAATAAACAAACATATTTTTTCCACTTCAATGTGTTCTGGACTGTTAACTGTGTTTTTGCTGTGTGGAACTATAGGATATATATAAATATAAATAAATATAGCTATATTTTCCATTTAGTTTCCATTTGTTTACCGGGAAAGTCCAAATGGACAAAATGTCCTTTTCCAGCAGAGGCCAGGGGAGAAAAACTCCACATTTATAAATAACAGTAAGATACATATACAACATGCAGATACAAATATTGATTCAATCTCAGATACAAGTACAAAATGAAAGTGCATGTTATAGATTTCACTGATACAATCATATAGTCTAGGTAGGATACAAAGAATAGCAGTACCATGATTGTAGGTAGAAAGCAAGCAAGTGAAGTATACATGTGCGTAGTAGGGGTATACTATTCAAGTACAAAACTAACAGGTTGTCTTCCTTTAGCTGCCTTAAGACATTTGTTTTTTAACCAGGGTTTCTGCAAGAGCAAGGCCATGCTTCTTATAGGTGTAATTTGAGAGAAGTGTTTTATATATATATATATATATACACACACACACACACACATATTACTGTTGCAACATCCAAGTTCCTGACTGGTTTAAAGCACTTGGATTCACCTCAAGCCAGAATATACAATACAGATCTGCTAATATAGTGTTGTTGTCTAGGGTTGGGCAGAGTGAGATTTCTTCATCTAGCACAAAACCAGAGCTGAACTGGAAGTCTGATTCAACGCACAAAACCAAAACACAAATTATTACTGAATGAGCATTTTCAATGCTGTACTAAATGAGTTAGTAACAAAAAAAAACAATATTTCAAAAGGTTTTCCAATTTCTGATATTGGTAAAATCAAGCAGTAATTATAAATTACTTATGAACCTGTTCAGCTTATATAGCTGCACAATTTTATCAGGTCCAACAACAAAATGATGGGTGAGTTTAGTTCATATATGATCTGCAAAATTCTCTAAGAGTGACGATATGGATTGCACCGTTTTCTTATAAAATATTCTTTGTATCACTTGAATTTCTCTTTGATTTCATCAGATCACATTTATTTTACATGTTTTGAAGTTCTAAAGCACTGCTTACATCACTGCTTGCTGCATGAGAAATTAATCAGATGTTTAACTGAGCAAGACATGACTCTCAGAATAAACAGTGAAATGTATAAATTACCAGTTTTGTAAATGCCTGTCGACATAATGCTCAGACTCCATTTAACAGAGGAAAGAGCATTGCACAGAAAATGTTGGTTTACACATTCTTATAAACTAAAGCCGTGTGTTTAACTTCTGAGACTTTTTAGAACTTCTGTATTTGAAATTTGCAAATAGAATCATATTTTTTTCCTAACAGATATTTATAAACTGAAATTTAAGTGCACAAAGTAAGCCACTTTTCTCCCGTAAAATGCTTTACTTCATTCATTTTTCAAGGTTTACATTACTCAAGATTTGATGAAGTATTCTGGACTGCTTCTATTTTCATCAAGGTTTTTGGAACAGTGTTTAGAAAGAGTACAAATTAAAAACTACACACAAACTGTTGAAAAATTCCACAAACGAGCAATACTGAAGGAGAAAAGTCCAAGGAGAAAGGTCCAAGGTCACTGAATATTCCACTAAGTATTTATTAAGCACTTTTTGTTTTGTCAAATAACAAAACTTCTTCAGATAAAATTACTAAATCAATGAGTTCATATAAATACCTTAAGAATCAGTCATATCACAATTCCTTCCAATAAAAAAACACAACTTTTCCCCAATTCAATGTTTAACCTCACTGTTTCTAAACAATACTGTGTTATACATCTACAAGTATTTTAATAAGAAATTACTGCTTTCTAAAATAACTGTTTAAAAATAAAATAAGAAAAAATAGAAAATAAAACAGTGTCGACAAAATAATATACAATGATATATTTATATATTGTGAACAACTTGTTGGCACTATCTAGTCAAACTTTTAAGTTTTAAAATGCACAGAATTGAGCATGTCTAGATAGTGCCAAGTTGTTCACAGTATATAAATATATCATTGTATATTATTTTGTTGACACTGTCTTATTTTCTATTTTTTCTTATTTTATTTTTAAACAGTTATTTTAGAAAACAGTAATTTCTTATTAAAATACTTGATGCAAATGTATAACAGTATTGTTTAGAAACAATGGGGTTAAGCACTGAATTGGGGAAAAGTGTGTTTTTTATTGGAAGGAAATTGTGATATGACTGATTCTTAAGGTATTTATATGAAGTCACTGATTTAGTAATTTTATCTGAAGAAGTTTTATTTGACAAAACGAAACATGCTTAATAAACTTATTTGTGGAATATTCAGTGGCCTTGGACCTTTCTCCTTCAGTATTGCTCGTTTGTGGAATTTTTCACGAGTACAATTTTTTTTCACACTTGATGCCCTCTGGCTATCAAGCTTCCACCCCTTCTGTTCTGTTGACCTATTCTTGCATTAGCCCTACCTGCTTCTCTTCTCATGCCCAGTGATGTCTCTTGGGGTTTGGCAAGCAGCATGTAATGAATATCGTTCAGGATTGTCACTCACTCTTGTCAGTGTTTTAAGTCCATAGATGTCCCATCCCCTTGAGATAAATGCTTCTGCTGACTCTTGGGTCTCTATCAAGGCGCTTGCCTGGAGAACAAGCTCCTGGGTTTACACCCCTCCTCTCTAACCAAGAGAAGAAAGTTGGCTCAGCCCTCCAGTCTTCTCCCACCACTAGTCAGGTCCTACAATGCTATATCATCTAGGGTGACATCAAAATTCTCTCTCTCTATGCCTTGTTGTAGCAGTTACAGCTTTTCATCATGACAGATGCATAGTTGCTGCATTTTAATTTACAGATAGCTTTTCTCAGTTCTGCTTTTAACAACCAGTTTGTACAGATTGTGACTATTAAGACTACATGTTTTTGTAGTTGCTTGCCAACAGTTTGCAGCTGTCTCCAACAATGAAGTAATATCCAAACCATGTACACTTCATTTGCTTCAAATGTATATTCCATTCCACTTTAATTCTTTTGCATTTGTGCAAGACACCATTTTTACGATGAACTGTCTTCTATTTTCCTTCTTTCTGGTCTGAAACCATCACAAACTTTTCTGCATACCCTTAAATTTCCACATCTAGCTTCCTGCCTGCACATATCGACAAGATTAAGTTACTATAAATTTCATCCTTCATTCCCTCCTCTGCAGTGAGCATGTGTGAAGCTTTGGATTGTTGCTTTAACTATGTTCCTCCAAAGCTGGGTGCAGACCAGTTAGCACAGATGATTAAGGCTATGACCTGCTAATGAGCTGCTTCTGGAGCCTAAGGTTTGATTCCGTTTACCTGCAAGTGGCACTTAATCTAATAGTGCTCTGGGGCAATCGGAAGACTGGTCATATTAGGCTAGACTCCTCAATGGTCACCTGGACTGCTCACCTAGTAACTACCCATGAAATTATAAACACTTCATCTTCCTAAACCTGTTGCTGTGGAGCATATCATCAACCTCATACAATGCCTTTAGGGTACCACCTTTACAAATACCCAAAGTGGGATTTTTTTTTTTTTTACAGAAATGCAAGATTATTCAGGACAAATTACAATAACAACCAGCAGTGCAAAGACCTGAATTAATTTCATCATCGGCTCCCTTTTTTCCCATTTTTTCTACATGGGATTGGGGTATCGTGTTAACTGTCGCCAACTTTCTCGATTCAGTGCCACACTCCTGCCTGACTGTCTGATATCTTCTTTCAAACAATCCATCAACCTCTTTGCTGGACATCCTCACTTCCTCTTACCTTTTTCCTGTCTGTCCCAAATCTTCCTCACTAGATTGTCTTCTGCTTTTCTACACGTGCCCAAACCACCATAATCTGTTCTCTCTGATCTTTTCAGCAATTGGAGCTACTTTGGCTTCTGCTCTTATGTCCTCATTTCTTCATCTGTCCCACAGTGTAAATCCTACCACCTTTCTCAGGCACTTCATTTCCATCACCTCTAGCTTCTTCATCTGCTCTGCCTTTACTGCCCAGGTCTCTGTACTATATAGTAGTACTGGTCGTACCACTGCCTTATACAACCTTACTTTTCAGCTTCTTTGGCATTCTTCTGTCATAGACTACACCAGACACTCTATGCCAGCTGGCTGCAGCCCCTCTGATTCTAGCTTTGACCTCTTCATTCAGACTTCCTTTTTCCTCAACCAACCAACCCTCCCAGATACTTGAAGCTGTTTACCTATTTCACTATCTTCCCTTCTATCTCTCTTCTTAGCTTCTTCTGATTTCCCCAGTTTGCTACCATTACCGCCATCTTATCTGTGCTTAGTTTCATTCCATGTGCCTTCAGTTTTGCATTCCATTCTCCTATCCTTTGAAGTTCTAGCTTAGAGTCTGCTTGTTAAGGCCACATCGTCTGCATACAGCAACTTTGTTGATCTATCCCCTCCAACCTGTTTGCTAATGTAGTCCATCACCAGTATGAACAGCAGTGGGCTCTCCCACTGGGAACCCCTCTGTGAGGCTGAACACTGTTCGTACTTGAGTCACTGGGTCCTTGTACATAGCCTGCACTAATTCTACCAATGTTTCTGGGAATTCAAACCACCACAGTATTGCCCAGAACAGCTTTCTTGGGACCTTGTCATATGCTTTCTCCACGTCTAGGAATACCCAGTTGGAATCTCTCCTCATTTCTAGTTTCTTCTCAAGTATCTTTCTCACTGCAAACATCAGGTCATTTGTGCTGCATCCTGATCTGAACCCAAACTGCTCATCTCCCATGTTACATTGTACAACTCTGTGTATCAGTTTATCACCCTCTCCAGAACTTTCATGCAATGTGATAGGAGTTTGATGCCTCTGTACTGCCCACAGTTGTGGATGTCCCCTTTGTTCTTGCACACTGGCACAAGTATTCTTATTCTCCAGTCATCTGGGATACGCCTTTCTCTCCACACTGCTATGAGTACCCTCAGGACCCATTACTCCCCTATCTCACCCAGCATCTTTATCATATCTGTTGTGACCTCATCTGAGCCTGCTGCTTTCCCTGACTTCATTTTCCTTAGTGCTGTTCTTACTTCTTCTAGGGTGGGTTCCCCTACTTCTCTTCATCATAGGCTGTTTCTGGGGCAGTACAGCTCTTGTGGGTTTTTTTTCATTCAGAAGCTGCTGGAAATACTGCTTCCGTCTGCCTTTGCTGTCCTGTGGACTGGTGAGAAGGTTGTTGCTGGCATCCCTTATGAAGGGTGTCCATCTTCTTTATATTTCTGTCTTTGCCTTGCAACCTGATATAGTTTCTTTGTGCCACTTTCCAGAAATTGGTAGAGTGCCTCTGATACCCTATTCCTTGCAATTGCCAACTAGTAGTCCTTCCTAGCCTGGTCAGTTTTTTCTGTCTCCCACTTCTTCCTATACTCCTTTCTTTTGATGACTTCCTGGACTTCTGCATTCCACCAGCTTTCCTCATGTACTTTATTTCCATACCTGGCTTGGCCACATATCTTTTCTGTAGTCCTGACACAAGCTGTTTTTAGGTGCTGCCATTCTTGTTCAACTCCACCTATTTCCTCCTCTTCTTGGGGTGCTAGAGCCCTGAGTAATTCCTTGAACTGTTGTACTTTCTCTCCAGTCAACTTCCAGGTCTTCAGCCTGGTCTCTGTTGACCTTAGAGCCTTCTCTGACCACTGCTTGTGGGCCGACTGTTTCACTGGGGATGACTTTGCAGTCATGGATTCTACCCAGCGCCTTTTCCTTACTAGGAGGAAGTCTACCTGAGTTGCATGTTGACTACTCTTGTATGTGATCTTGCGACTTTCTGAACCATGTGTTGGCTATTATCAAGCCATTTGCCAGACAGAAGTCTAGAACAGCTTCTCCTTCTTTATTCCTGTTGTGCCATCCATGTGGACCCAGGCAGTCCTCATAGCCTGTTCTGTCTGTCCCAATATGTGCAGTCAAGTCACCCATTATCAAAGCCAGTTCATGTTGGCCTGCTTTATTTAGTAGGTTCTGCAACTGCTGTCTGAATGCACTCTTCTCCTCACAAGCCTACTGTGGGGCATAGGCTGAGATTATGAATACTGCCCTATCATTACACTGGAGTCTGAGTGCCATGCGTCTGTCATTAATCCTAATGATATCCCTCACTGCCTTCTGAAGCACCTCTCTCAATGCTATTTCTTCACCATTTCTAGCCTGTCCCCCTCCTGAGTAGTAGAGTCTGGATCCAAATCCAAGTACCTTTGCTGCACTACCGTTCCATCTCATTTCTTGGATACATAGGATGGCCAGCATCCTCCGTATCATCATGTCATCCACTTCCAAGCTGCTTCCTGTCAGTGAACCTACATTAAGCGTAGCAATTGTCAGTTCATGTTTGGCAGGTTGATTGTTTTTTACATCCGGCTTTCGCTCAGCAGAACTATCCCAGGTAACTTAGGCTAGGCAACTAGACACCAGCCAGCCAGTAGCTTATTGACCCAGGGCTGCTGGGGTTTATGGTGGGCACACACTGGCCAATAAGGGCATATATACCCCTCCCACCATTAGCAAGGGTCCCTGGCGTAGGTCTGAGTAGGCCGGGTCTTCAACTCACTTATCACCGGTAACTACCCTTGCCTATTTTGGCAACATTAGTCAACATGACCGAATCACCTGGAGCCATATTTTACACCATTGAGTGGCTAGCCCTGCTACGGCATGCAGTCTGTGATCAGTGTGCACCACAGTATATGCCCATAGCGATTGATCTTGTACAACTCTTCCTCCTATAGGGCACCATGTAGAGTGTGTGCTGCTGCCCACAGCGCCATTCATTGGTGAGTTTGAGATGGAAACACTTAGCATGTTTTTCGGACATGGGAGAAACCCTACAGAGACACAGGGAGAATGTGCAAACTCCAAACAGGATCGAACCTTGTACCTTGTGTATGGGAGGCAAAGACCATAACCATTATGCCAACTGGTCTCTGTCCTGAATTTATTTATTTAAATTTGCTTACTAGGATAGGACACTGATCAAACAATAACCAATTAGAGACTAAACCTATAAAAGCTCAGCCTTGTAAAATTTGAGTAGCTACTTTTTGCATGAAATATTAAATTAAATATTAAGGAGTTTCAGATACAAAATAATTGTTTTATGCAACTAATAGACGAAACCCAAGAAATGCTTTTATCCTAAAGTCTCAGAACATTTTCTATTTTTTTTTTTTTTTTTTTTGCAAGATGCAAATATACAAACTAGGATGGTCCTCAGTAAAGAGGCACAGGTGATATCTTTACATATCTTACCTGGCACATAACTTCAGCTCTGTGTAAGGGTCCTGTGTCACACTTTCATGTGCTACATCTCATCTTCCTTCACTGCCTGATAGGATGCATTCCCAGCCCTGTTAAACTATGAAAGGGGTATATGTCTCTACTGTCCTTCACCACTTTTCTGCTACAGCTGCATAACTTCCTACACTGTTACATGGGGCACAGAACCTCACCTTCCTGTACTGCTTTATGTGGTTCATCTGGCAACCATTTGAAATGTCAGGAGCAAAAGCAGGTCCCAAAATCCGGAGGCTGAATGGCTTAAAGATTGGACTTTGTATTTCTTTTAAGTCTAAGATGCCATTTCTCAGAATATTTCCTGTTCTTCAAGGTATAGTGATCTTGGAATTGGTAAATATAAGTTCAGGGTGTGGGGACTGCAGGGGGCCTTGCACTCCTGCAAAAAGAAATTTTAAGGAGAGCGATTTTCAAGATTTGGTCTTCTCTGGGCTTTTGATCCTTTTTATTTTCAGCTTGTCAACACTTAGAATTTCGATTGATGACATTTCAATAGGGAGCCGGTTCATGGACTCAGTTCCTTACAGTGTATTATACAATACATCTGTTTACTGTTCATGTGGTGTTTATCCTTACTGTCTTACACAATTATGATAAAGATGCACATTGTCATATCCTGCACATAGGTTCATAGGTAGGTATCCTTACTGTCTTACACAGTTATGATAAAGATGCACATTGTCATATCCTGCACATAGGTTCATAGGTAGGTATCCTTACTGTCTTACACAGTTATGATAAAGATGCACATTGTCATATCCTGCACATAGGTTCATAGGTAGGTATCCTTACTGTCTTACACAATTATGATAAAGATGCACATTGTCATATCCTGCACATAGGTTCATAGGTAGGTATCCTTACTGTCTTACACAGTTATGATAAAGATGCACATTGTCATATCCTGCACATAGGTTCATAGGTAGGTATCCTTACTGTCTTACACAGTTATGATAAAGATGCACATTGTCATATCCTGCACATAGGCTCATAGGTAGGTATCCTTACTGTCTTACACAGTTATGATAAAGATGCACATTGTCATATCCTGCACATAGGTTCATAGGTAGGTACTAGGCTATCTGCCCGAAGGCATTTATAAGCCTAGCCGGAATGTGTTGGCTTTCGCCACCCCCTTAGATTAGTTCCCTGTGCCTCTGTCCAGCAGAACCATTAGTTCCCTGTGCCTCTGTCCAGCAGAGCCACTGCAGTGATCCCCGGGGTAAATTTTCTGTTTCCCATCCACTCATCAAGGTTTCTCTTGAAGAGTGTTAGTGAGGGGCTCTTCCTAATGTAGATTGGAATCCTGTTCCAAAGCATGGGGAGTGTCTCTGGGACAGGAATCTATCCCTCCAGCATGTCCTATTCATCGTTGTGGTGAGGTTTAGATCCCAAGAGCATGTGGCTCTTAGGGATTTGTTTTTTTTTTAGGTGGAACATGTCCATCGATTCTGAGTTGGACATGGCCTTGTATGTCAGGCAGAGATATACAACCGAGTACAGCTGGAGTTTCTTCAGTTGGGCTGCATAGGGCATCTGTTTGAGGCCAGTAATCCTCTTGGTGAGGTACTTCTGTGGTCTTTAAAGCTGTTGCAGTTGTCTTGTAAGGTACATCCCCAATGGGGCATTGTACTCTGTAATGGGTCTGATGAGTAGAGGGGCACAATAACCTCTTTTGTTCTAGATGTGAACCCTTTTGTGATTAGGTGGGCCACATAGGATTTACTAACCACCTCAGCAATATGATCAAAGGAGAGATTACTATCTACATGGGTCCCCAGATCCCTTATTACATTTTCTGTATTTAGGGGACTACCATGTATGTGGTAGTTCACAGGTACTTTGTTTTTTCCAAAGGGGATGACTATGCACTTTTTGGCATTTAGCTTGAGGCCATGATTTTGACACCAGGTATCCGTCAGTGAGACCCCTCTGGAGGATGTCTGTATCAGCTGGAGAGTCAATTATGTCTCCCAGTTTGCGAACTTAGTCAGCCATAGTCGTCCTGTGCTTGCCTGTACCTCTGAGAAGTATATACTGAACAGGAGGGGTCCCAGGACTGAGCCCTAGGGGACGCCACTTGTAAGCAGTTTAGAGTCAGACCTAGAGCCTGTGGGTTCTATCTGTGAGCCAGTTGGCAACCCATCTCATGACATAGGGGTTTATGTTCAGGTTGGTGAGTTTGTCTATAATACCAGAATGGGGAATGGTGTCAAAAGCCTTTGTGAGGTCTAGGTAGGCTGTGTGGACCTCCTTTCCCTCGTCTAAAGCCTTGGTAACTGTCTCAAAGAAGTCCACCAGGTTTAGGAGGCATGATCTTCCCATAACAAAGCCAAACTGGGTAGGGTCCAATGTTTGGAGGTTCCCAATGTCTCTGTTAATGAATTCCATGAAGATACTCTCCATAGCCTTGCAGACCAGGCTAGGTTCATAGGTTTATACTAGGCTAACTGCCCTAGGGCATTTATAAGCCTAGCCCAAAGTTATGTGGCTTACGCCGCCCCTTATGTTAGAAATACTGTGCCCATTAGTTTGTTTTGCCTCTGTCCAGTAGTGACACAGAGATGATTCCCGGGGTAAACCTACGATCTTCCATCCACCGGTCAAGATTTCTCTTGAACAGAACCAGCGAGGTGCTCTGCCTCACATGGACCAGGATTTTATTCCACAGCATGGGGGGTCTTTGGGTGATAAATCTATCCCTCCAGCACGTCCTATTTATATCCATGCTAAGGTTTAAGTCTCTTGCTCTAGTGGTTTTGGTGGATCTGGTTTTTTTGAGATGGAGCATGTCCATTAATTCCGGGTTGGTCATGGCCTTGTATGTCAGGCACAGGTCACCTCTGAGCAGACAGTATGCAACTGAATAGAGTTGGAGTTTCTTCAGTCTGGCAGCATATGACAGGTTTTGGTGTCCCTTTATCCTTTTGGTGAGGAACTTTTGGGGTCTCTCCAAATGCTGCAGGTGTCGGGTGAGATACATCCTGAATGGGGCATTGTACTCGATCATTGGTCTGATAAGTGAAGAGTACAGGGGAACAATGACCTCACTTGATCTGGATGTGAATCCCTTCATGATCAGGTGGGCAATGTAGAAGGTCTTTCGAACCACTTTAGCAATGCGAGTGTCAAACGAGAGGCCACTGTCAACCTGGGTCCCCAGGTCCCTGATAACCTCTTCTGTGCTTAGTGGGTTGCCACCTATATGGTAGCTTGGGGTTACCTTGTTTTTCCCGAAGGGTATGACTATACACTTTTTTGCGTTTAACTTCAGGCCATCACTCTGGCACCAGCTATCAGTTTCCGTGAGACCCCTCTGAAGGATGTCTGCATCCGATGTACTATCCACTATGGCACCCAGTTTGCAGTCATCTGCAAACTTTGTCAGCCATAGTCCTCCTATGTTTGCCTGTACTTCTGAGAAGTAGATGCCAAACAATAGGGGGCCAAGGACTGAGCCCTGTGGGACTCCACTTGTAACCGGCTTGGAGTCTGACATGGCTCCAGCAACTCTAACCCTGTGGGTTCTGTCCTTTAGCCAGTTTGCAACCCATCTTGTGACATATGGGTTTACATTTAAGCTGGTAAGTTTCTCTATAATACCCAAGTGGGGTATTGTGTCGAAAGCTTTTGCAAGGTCAAGGTAGGCTGTATGGACTGCCTTTCCCTCATCAATGGCCTTGGTGACTGTTTCGAAGAAGTCGACCAAGTTCAAAAGGCAAGATCTGCCCTTGACAAAGCCAAACTGGGTTGGGTCCAAGGTCTGCAAGTCCCCTATGTCCTTGTTTATGAGTTCCATTATGATCCTCTCCATAGCTTTGCAGACCAGGCTTGTTAAGCTTATGGGGCGGTAATTACCAGGGTCCGTAGAGGCACCGCCTTTGTGGAGTGGGACCACAGTTGCCGCCACTCCTTGGGCACATATCCTGTGGTGAGGCTAAGATTAAACAGCTGCCTTATGTGCGGGTTTAGTTCTTCATTAAGTTCATGTAGCACACAGCCAGGGACCCCATCCGGTCCCATTGATGCTGTGTTTTTAGCTTTAGAGAGCAGCTTTCACCTGCGCATTTGAGATGTCTGGGAGGCTACACTCAGTTGGGATAGTTATCTCTCCTTTTGGGGGGGAGAGGGGGGTGAAGTTTGCGCTGAACCTGGCTGCCAGTATGTTGGCAATGTCTGTGGGTTCAGTGATTTTTGTATCATTTTGGACTAATTCTGAGCATATCTGGGAGTTTCCACCCAGGTTTCTGACATAGCTGAAGAAGGCCTTATGATTGTCTTTTGAATCTATGGCAATTTTTCTCTCAAAGTTGGCCTTGGATGATTTTATGAGGGATCGTAGTTTCTTGCTAGTGCTGATCAAAGATGCCTTCCCGTTTTGGGATTTTGCTCTATCATGTAATAGCTTTCTCCTCTTATTGTAAAGTTTGTTTATGGCTGGGGTCCACCAGACTGGACGTTTGCCCTTGGTGGAAAGAGTCTTGGTTTTATTTGGGATTGCCTGATCCATGCAGTCCTGAAGGTGTTCATAGAAGGCATTTGTAAGGGCTTCCTCAGCTTGGGTTGTGGTTTCCATTGGCTCGGGGCCTTGAAGGATACCACACCTGTCTTGAGTAGTGTGAAGTTTGCTTTAGAGAAGTTCTTCACTGTGGTCTTTTTTGTTTGGGGTGGGGGTGGGATGTGGATTTCTAGTGAGATTAGTTTATGATCTGATCTCACCAATGAGGGATATACTTCCGGTGTGGAGCATTTTGTCCCCATGTTCGTGATGATGAGATCTAGTATATTTTCTCCTCTTGTGGGGACGGTGACTAGTTGTTCCATTGCATTTGAATTTATGAACTCTAGGAACCTTTGGGCTAGAAAGTTTGGGCTTGAGTAATGTTCCCAGTCTATATTCGGGTAGTTGAAGTCACCCAATATGATGGTGTTTGGTGATACATTTATACCCTCCAGTGTCTTCAGGAAGGCTGTGTGGGTTTCCTGAGTTTGAGAGGGTGGCCTGTAGCATGCTACAAATTGTAGAGCAGTTTTGCCTATGGTTAATTGCACCTGGATGGTTTCCGATGCTTTGTGCGTAGCCACCAACCTGGAGGTGTGGGTATCCTTGATGAATATGGATACACCCCCTCCTTTTGTGGTGTGGTCCAGGTTTTGGGGCCAGAATGCATGATATGAGATGAAACCTGATAGTGCCAGGATGCTCTCAGGAGCCTTGAACCAGGTTTCAGTCACAGCACAGACATCGATGTTCTCCATACTGAGAAGGGCCTCGAGTGCGTGCATTTTGAGATTTAGACTTCTGGCATTGAGCAGCATTACCCTTAGTTTCTTCACATTTTTGTTTTCTAGGGTGGTAGGTTTAGAATTTGAGCCTTGCCTAAAAAGGCACTATGGGGTGGCAAGAGCCTTAGCCAATATCCGGAATCCCAGGGTGACAGGTGCAAGCCATCCCTTGAAGCAGCATGGCTTGTCGAGCATGTCATCCCAGGCAGACAGGCACTGAATCCCCTTTGAATGACACCAGAAATTAAGCCAATTGTTAAAGCTGATCATCTTGTCACTATATTGTGGCATCATTCTTGGTGAAGGAAGGATACTGCTCAGGGTCAGGGTCATACCTGCCTGGGCTACATAATCAGAGAGCTCCTCTATGTCTCTTTTCATGTAGTCCAGGAGGTGCGTCTCAGGTCGTTCACACCAGCATGGACAATGACTGTGTCATACTTGTACTTGCCGTGGAGTGACCTGAGTGCTTGTGTTATGTGGCGGATTCTAGCGCCCGATAGGCAGCTTACCGTGACCCTCTCCTTGTTCAGCCTGGTGAGTGGGACGTCAGTGTGTCTGACTATGGAGTCACCTATGACAAGTATGTTTGGTGTTGTATTTGGCCTTAAGGGCAGTGACTGCTTTGCACACTGATTTTGTTGTTTATGTGTTGTTTGTGTGGTGTATTAAGTTTGCAGTTGCTTGGGTGTCTGCTTTGGAGGCCTCTGCTGTTTAGGTAAATTTTACTCAGAGCCTCCGAGTATGTCTTAGTGTGTTTATGTGTTTGATTCAGTGGTGTGGTTGAGTTATGTGAGACTGGTATTGTGGTGTGTGTAGTTTCCTTCTCCTCCTGCCTGGTCTTGCCAGTCCTGAGTTGAGAGAGCTCAGCCTCCAGTCTGGCTAAATAGCTGCATCTCTCACAAGTGTTAGTGTTATGTGGGAGGAGGAGAGGGTTGTCCGTGTACATGAGGCAATTGTAACATTGTCTCAGAATTCCCAGATTCACCAACTGGGCAGGAGAGGACGCCAGCATCTGACCCTTCGACATGCTAGAAAGAATTATGAGTTGGTATGAGACAGAAAAGTAGTGGGCTTAGCAGGGAAGTGGGCACTCCTGGGGGGGTTTGCTAGTGAGAGATTTGTATAATATAGGACTGCTTGAACTGCAAAGAGAATGCTTATAAGACAAGGGATATGCTTATAAGACAAGTGCTGAGCTTTTTGAGAAGAAAAAGCTATTTGGAACAAGTGCTGCACTTTTTAGTGAAGGTGTAAACTGTTTAGGTTCCTAACAGAGCAGTTCTAAGGGAAAAATTGAAGAACAGACTTTCTGGAGCCAGAAAGAGTTTAACCTTGTTTAATCGGCGCTGCCCGATGCTGCTCTAGTGGCAACTCCGCTAAAGCACGTTAAAGCGTGCTTGATAGCAGGGGCTGGAAAGAAGCAGGAATAGACCCAAAACGGACAATAAAACTACAGTTTCAAGTCAGTAACCACCTCTACGGGGGGCAGGGAAGCTGCTCAATGTTATTCACTGCCACTGATCAACAGAGAGACCCTCCTTCAGCCCAAGCAAAAATGGCCTCACAGAAACTTTCAAACAGTTCAGGAACAGCAAGCCTGTAACTGAACTTTTTTAACTCTCAGAAAAGTGGGAAAAAAGCAAGGCTTATAGGGCGATAGTTCCCAGGATCCATTGTGGCTCCACCTTTGTGGAGCGGGATGACTGTTGCTGTGTGCCACTCTATGGGTACGTAGCCTGCAGATAGGCTGAGTTTGAACAGTGTGTTTAGGTGAGGGGTTAGTTCATTTTGGTGCTCATGTAAGACACAGCCTGGGGCACCGTCCTGTCCCATTGAAGCTGTGTTTCTGGCTTTGGATAGGGCTGTTTTAACCTGTGTGTCAGTCTCTGCTGGGGCTCTACATTCTCCTGGTATGGTTATGGGCCCTTTAGGGGGTGAGGTTTGCACTAAACCTGTCTGCCAGAATGTTGGCAATATCAGTCAGTTCAGTGTATTTTGTGCCATTCTGCACTAACGCGGAGCAGATCTGAGAGTTTCCACTTAGGTTCTTGACATAGCTAAAAAACGCTTTGTGGTTATCTTTGGCGTCCTTGGCAATTTTTCTTTCGAAGTTAGCCTTGGATGATTTTATGAGGGATCATAGTTTCTTGCTGATACTGATCAGGGATGTCTTTCCTTTTTGGGATTTTACTCTCTTTTCTGTACTAGTTTCCTCCTTCTATTGTATAGCTTATTTATGGCAGGGGTCCACCAGACTGGTTTCCTTTTCTTAGAAGAGTGAGTCTTGGTTTTGCTTGGGATAGCATGATCCATGCATTCTTGCAGGTGCTCATAGAGTGCTTTTGTAAGGGATTCAGCAGCTTGGACAGCATTTCCCTTTAGCATGGGGGCTGTGAACCTTTCCACCTCGGTCTTAAGTAACATGAAGTTTGCTTTTGAAAAGTTTTTCACTGTGGTTTCCTTGATTGGGGGTGGGGTTGGAATGTGGATATCCAGAGTGATTAGTCTATGGTCTGATCTAACCAGCGAGGGGTTGACCTCCGGGTGCAGAACACTGGTCGTCCATGTTGGTGATGACCAGGTCCACTATGTTGTCACCTCTGGTGGGGGTGCCTGATCCAGGGCATTCAAGTTTATAAATTCTAGGAAGCATTGGGCAAGGGAGTTAGTACTTGAGTAGTTCTCCCAGTTAATGTTTGGGTAATTGAATTCACCCAATATTAGGGCATTTGGTAGGACCTTCATATTTTCCAGTGTCTGCAGAAATGCGGAATGGGGTCCTGGGTCATAGTGGGTGATCTGTAGCAAGCTACAATTTGAATTGCAGTTTTGCCCATTGTTAGTTGCACATGGATGATCTCTGAGGCATTGTACTGTGCCACTAACCTGGAGGTGTGGGTATCCTTGATGAATATGGATACACCCCCACCTTTTGTGTTTCGGTCCGGATTCTGTGCCCGAAAAGTATGGTATGAGTTACAGTCTGGTAGTGCTTGAGTACTCTCTGGAGCCTTAAACCAGGTTTCTGTTACTGCACAGATATCAATGTTCTCCATACTGAGGAGTGCCTCGAGTGCATGCATTTTGAGGTTTAGACTTCTGGCGTTGAGTAGCATTACCTTCAGGTTTTGGTTACTTGTGCTATTTACGGTGGTGGGTTTGTCTTTTGAGCCTTGCCTAAAAATGGCACTATGGGGGTGGCAAAAGCCTTGGCCAGTATTCAAAAGCCTAAGGGTGATGGGTGTAAGCCATCTCTTGTGAAGCAACGTGGCTTGTCAAGCATGTCATCCCAGGTGGACAGATACTGGATCCCCTTTGAATGACACCAGAAACTTAGCCAATTGTTGAAAGTGATCATTTTTTCTTTATACTGTGGCATCATTCTTGGTGAGGGCAGGATGCTACTCAGGGTCAGGGTCATACCGGCCTGGGCTAAGTGATCAGAGAGCTCTTCCATGTCTCTTTTCATGTAGTCCAGGGAGGTACGCCTCAGGTCATTCACACCACCATGGACAATGACAGAGTCATATTTGTACTTGTTCTGGAGTATCCTGAGTGCTTGTGTTATGTGGTGGATCCTGGTGCCCTGCAGGCAGCTAACTGTAACCTTCTCCTTGTCCAGGCTAGTTAGTGGGACATCAGTGTGCCTGACTATAGAGTCACCTATTACTAGTGTGTTGGGTATGTTATTTTGCCTTGAGGGCTGTGATTGCGTGGCACACTGATTATGTGAAGTATGTGTTTCACGGTTTGTGATAGGGTGTTGAGGTTTCTTGGGTGTCTGCTTTGGAGGTCTCTGTTGCTTTTGCAGATTTTATTTAGAGCCTCTGAATATGTGCACATATATGTGTGTGTGTTCTTTGCCGGTGTTGGTTTAGTAGGTCTATGTGAGACTGGTGGTATGTTGCAAGTATTTTCCTTCTCCTCTTGACGGTCAGTTCCAGTCTTAGGTGGAGAGAGCTTTGCCTCCAGTTTGGCTGTATAATTGCATCTCTCGCATATATTAGTGTTTGGTGGTAGGAGGAGAGGGTTGTCTGTGCACATGAGGCAGTTGTAACATTGCCTCAAAATGCCCAGATTCACCAGTTAGACTGGAGAGTACACCTGAAACTGCCCTTTGGACATGCCTGAATATGTAAAGTGAGCTGTTTTACTGATTGGCTGGTAGGGACGAATAGAGAGCCTTGTCCTTCTGGACAGTATAGGGGGTCTAGTGCTACGGTTAATTAGTGCTTGCTATGAGTTTTGAGCAAGTGCTGGGCTGTGAAATAAATTCCCAGCTCAGAAGGGCAGAATCTAGCCTCACTTCCCACAAGAGAGCAGACCACAGACCTTCTTAATGTAAAATAACTGGCCTGAAGCCCAAGTGCTTAAACCAGAACTAATGCACTTTTAGAATAACTGACACTGAGCATTCAATCAGCAATTCCCAGTTTAGAAGGATGTAAGCTACCTGTCCTGCCACAACAGTGCAGTCCACAAACCTTCTTAATGTAAAACAACTGGTCTGAAGCCCAAGTGCTTAAACCAAAAGGCTTAGAATAACAGTTACAATTTAATCAGGCTACTACCAAGCAGTAATAACTGCAGCAGAATAATACAATTGAGTACTTTTAAGAAGAAGCACAAGCAAAATAAGGTAATAAAGTGGGAAGAAACACAATTACAGTAAAAGCAGATGAATAAAGTGCAATTGTTTTTAATAACAATAGAAATCGAGCAAACTGATTTAAACAAATTACCCAATTAACCAGTAAGAAAACTCAAAACTGGGCCCTGTTCCAGCAGTCTTCAATCTGACAGGTTCTAACCGCACACTCCTGCCACTAGGGTGCAGCGGAACCTTCTCCAGAAAAGATGGCCTGGATTAGTGCCCAAGGTATACAAACAAAGCTAGATTCAGCATGCCTGATTCTAGTCTATGCTACAGCAGACAAGCCACACCAATATCAGAAAAACTGTTCAAATAAGCAGGCACAGTAAGCCTTTAATCAGAAATTCCCAACTCAGAAGGGCAGAATTCAGCCTCTCCTCCCACAAGAGTGCAGACCACAAACCTTCTTAACATAAAATAACTGGTCTGGAGCCCAGTGCTTAAACCAGAACTAATACACTTTTAGAATAACAGACAGCCTTCAGTCAGTAATTCCCAACTTAGAAGGATGTAAGCTACCTGTCCTGCCACAGTATTGCAGACCACAAACCTTCTTAATGCAAAACAACTTGTCTGAAGCCCAAGTGCTTTAACCAAAAGACTTATAATAACAGTTACAATTTAATCAGGCTACTACCAAGCAGTAATAAATGCAGCAGAATAAACAAAACTGAGTACTTTAAAGAAGAGGCAAAAGCAAAATAAGGTAATAAAGTAGGAAGAAACAAATACAGTAACAGCAGATAAAGTGCATTTTTATATAACAATAAAAAACAAGCAAACTGATTTAAACAAATTACCCAATTAACCAGTAAAAAAACTCAGAACTGAGCCCTGTTCCAGCAGTCTTCAATCAGACAAGTTCAGGGCCTAAGTGGGTATGCCTACTCAAAATGTTCTCTCTGTATTAGGCAGGATGAGCTAATGAGACTAGACTGGGATAGGGATGAACAGATGGGAATGGTAGGAGTGTCTGAAATCAAAATATGATCTCACTGTACTCGGTTGAGTGAGCAAATGAGATGGGCCCAGGAGGAGTGTTCGAACACAAATTTACAGGAGGGGCGGTCAATTCCAAAGCCACCAAGATTAATACCACAACAAGAACAGAGAGGGTGGATGGGGAAAACTAACTGCAGACAGAGAGAGAGCTCACAGTTTTCAGTGAATAAATAAATAAGCAGATAAATGCAGTACTATTTTTAACAAAATATTCAATGAAACAATAAACAGAAAAAATAAAATGCAGTAAAGCTACAGTGCATCATGGGGAAGATATCCTCACCTTCTTATGCCACTCATGTGCTACATGTCCCAGGCACCCTACTCTGTACTTGTGGTACAGTTCTACAGCTACAGTGCATCACGGGGTATATATCCTCACCTTCATATACCACTCATCTGGTACGTCACAGGCATCCTACACTGTATATTTGATATAGTTCTGCAGCTATAGGGCATCATGGGGTACATATCCTCACCTTCTTATACCACTCACGTGGTACATGTCTCAGACACCCTACACTGTACATATGATATAGTTCTACAGCTACAGTGCATCATGGGGTACATATCCTCACCTTCTTATACCACTCATGTAGTACATGTCTCAGGCACCCTACTCTGCACTTGTGGTACAGTTCTACAGCTACAGTGCATCATGGGGTGCATATCCTCACCTTCTTATACCACTCACGTGGTACATGTCTCAGGCACCCTACACTGTATATATGATATAGTTCTACAGCTACAGTGCATCATGGGGTACATATCCTCACTTTCTTATACCACTCATGTGGTACATGTCCCAGGCATCCTACACTGCGCATATGGTAGAGTTCTACAGCTACAGTGTATCATGGGGTACATATCCTCACCGTCTTATAAACTTCATATGCTACATGTACCAGGCACCCTACTCTGCACTTGTGGTACAGTTCTACAGCTACAGTGCATCACGGGGTATATATCCTCACCTTCATATACCACTCATGTGGTACATGTCGCAGGCAACCCACACTGTATATTTGATATAGTTCTGCAGCTATAGTGCATCATGGGGTACATATCCTCACCTTCTTATACCACTCATGTGGTACATGTCCCAGGCACCCTACTATGCACTTGTGGTATAGTTCGACAGCTACAGTGCTTCATGGGGTACATATCCTCACCTTCTTATACCACTCATGTGGTACATATCCCAGGGACCATAAACTGCACTTGTGGTATAGTTCTACAGCTACAGTGCATCATGAGGTACATATCCTCACCTTCTTATATTATTCATGTGGTACATGTCCCAGGCACCCTACGCTGCACTTGTGGTACAGTTCTACATCATATTACTCATATGTTACTTATAGTACTCTTTTCCCATCTCTAGCTTCTTCACTACCTGTTTCACTGCAAACATGAGGTCAGTTGTATTGCTTCCAGATCCAAATCTGAAGTGCTCGTTTAATATCGGATTTTCTTCTATTCTGTGTAATCACCTGCTCCAGCACTTTCATGCAATTTGACAGATGTTTGATAGCTCTGTACTGCCCACAGTTGTGAATGTTCAATTTGCTCTTGTACACTGGTGCTAGAATGCTCAGGTCATGTGAGGTATGTTTTTTTTTTCTCCATACTGCTATAGGCACCCTCAGGAGCCAATTATCCCTATCACATCCAACATCTTGATCACATCAGCCATGACCTCACCTGAGCCCACTGCTTTTCCTGACTTAATTTTCCTTGGTGCTGATTTTTTAAGGTGAGGATTTTCTTTCTCTTTCATCATAGGGTGTGTATGTGGCAATAAAGCTTCTGTGGGGGTTTCTTCATTCAAAAGTTGCTGGACATACTCATTCCATATTCCTTTAATGTCATTGTAGACTGGTGAGCAGAAGGTTATCCCTTATGAATGGTGTCTGATGATTTTGTCTTCGCCTTACAACTTAAAGGAGTATCTTTGTGCCATCTGCTGTGTCACTTTCCTGATGCTGTCAGAGTGCCTCTGATGCCCTGTTGTTTGCTAATGTGGCTGCTATCTTAGCCTTTTTATTAGTCAGTCAGTATTCTTTTTTAGCCTGGCTTTCCACTTATTCCCAGCACTCCTTTCTTTTGATAACTTCCTGGACTTCTACGTTCCACTACCAGCTTTCCTTGTGTACCTTATTTCCATACCTTGCTCTGCTGTACACCTGTTCTGCAGTCCTCGCATATACTGCTTTGATGCTGCCATTCTTTTTCAGCTTCACCTATTTCTTTTACTTCTTGAGGTGTTAGAGCCATGAACATTTCCTTGATCTTGTATACATCGTCTCCAGATAACTTCTAGGTCTTCACTCCAGTCTCTATGTTGACCTCAAATCCATCTCTGCCCACTGCTTGCAGCTGATTGTGGTAACCAGTGGTTTATGCTGCTGGACAACTGTTTCACTGGGGATAACTTTTCAATCCCTGATTCTACCCCAGTGCCCTTTTCTTACTAGGAGGAAGTCTACCCAAGTTGCACATTGACAACTATTGTAGGTGAACTTGTTGCTGTCTTTTGCTGAATCATGTGTTGGCCACCATCAAGTCATTTGTCAGACAGAAGCCTAGAATGGCCTTTTCATCTTTATTACTGCTGCCCCACCTGTGGATGGGTAAATGCAAATGGATGGGTTGATTTAGCATAGCACCCTTTTCCCTCATGGATAGGAGCAACATGTAAATGCTCCATTTATCTCTGGGTTATTTATACCTAAAATATAAGGGCTAAAATCTTAATGAGAATGGATGGCTAGGGTTCTAAAGACCATCATAGATTAATAGCCTAGTGAGTACCTATGAATTTATGTAGACCCTGCCAGTCCTCATAAACTGTTCTGTCCCAATATGATCAATCCTGTCCCCAATTATCAGCACACCTCCTGTTATCCTGCTTTATCTAGTAGGTCCTGCAACACCGAATGCACTCTTTTCCTCACCATCACAACCCTGCTGTGGGGCATAGGCTGAGATTATAAAATACAACTCTATCTTTATATTGGACTCAGACCATTATGAGTTTATCATTAATTCCAAGTCCATCTCCCAAGACACTCTCTCAACATAATTTTCACACCATATTCTGTCCTTCCCGAGTAGTAGACTCTGATCCCAGACCAACAGGCTTTTCTGCAATCCCCTTCCATCTTGCATCTTGGATACATAGGATGTCCAGCCTCCTCCTTACCATCATGTTATCCACTTCCAAGTTGCATTCTATCAGTGAATCTGCAATCAGTATGTCAATCCCCAGGTTTATTGAATTAAAAAAAAAAACAGCTTTCACTTTAACAGAGCTATTCTAAGTAACCCAGGCTGGGCAAATGGGCACCATCTGTCCAGGAGCTTATTAACCCAAGGCTGCTGGGATTTATGGTAGACAGACACACAGACCCCTCCTTCTGTTAGCATGGGCCCCTGGTGTGGGTTGGAGTAGGCAGGGTCCTTAACTTACTTATCGCTTGAGTAATACCCATGCCCATTTTTGGCGACATCAGTCAATGTGACCAAATCACCTACAGCTAGTTTTTACACTGTAAAGTGGCAATCTTTGACACAGCACACAGTCTGTAACCCTTCTCTTATCTAGACGATGCTGCCCACTATAAGTGATGCCTAAAGTAGTTGGTCTACACAACCCATCCACAGTAGGCATCATTTTGACTTTATGCTGTTGCCCATAACTCCATTCTTGGTTTTGTCCGAGGTGGAAACACTTAAAATTTTGTGAGGTGGAAGGAATCCCACCAAGACATGAGAACACATAGGTAGCAAGATAATAAAATATAGTCTTAGAAATTGAAAATGGTTTGATGTCCAAACAATTAGAAATATTTTAAATTAAAAATTACAAGTATTTCCAAATTTGGAAACAAATGATGTCTGGAATTCAGATTATCAACACTAGTATTAACTGGGCACTGAGGGACTGTTTACCATGCTACCACTTTATTATTGATATTAGGTGGTTGGTCTTTTTCTCACAAACACAAGGTACAGGATTGATTTTGACTTCTAATTATTGGCTAGGCTCATAATAGTCTGCAGAGTGATTACTATTTGACTATGAACTCCTCACCTTAGGATTTTAAATGTGGCCTATATGGTTGGAAGATTGGCATAATGGTTAAAGTGTTTACCTCACATACACAAGGGGCAGAGTTTGAGGTAATCATTTTAAATGTTGGAACTCACTAGATTGACAGAGGAGACTGAATGGATAAAAATGGACTTGTACAAAGTTCAAGATGGCCATTTCTCAGAATATTCCCTTTTCTCTGAGGTATAGATATCTCAGAGTTGGTAACATATATTTTACTTTATTTGCATTTGTTTTCTAGGTTAGAGCACTGATCTTCTTGGACTTTTTTTCAGTCTCAGCCCAGGAGCAGAGTCTGGTTAAGGGACTTGCTCAGATTTAGGGTTTTGGGGTTTTTTTTGCAACAAACTATACATTATACTCTTGTTTGTACACAGCTGACTACACTGAACCAGAGTCCCTCGCAAGACCGATGTCCCATCTACTTTTCAAAAAAGAAACCTATCCACCAATCTTTTTTTTTGCAACAAAGTATGTCACAACCTAAGATTTCTTAAGTCTATGAAGTGTTGTAACTAGTTTCTTTTGCCATAACTTGATAAAAAACACTACCAGGAATGGCAATCATCCATACCTCATACCTGGTAATCCCACTTTTATTTGCCCTGCTTCAACACCCCTGAATTACTCCTAGAACCTTAGTTTTCCTGCACTCTATGGCCCCTTTTTGTTTCTGCTTAATCTTTGGCCAAGTTTTTGTCCACACACACTTTTTGGCATAGCTGTACTTTCTCATTAGTTGTGTAAACTATAAATGTTTCACCAAGTTCCTATAACCTCACGTGCTAGCCCTCATCAATAGTTTTCATTTATCCAGTACATTTGCCTTTCTTTGTCAGTTGGCTAGTTGTTTCAGTAACTTTACCTGCTTACTGGTTCCTCTCCAGTCATTATTGGAAATCATTTTTTTATTACACTTAGCTTTCCGAGACTTGCACAAACCCGCTCTGCTCCTCTACCCTCCCCCCATTCCCATCCATCCCGGTAACATTTATACTTGCTCCTTAATTGCCAAGCCCAGCCCTCATCCTCCTACAAGCCAATTGTCTTTCCACACCACTCCCCTTTTCTCAACTATATCCCGTTACCTAAATGCCTCATTTTTTTTCCTTCCCAGCACAATACACAACTCTACAAATACACATTTACTTCTTCTACACTATCTTTCTTACCTACTTCACTATATAACCACCCACAGCAACTACACTCCTTACCTCTCTCTAGTTCACCTCCTTCCACTACTCTTTTTTTGCACCCCTCACACATCTCTAATAATCTGCCCATTAAAACTAGTGTCACTCCCCAGTACTCACAAAACAACCTTACAAGTAAACAGGATGCTTGTATTCTTCCTCTTATTTTCCACCTTATTCCGCCTCCCTAAATCATCATCAACTACACTACCCTACCTTACCCTCATACATCACCCTGCTTCTCATCCATACACTTTCCAGTGTCCCTCTCCCAATTTAATATCTCCTTTATCCACTTTCATAATTTCAAGCATCTCAACCTTCTACTCTTTTCCTAAATGCAGACTAAAGTCTACTACCGACCCTGCTATCACTACGCATCTTTCTTTCTTGACTACATCTTTACTACTTCCAACTACACTCTTACAAGATGGGGACATCCACCCCAATCCAGGTTCATCCCCTCCCACGGACACAAAGATCTCTGTTACACCTATCAAGCTCTCACTTCCTAATCGAAATACCGATCACTCTATTCTATTAACCTAAAACGTTTTCTCAACAAAATTACAGAATTTCATGTTTGTATTGCTCACTACTCCACTCACATTGTAATTCTCTCAGAAACATGGCTAAAATCTCACATTACTAATTCTGAAATTCTACCTCTAACGTACAACATATTCTGGCAAGACAGACTCTCTAAAAAAGGGGGAGGTGTTGCCATACTATACTCAGAGCTCTTCAGCCTCACTCTCCCTCTCCTTAACAATCCCAGACTTCTCCCCTGCAGAACTACTCCTCTTTAAGTTCCACTTTAATCCACAGAAAAAGCTTGCCATAGTGTCCACATACTTACTCCCCCCCCCCCGGCAATAACATTCCCAATTCTTGAAAATATCTTATCCTGGATATCCCAACATATGACATATGAAACAATCATACTTGCTGACATTAATATCGATTGGAGAAAGCTCACTGCCAACTCCCCTGACTATTATTAACCTACACAGTTTCACCCAACTTATTACCTATCCCACTCTCATACAAATGTCAAGCTCTATCTTCAACTGGATCCTAACCTCCAACCCCCAATCAGTATCACTATCCCACCACCTTACCAGACTCTCTCACCTCCCTATCTCAATAGTTAGACTACCCCTTATAACTCCAAAAATCCACCAATATAGAAATTGCTGTAACTTGTCAAATTTTAATGTAGAAACATTCAACAATGAACTCTCCCTAATTAACTGGTCACACCTATATAACCTCCCTCTAAATGATTCTGTTCTTGAATTCAACAGAATTTTCCTAACCATACTTGATATGCCTCAGTCCCCATCAGAAAAATTAGGATCAGATCTATTCCCATCCCCTGGCTCTCTAAAGATATGCATCTAGCATGAAACAGAGTACATGGAAACTATGGTCTACGTCTAAGTCCCCCTTTCTCCTCCTTAAATATAAACAATTCACAAACCTTACAAAAAACTTCTCTCTCTCAGGACAAGACTAAATTGTGTCAGGAATTCCAATCCACTCAGTTCTCCAACTTAAAAAAGCTCTGGCACACCATGAATAGTATACTCCATCCTGAAAATCCCAGTACCCATAACCCCTTCCCCAACAATACTCACCTTGAAACCCCCACTCCAAACAACTACTTTGTAGACTCCATTAGGAACCCCCCCAGATAACCAATCTCAACCTCTGACCTCCTCAACTTCCCACTCCCAATCAGCCTTCTCTCTGAAACCTGTTTCAACTTGCATCAAATCCCTTTTGTCAAAACTCAAACCATGTTCACCCTCATTTGACATCCTACCCCCACAATTTCTTAACTTGCTGCTAACTCTATCGCCTATCCTATCTCAATTCTTATTAACCATTCCATTAAAGAATCCACAGTCCTTGAAATCTGGAAATCCTTTTATACTATTCCACTTCATAAGGGAGGTAACTCCACTGAACCCTCCAATTACCAACCAATAGCCATCCAATCTCCTTTCAAAAATTCTCAAGAAATGTATTCATAAGCGACTCAAACTACCTACTTCATCAAAACCTCCTTACCCCCCAGCATGGTTTTAGAACAGCACATCCACTGCCCTCATATTCACCCAGACTGTGGCGGAAGCAAAGGACAACAATAAACGTGCATCATGTGTCTTCCTTGACCTCTCAGAAGCCTTCGACACAGTCTCCTACCCTAAATTATCTGAACTGAGCCTCTCAACACCCACTGTCCTCTGGTTCTGCAGCTATCTCACAACCATCAACAATCTGTTGAATGGCAAACCTCTTACTCACCCTTGTTACCTATGCAAACTTGTGTCCCCCAAGGATCCATTCTTGACCCACTTCTTAATATTTTCACTAACAATCGTCTCTCTGCCTCTACCTCTTCACTAATTCAGTACACGGTTTCTATCCTTATCAACCTCTTTCAGAACCCCACTGACCTCCACTCTCACACCCAGAGTTCCTTTAACACCATAGAACACTGGCTAACTGACAACCAACTTATCCTGAACCCAAAGAAAACCACTCCACCTCTTTCTTCCAAAATCTGCATCTCATCTCTAAACCTCTTTCCGTATACCTTCTCTTGACAATACCATTATTCATGTAGACTCCTCTACTAAACTTCTTGGAATTACAATCAATGACCAACTAAGATCTGACCATCACATGTTGCAGTCCATCAAAAAGACCAGTCAAAAGTTAGGGTTACTTTATAGGCATAAAACGTTCTTATCCAACACCGCTAAGATTACACTTGCCCAAACCTATCTGCTCCCCTGCCTTCATTATGCTTCCCCTATATTTACACACTTCCAAACAAATCTTTTAACTAGACTTACACAAACCTACCACCACATAGCCAGACTTGCCTGTAACCTCCCCTACAAGTCCCATCACTGCCTTGCCTTAAAAAAACTACAATGGCGTCAGTTCCCACAACTACTCAATCTTTCTCAACTACAAATGGCACACTCTCTCCTCTACAAACCAACAAACTGTCCCTCCCTTTACACCCTTGCAAGATCTCTCCATAGTACAAATCAAGCACTTAACCTATCAAAGCCATAAGCAAATTACTTTACAAATGCTCTATAGGGCACACCTGGAACAAACTCCCAACAAACCTACATCATCTCTAATCTTCTCTCCTTTTCAAAAAAAAATTAAAAACCTACCTTGCCATCACCCCACCTAAACTCTGGCTACCTACTTCAAAAATATTTTCCCTCCTTCACTTTCTGTATACATAATAATCCTGGGAAGCCTTAATCAACCTCTTTGTTGAACTCTTAGAACTTCTACCTTCTCCCCTTCCTCCCTTCCTCTGATTATCACTACTCTTCTTCATTAATTCTTCCCACTCTTTTATAACCTCACCACTCTCCCCTTTCCACCTCTTATACTCCTAACCCCTTATTCCATTTCCTTCGTACTTCCTTTCATATATCTTACATCCCCTTTCTTTACCCACTTGTAATGCCTTCATCTCATAGAATTATCTTCCTCAAATAATATCCCTCTAGCAGCCTCCCCTATTATTTGATATAGTACTTGCATTTTATTTTATTTTCATACAGAAATCTGTTTTCAACTTGTAAACAAACTGCATTGTTAGTACAGTTGCATGTTAATTCACTTCCTGCTCCATCATGCATATTTGACTTGTAATGATACTGCATTGTTAGTACAGTTGCATGTTAATTCACTTCCTGCTCCATCATGCATGTTTGACTTGTAATGATACTGCATTGTTAGCACAGTTGCATGTTAATTAACTTCCTGCTCCATCATGCGTGTTTGACTTGTAATGATACTGCATTGTTAGTACAGTTGCATGTTAATTCACTTCCTGCTCCATCATGCGTGTTTGACTTGTGATGATACTGCATTGTTAGTACAGTTGCATGTTAATTCACTTCCTGCTCCATCATGCGTGTTTGACTTGTAATGATACTGCATTGTTAGTACAGTTGCATGTTAATTCACTTCCTGCTCCATCATGTGTGTTTGACTTGCAATGATACTGCATTGTTAGTACAGTTGCATGTTAATTCACTTCCTGCTCCATCATGCGTGTTTGACTTGTAATGATACTGCATTGTTAGTACAGTTGCATGTTAATTCACTTCCTGCTCCATCATGCATGTTTGACTTGTAATGATACTGCATTGTTAGCGCAGTTGCATATTAATTCACTTCTTGCTCCATCATGCATGTTTGACTTGTAATGATACTGCATTGTTAGCGCAGTTGCATGTTAATTCACTTCCTGCTCCATCATGCATGTTTGACTTGTAATGATACTGCATTGTTAGCGCAGTTGCATGTTAATTCACTTCCTGCTCCATCATGCATGTTTGACTTGTAATGATACTGCATTGTTAGCGCAGTTGCATGTTAATTCACTCCCTGCTCCATCATGCATGTTTGACTTGTAATGATACTGCATTGTTAGTACAGTTGCATGTTAATTCACTTCCTGCTCCATCATGCATGTTTGACTTGTAATGATACTGCATTGTTAGCACAGTTGCATGCTAATTCACTTCTTGCTCCATCATGCATGTTTGACTTGTAATGACACTGCATTGTTAGAACAGTTGCATGTTAATTCACTTCTTGCTCCATCATGCATGTTTGACTTGTAATGATACTGCATTGTTAGCACAGTTGCATGTTAATTCACTTCCTGCTCCATCATGCATGTTTGACTTGTAATGATACTGCATTGTTAGTACAGTTGCATGTTAATTCAATTCCTGCTCCATCATGCATGTTTGACTTGTAATGATACTGCATTGCTAGCACAGTTGCATGGTAATTCAATTCCTGCTCCATCATGCATGTTTGACTTGTAATGATACTGCATTGCTAGCACAGTTGCATGGTAATTCACTTCCTGCTCCATCATGCATGTTTGACTTGTAATGATACTGCATTGTTAGCACAGTTGCATGTTAATTCACTTCTTGCTCCATCATGCATGTTTGACTTGTAATGATACTGCATTGTTAGCACAGTTGCATGTTAATTCACTTCTTGCTCCATCATGCATGTTTGACTTGTAATGATACTGCATTGTTAGCACAGTTGCATGTTAATTCACTTCTTGCTCCATCATGCATGTTTGACTTGTAATGATACTGCATTGTTAGCACAGTTGCATGTTAATTCACTTCTTGCTCCATCATGCATGTTTGACTTGTAATGATACTGCATTGTTAGCACAGTTGCATGGTAATTCACTTCTTGCTCCATCATGCATGTTTGACTTGTAATGATACTGCATTGTTAGCACAGTTGCATGGTAATTCACTTCTTGCTCCATCATGCATGTTTGACTTGTAATGATACTGCATTGTTAGCACAGCTGCATTTTCATTTCTCTTCCTTCTACACCATGTATTAATATCAAATATTTCTAGGAGTCTGTCTCCTTTGCTGTTTTCATCAATTTGTTCTTCTTACCGTGCATCTTTTTTACTCATGCTTCACTTTATCACTTAATATGTATTTTTTCATGTATAGTATGTCTTCATATTGTGCTTATGTCATGTATGTTTATCTTTTACTTTTATCATGTATGTGTATCATGTACTTTTTACATTGTATTTTTGGAGATTTTCTCCTTGGGTCTCCACTAAAAATGGGCCCTTGGCCCAGTTAGACTAACCTGGTCAACAAAAGGGGTCTACTTCACATTATTGAACAACCAAATGTTCGAATTTCATATGGCAGAGACCATATGAGTGAACATTTGAATGTTCAAAAATGTGAAAATAAAATTAAAAAAAAAAAAACTAAACAGTGCTAGTAGGGGGGCAAGCCCCCCTGCATCCTCACACCCCCTATTTAAATATACCAACTCCCAAATCGCACTACACTGTGTTAAAGGGAAATCTTCCCATTCCACACTCTATAGAGATCCTCTTTCAGATGTTTTCAGCTTTTAAAAGCTCGACTGTCTGAAGGGGAGCTGAACAAAAGACAACTAAATAAATAAATGGAGGCTGAGTGAATCAAACCTTTGCACCAGTGGACCACAGGAAATGTCTCGTTAACAGCTCCTTAATGCTCTTAAGCCAACTGCTAAGGGGGATTTGCTCCCCATCAGAGATGCAGTGGAGCTTGCCCCACATGCAAAAAAAAGTTTAAAGGAAATTAGCAATCTTTGAGATTCACCCTTGCCCCTGGCTTTGGGTCGCTCGCTGCATTTTGAGTGCCAGCAATTCAATAGGAAGCCTTAGAAAGTGGAACTTGTTAGTATTACAATTCCCTATAAGGACAGCTAGCCTAGCACTTACTTATTAACCTACATCACAAATGGGATACATTTAGTACCTTCTCATTTCTCCTCTGTGTTTGACTAAGTACAGTGTTGATTTCACAAACAGCAGATTAGGGCCTCTTTCACCTTCACCATTACCCCCATTGTCCCGTTTTTATCCATTCAGGAGGAATGACTCTAGTTTTATGATAACATTTCCTGGGCGGGCCATTCCAGATGCATTCATAACCAATTTTATATGTCCCAGGCATTGTATTACTGCCACCTTGAGTACATGAATTGCCCCCTTGATCAGTGCATTGTAGGGACATGTGTGTCCTGCCATAATCTAGAAAGAAAGCATCTACAAGTGACTCACTCCATAGGCAGGTACATTGTTATCCTTCTGTATGCCTATATGTGCTCATCACATTTGCCTTGTGACCCCCCTCTCTGTTATAAACATTTTAGTTTTCACTTTTTTTGTCTGTTTATTGTTTATTTAAAGCTGGTCACTGAATATTTTACTGAAGCCACTTGGCTGTACCAAAACTTGATAAGTATAAAATCTAACTCAAATTGCTGAAGTTTGATTTATTAAAATAAGCGTTCAGAAGTATTTCCATATATGAGGATAGCCTCAACCCTAACCTGCACATTACCTTAAGAAAAAAAACGCTCTCCCTAACAGTACCACTAATCATACAAAGCTCACTTGTGTGATCTACTGAGTGGAAAAAGGGAGCATTTGTTGTTATTCGATGAATGTGTTTCCAGGGACATAAGTGTTGGTATTGACCTGATGGGATTGATGAAATAGGTGCTGATCTATGGACAAGCTGACACTCTTACCTGCATTCACTGGAAGGATTTTTTTCTTCTTACCATGCCTCAGTATCTGCAAAATTCACTCTCACTTACTGCAAACGTGCCCAACAAAAGTTCTAAATAAGGTCCCTTCAGAATCTAAGAGCATTTTTAAACTCCAAAATCACTTTTTATACTCTCGAGAGCTGTCTTGTTTTATCTACCATTGTGTTTTTTAATCAGTTAAACCCATTGGACACACATGCCTCTTTCTAGCAGGAACCATTGAGAACACTATCTGAGTGACAGAGCTGTTCATTTACAATAGGCAAATAGAAAGAGAAAG
Organism: Protopterus annectens; assembly: GCF_019279795.1. Taxonomy (NCBI): domain Eukaryota; kingdom Metazoa; phylum Chordata; order Ceratodontiformes; family Protopteridae; genus Protopterus; species Protopterus annectens. Next base: position 349,083,467 of record NC_056744.1, read on the forward strand.
AATCAAACCCAAGACTACATAATGAAGCTTGTTAGCAGCTCAGAAATGTAATCCTGTATGCCAAACTATATTCCACTATACAGCAGCATTATTTAAAACAGATTATGGACCTTTTTTAAATAATGCTGTTATAGGAAAGGGTGCCTTTTCCTATTTCAGCTGTATTCATATCTGGGGCTAACTTACTTATGTACATAATGAAGAATGCAGTATTTTTTTCTTTCTTTTGAGGTCCGTTTCTATTTTTCTTTTTTTTTCAGGACAGTTTAATGATTAGAAACGGACTGCTTTTCTTCATTTTCCTTGAACTGCACTGAAATCCTTTACACTCAATGGTCTACTCTCTGTATGTTTTAGGAGGTGTATGTATGAAGTTGGACTGATTTATGGTTGGACGTTTTCCTTAGGTAATGCGCAGTTTAAGAGCATGCGCAGCTGAGAGAGTAAATGTCACTGACAATTTAGAATATGAATTAGATATATTCTACAAAATATAACAACAAAAGTGCATACAAAGTAGAACATTTACACTGATCAAGAGAAAAGCTTCCACTGGTGACTTTAACAACGAAACCATTTAAGTTGCTCTACAGTTAGGATATTGCAGTAAATATTAATGTTATATACATACATGTCAAATCATCTGCTTCAACACAAGTACACCTGGAATTCTCATAAGGCATTAACATATGGCATGCCTCTCAACTGTCCAGATTTTCACAGAATGTCCAGATTTGTGTGTCATATTTTTGGTCTGTTCCTCATAAAATTTGCAGCTTTCTGGATTTTTTGTGGCAAATCAATGAAGACTGAATTCACTAAATAATAACAGGCATTTGAGTTTCAGACTTATCCTTCAGAAAATGAATGGTAACACAAGACTTTTTTTTCCCAACAACTAACTTTGTTTATAAAAGCAATATTTAAAACTGTTCCTATTTTTGGGGCTTTGTCCAGAATTTTTTGTGCTAAGTGATTGAGAGCTAGGACATATGTAGTCAAATGACAAAGTTTTCCATCTGCTGCATTTGGGGTCTAGCTAATCATAGAAATCAAACTATGGCAGCCATTTTTTAGTGGAGGCATGGGGAGAAAAGGTCAATCTGCGAAGATATTTACAGATTGTTATGGAAGATATTACGTGTGTGACCAAAGCATAGCATAATCGGATTAATAAGCATATCATCATACATAACACCATGCCAATAAAACATGCAGTTGCACTTACTAAATTAACAGAGTATTTACAAAACAGTAAGATATGGGTGTACTGAGGCACACAGACAGCTTGAAGTAAAAACTCTATGTGAACATAACAGATGACACACAAAGGCCTGACGGCATTCACATTGCATTTACCAAGAACTGGATTGTAGACATAAAGCAACATTACTAAACAGACCTCTAGTTATTAAGGAACTGCAGGAAATATATTTATCAGTGGTAGTCTTGATGGGGGGTCAGGTAAAGGGATAGTAAGGGTAGAAGTAAATCAGTTTACTTGATAACATTGCAGATAATGTTGAAGTGCTTTATTTTACTCCTACACATTAGCATGCCCACTACTCACAAAATTAGTGTATTGGTGGCACAAGTCTAAAATGGAGGGGAAACAACTCTCAAACTAACTTAGCCCTCAGAAATAAAGCAACAGCTATGAAGAGATCATCTCAGAAGAGCTGGGTAAGAAACCAGCAAACAGGTAAGACTTCTTTCAGTAAGCAAAGGGAAGGACAGGTTAGTATTCCTTATATCAAAACAAGACAGACAATTGTGTTTGCAGAGGAAAACATTGGTTCTCTTTTAAAAGAAACACAAGGCCAAAGCTCACGTCAGTATTTCTGTGATAAGTGGTTTAGGTTCACATATCTCATGCAGTGGGAATATCTCTTTTAACAGTCAGTGTCATAACCTTTTCAGTAAGTGAAAATACTATATGACTGATTACTTCTAATACAGGAGACATAAACCCAGAGATTACAGGTTCAAATCTCATCAGAAAAAAAAAAATTGAGAGTCGTAATGAGCCTAAATGAGCTGTTGCCTTGTCACAAAATTAGTCTGAGCTTATTAAGCCATAAGTGTTACAAGAGAGATGACATTATATATTTATAAAGGCTGCATTACTCATCATCTCAAACTGAACATGTCATGAAATTTAAGGATTCTAAGTAGTAACAGCACAGTAAGGAGAACCCCCTAATCTTGTTCGAAGAGCGTGACTTATGGACAGTGAAGTTGCAAACATCTGTTTCAGGCATGTCCTGTAATACCTGATTTTATGAAAGCAACAACATTAAATGTATTTTAAGATAATGAAAGAATGTTGTGTACTTAATATGCCATTACTGAAGAAAACAGAAGGATCACATTAATTTTAAGCAATTTCAAAAATGTATGTTCCCAAAAATGTATTAGGAATCTCCTGATTTCACATTCACTGCTATAAAAATAGTCTATAGCCTGAAAGTTTTTTTAAGAGGTCTGATGTATTTTTTAACATCTTTATTTTCTACAGATGGTTAAAGCTATAACTTCCTGAGTGTTTTCTTGTATCCAATTCCTTCTGTCTTTACATTCGTACTGACTAAATCTAAGCAGGTCACTTTTTATTTAGCTGACGACAGAGGAAAGCAGTCAAGCTAATTGTCCCTAAAGGTCATTTAATGAACTTATTTATTTTACCTTATGATTTATTAAATAGGTAAGTGAACTGCTTCAAGGACCTTTTCTGACATGACCCAGTCCAAAACTGAGATGAGAATGTAACAAAGTTAACAGAACTGAAAAGGGAAAATATAATTGCAATAATAAATCAGACTTAAAGCAAAAACAGTTTGCTTCATACATAGCTCAGTTCCCACTTTAGAGTTAGAAATAGATTTTAGACAGGTGCCAAGTACAAATAAGTACACAAGTGATGTACATGTTACTGACTAGAATACCTGCGGAGTGCTGATAGAAGTATGCTGCAGTTTTGCAGGATAAGGAGGTTTTACAGTATTGCACAAATATGATGGGCAGCATTAGCTGTTATATCTGTTATCAAAGGCACTAAGATTAAAATGTGTTTGACTGAAGCAAAGAGATAAAAAGGCCATGAGTACAGACTAAGATACAGCAGGTCAAGCAATGTAAGTGCAATAACTGTTAAATAGTTTAAAATAGATCATTAGTGACAGTAGTATGTCCCAGAGACTAGAAAAAGAAACAGGCAATATGATTAAGAACATAACTAAGTCTGCAGGTGCAATGAAATAATCTGGAGACTTACTTTGCTGAGGAAATGCAAAATTTAAAGCTACAATGACTAGCTGATTAGATTTTAAATAAAATTTGATCTTATGAGAAGAGAATAAGAGACAGCCTCCCTAGCAGCCTTAATACTTTAATACATTAATAGAACAGAGTACAACTTAATTTTATTTAAAATAGCCTGTGCAATTTTCATATAACTAAAATTTAAGCTGTTAAGATGACTTTCATATCTGGGAGGAGAATAATGATACAAAAAGAACATATATCAATTGGTATAAGTGGCCACAAAGGCTATGGAATGCGCTTTAGCATAGGTAACCATAATTTTAAGGTAGGTAATGCTTGTGAGTGCAGCTGTTGATTTGGAGAAATTGTTCAAATCTGGAGGGTTAAACTTTATTTTTGGAGTTATACATAGTTTTGTATGTTTGTTCTAAATTAATAGGGACTGGAGTGTTCTGAAAATTGATTTAGTTTTTTTTTGTTCAAGGGTTTTCATTAAAACAGAAAGTCTGGAAGTATATCACACTGGCTCAAAGGGAGATGAGAAGAAATACTGAATAAAAATAAGCCAGCATAATAATGTGTAAATGTAATACACAGTTGGAAACACACAAACTGCCATGTCAAATAGGTGGGAACAATAGCTTTTATCATAATGGATACACTGTCTACATTATCTTGGAAAGTAAATGGCCTTACAGGTATAGGCAAAAAGGAAAGAGTATTGAATTATATTAAGAAATGCAGAGTACAAATAGCAATACTATAATAGACACATTTGGAAAGAAATGAGCAATGTGAATTTCACAAATTAAGGATTTCAGGATGGATATTCAGAATATCAGGGACAAGGAAAGGGGGCTAATAATACTAATTGCTAGAGAGGCTCTGATAATGATTGAAAAAAGAAAGACAATACTGGCAGATTTCTGGCAGTAAGGGGCAACTGACAAGGGAGGAGGATTATGCTGGCATGTATTTATATTCCACCAAAACTGCTATTATTGAGCTTAAGAAATTTTTAACAGAAATAATCAGCTTTCAGCAGGGAACAATGCTTATGGTTATGAACTGAAACAATATGCAATAGTGGTCAATATCAGGGAGCTAGAAGGGAAAATATAACAAAAGAAAGTACATTTCTGAAAAAAATTATGAAAATATATGAATGGAAGATGTGACTTCCGTAGTAGGAACTCTGAGTTAGACTGGATAAGAAATTATATTTCATAGGAATATATGCATTTAAGTGAACACTATGACATATCCAATAATGGTTTCAGATCATGCACTGATAAAAAATAAGATAAAAATACATGGTAATGAAGAAAAATTGAGGCACTGGTTCTTTCCCACCTACCTGTTAAAAATTTAAGGAACAGATACTGGAAATTATTTGAAAGTTATTAGGCAATATTGAAATTTCTTTAGAAGTGATAGTGAGTGGGATAAAGGCATTTAAACATTCAGTAGAAATAAAAGAAAACTGTATGGTTAAAGTAATAGGAATTATGTAGAAGGGCTGACAAAGGTTAAAGTATTGCAGAATTAGGGGAATCTCACAGAGCAAGAGGTGCAACTAGAGTCCTAAAGATAAAATAAGAGAGTATTTGGATAATATGCTGAGTTTAGAAAGATATTTTGGACAATTCCAGTGCACAAAAACTTTAAGCACAAAACGTAGGCAACAAAAAGTAGAAAGGGTTGTCACCACATTTAGGGAGCCTATACAAACAAAAATAACCAGTGATCCAGTAGAGATAGTAAAGATACTTTGAAAATGTTATGAAAATCTGCATAAAGCAGAGAAAAGAGGAAATCAAGAAAGAGCACAAATGGAAATATTTTTGGAAGACTTAAACATGCCAAGGTTAGAGGAAGAGGAGTCTCAACAACTAATAGTCAAGACACAAAAATAAGAGATAAAAATGACTACATATAATCAATCTGCAGAAAAGTCTCAAGGAACAGCGAGTAGTCTTGCGAGTAAGGAGGGAAGAAAGTAATAAAGATCTGGAAGGTTTTAACAGTATTGTAAAAGGAAGGAAAGCACCAACATCTTAGAAGTGTGCTGCTATATTAACTAAAGATAGTAAAGACCTGTCAAACCCAGCTTCATACACACCCATTTCAATTATAAGGTTTTGTTTTATGTCTATACTAGGTAAAACAATGGCAAAGGTGTTGCCAAAATTGATAGATATGGAGCAATGTGGTTTTGTGGAGGGGAGGCAAACATTTGACGATGTTAATAGAACATTGATGATCCAGAGGGAAGCTGAATGCAGGAAAAGGCAGCTGATGTTGGTGGATTTTCATAGTTTCATAGCCAATTACTAAGTTAATGACCACAGGGGTCATTTTAAGCCTAGCCATGCTTCCCAAGGGTGAGAATCAAACCCTATACCTTGTGTCTGTAATCATTGTGCCAAACCCAATCCCAAAATATCTATCAGAAGACTATTTCCACTTGGGATTGAACCCAGGATTTTCTGCATGGGAAGCAGATGTGTTAAGCACTACTCTATGGAACCACCCTCCTGAACTTGATGCAGGGAAAGCATTTGCCTGCCTAAGCAGGGATTTTATGACTAAAGCAATGGCAGCATTTGCAGTCCCTGATAAATAATGTTAATTTGGGGGATATATGAAGAACTGGAAGCAGGAGTTAAAGTTGGGGGGTTCTACTCTGATAAGTTGTGTTTGAACAGAGGATTCCATTAGTTGTGTTTGAACAGATGAAGAAGGCAATTCTGTTTTCTTTCCCATTTGTTGTTTTGCTTTACATTTAGAACCACTGGCAAAGAAAAGAAGGCACTCAGAAATTCAAGAATATAATTGGCATTGCAATCAAGAAAACTTGGCTTTATTTATAGATTGTGTTATTTTGTACTTGATGTGGAACATTTTAAGATAGTTTCAAGTTTTTTTCAGGATATAAAATTAAAGATAAAACAAAGGCTATAACCATAAATTATGCACCCACACACAAATTGGTAACCAATACCCATATTTATGGGGATATGATAAGATGAAGTATTTAGGAATATGGATTAAAATGACTTCTGTTATGGCAGCCAAAAATATTTGGGAAAAGACTAAATAAAAAGATAATACAAAACTGAGAAACTGGAAGCTCTTATATGGATATGGATAGCAAGATACAGGTAGTGAAAATGTTTTCAGTCCCTTTAGTTTATATACAGGTCAGGCTTATTGTTATGAATCAGAGGAGATGTTGCAGACAATAATCAATGAAGAGTTGAAGGAATTTATCTTGGAGGGGTAGAGGGCGAGGCATAAGTGGGATCATACTTCTCAACTTCTTAGTGCAAGAAATCTGGACAAAGCCTGACAGAATGGGGGTATACAAAGGCCCAAAAATAGGGATAATTTTTAAATATTGCTATTATAAACTTATAAAGTTGTTAGAGTAACAGGGTTTGTGTTAACATCCATTTTCTGAAGGATTTGAAGTCTGAAACTCAAATGTATGTCATTATTTTGTGACTTCAGTCCTCAGATCATCCTAGTGATTTGTCAGGAAACCACAAATTGTATGAGGAATAGACCAAAAGTAAGAGGCAGAAATCTAGACATTCTGTGAAAATTTGTACAGTTGAGAGGTACGAGTGTGATAATGTGATCCTTCCAACAGAACAAGGTGGTTTAGGATTACTGGATTTAAAGGAATATTTTAGAGCTACACAATTAAGGCTCACATACATACAAAAGCAGGTTATACTTTAAAGTGGAAAGGGATAATGATGAAGCAAGAGGATGTTCAAAAAATAATGGGAGAGTCAGATTCTGGATATAGATCCTTAAGAATAACTGCCATGCAGACTATTATTATATTCATAAAGTAGCTGAAAGTATTCTAAGAACTAAGCCAACATGGGAATGACTGCAATTAGGGGTACAGACAAGAGGGGGCAGGAATTTACTGAAGAAAAATGGCAAAGGAACCAAGGTATTGGGAATAAGTAACTAGAAATGGAAAGGTAAGAGTGGTATGAGGCCAAGATGATGTTTGGTCTGCAGACTAGAGACTGCCTTCTCTATCAGGGATTGATATCAGAGTATATGCAAAGAGAAAGGGATAGGGAAATCCTAAGTGAGAGACCTGTTCTGGTAGAATTTTTAGTCGAATCTAGAACAGAAGTTGCTGTTAAAAAGGGATGCTTTTTAGGGTATATAAATTGTTACACTAACTATAACAGACGCTTCCAACCTGCAGCCCTCAGAGCTCTTCCATGTGGCCCTCAACCTCTAACTCCAACATCGATGTACACATGCCCCAAAACACTTTTTTGTTGTGTTTTTTTATGCCTGTGACCTGCAACTCTAACATCGGTGTGCGCATGTGCCAAAGTATCCTTCTAGTTTTGATTTTTTTGCACCAAAGAAGCGTGTGTGTTCGCGCCATTATTTCATATCAAAGAATCAGTGTGTTATCGCTGAATAGGGACTCGTGTATGGAGTTGCCATTGCCTTTGAAAGGGACAGCACTTAACCTGTGTTAATAGGTTAAGTACAGAGTGAGTGAGTGCATGCATGAAAGCAGAATGTGTGTGTGCATGAAAGTAGAAGAGTGAGTGTGTGTGTATGTGTGCATGAGAGAGAGACACATGCACAAAGAGGCTAATGACGATCAGTCTACCTACTGAACACAAACAAGTTAGCTCACAAATGCATCCTACATTAAAAGTACACTTTCATTAAATTGCAGCTTTCCTGGCAGGGAGAGTGTTGTATTGAATATGAAATCATACCTCTCAACTGTATGGATTTTCGAAGAATGTCTGGATTTTTGCAACATCTTCCAATTTGTGTCTTTTGCATAGGAAATAAAAGTAGTCATCCAAGGTAATGCAATTCCAGGGAGTAAGAATGAGACAGCAGCCTAGGGTTAACGGGTCAGTAGTGGATTGACTAGTGTGGGACTGTAGCATATAAAGTTTGTTTTTTTGTTTTTGACAAACAAAAATGCACCCAGTACTGTTTTGTCATTGGTGGGTTCTAAGCAGTGGTAGATTGGACAACAAACAGTAAGCTATCTTTGGTGGATCATCAATACTGGCAAATCAGGTGGGCACAATGTCATTTGTTAAATGTTGGGGGTTTTAGTGTGTATGTGTGTGTTTGTGTTGGGAGCGCTGCAACAGTAGAGGATTATTAAAGACAGAGGCGTACAGACTGGAGAATATATGCTTATTTGTTTCAAAACCTGATACTTGGGTACTAGGCATGCCAAAAGTAGATTTTTTTTTAAGACATAGCTTCTTGCCATTTACAGTGGATGGATATTTACATTTAATGGACAATGTTAGCAGTATGAGTGTGGTCCTGTAGGGATCTGGAGAATGCTAAGTCTACCACTGCCAGTGTATTGTAAAGTGACCTGGAAATGGATATCGGGATGTTACTGAAAAGGTACAGTAAGTGGACTTAGAAATATAGTTTAATTAAGCAAAGTGCACTTGCAATTTGCAGGCCATGATTTATTTCAGGTAGTCCAGATCCTGGTAGATTGTATACCATTAGACTTGAGGTGTCATTCTGGGGAAATTAGCAGCCCTAGTTTCAGTGAAAGCTCTTCTGTTGTTGTTTGCAGGTAGGAAGTTGCAGGATGTGGATGCAATGTGTTTTATTATTTTTAAAGCATTTGTCATTTCAAAGCATGGTTTTCTTTGTTGCCAAAGGCAGGATTGAATGAGCCATATAATGCTTAACTGACAATGATGGGATAGAAACATTATACATGATGTATAATGTTTGCAGCTACAGTTGTTTCAATGGTGTCTGTGATGCATAACTATTTTTGGGCCTTTGTCCCACTTTTATTTTACACTTTGTCCAGATTTCTTGCTCTAAGGTTGAGAGGTATGGTTCCATGCTAAATCAGAAGGTTATATTTACCTTGGAAGACTTCTCAGCATAATAATGAGAAACAGAGCTTTTTTAATATCTCTGCTCATTTCCAAATATAAAATGCCATGTAACCTTGCAAATAACTTTATTAAGCTACTTTAATTCTTTTGGAATTGACAGGTATGATTCATTCGGACGTAAACACCGAGTGCTAATGTGACTGATTTCTTGCAGCAGTCTGTGGTTTACTTATCACAATAACTTTTGTGTGTGTGTGATCAACAGTCTTAAAGATGTCTTCCAAAATTAAATAAATATGTAATAAATAAAATATAATCCTTTCTGCACTTTGAGCTATTGACAAAGTCTGGGAATTTGTTTTTTTTTTTCAAAAGTGAAGGTTAGCATTACAGCTCAGTAAACTGTCAGTCTGTGAATAACTTCTGCACAAATTAAAATGTCTGAATGCCAAATGGCTTTATGTTGGAGGGAAGTTATATGTTTACTCCAGTATGTAGTATGATCTTAGAGAGTTTACAGATTTCATATTGATTTACATTTTGTTGAGCAGTTGTTTGTTGATTTATTGATGGCCCTTTTGGTGGTGGGAAATTGCATGGATGAATCCATCTCTATTATGATTTTTTTTTTTCAGATATTTTGACTTCGACAATTTTGTTCATGGAGTGTGTCTCATGTGATTACTGAGGTTGCCTATTTTACAAGTAGGGGCTCCTTTTGTGTAAGAGAGAGAGAGAGAGATTTAATATGTATACTGAATATATTTTTGCAAATAGAATTCTTAGTTAAATAGGCCCCTCTCTTCTTGAGTAACCAATATTAGATCTTAGCCATCCAGCTAGGAAAGTTTAGTATGTGGATTTTCCATCCGGTTTGATGAAGGCTGTGCTACTTACTCAAGAAGTACATTTATGGCTATCCAGCCAGTTGTGTTTCTGAACTACTTTGTTTGACAATGAGAGGAGCTTTTTACAGAAGTTGAAAGTTTTTGTGTCAAGAGCCTGTCCATACAAAGTGGCTTGTTTATGTTGCAGTGAAGGCTGTGGTCTTTGTAGTGAGCGTTTTAAATATAACCAGTACTTCTGAGGTGGATAAAGTCTCTTAAGGCAGGATCTTTCTTAGCCTGGAAAGCAAGCCAGTGATGAAATTTATAGGGGCCAGTGAGAGACAGAGGAAAGAACGAAGCATTTTAGTCTGTTTGGATAACTAAGTGAACTCAGTCCTTTGACCTTTTTGTTAGAAATGGTTGTAGTCTTTCTTTTGGCAGGGTGTTTTGCCGAGGCATATACCAAAAGGAACGTTGCTCTTAATAATTGCTCTTGTAAAGGATGAATACAGGGATGTTATGACCTCCTTGTCCCTGGATGAGATAACCTTACTAATGAGGTGGGCCATGTAAAAAGCTTTCCGTACAACGGAAACAACATGGTGGTCAAAAGTCAGGTTTCTATCAACCTGGGTACCCAAGCACCTCACAACTGATTGCATGCTTACAACATTGTTATTAATGTGATAATTTGTGGGGACATCACTCTCCTCAAAGGGGATGATGATGCATTTAGCTTGAGGCCATGTTTCTGGCACCAGTCATTTGTTTGGGTGAGACCCTCTTGTAGCTTATTCAGAATTGTTTTATTAAGTCAGTAATGTGAATTCTTCACTTTATTGCAAATTTGTTGGCTTATTTTTGTGGATAGTATTGTAGGACTGCTAAAATTGACATTTTATGTAGTTGGGCTGCTGGAGTGGTTTTCCCAGTGAGAAATGCTAGTGCTGTAGTGAATATCTATTTGTAAAAAAAATATATATATATATTACACACACACTAAGATGTTAGTTAACTGGTAGATTTGAGAATTAGAATTTTAAGGCAAATATTAGGCATTTATTCATTGTTCGAATGCACCTACAGTACAGCCAGGAGGTCGACTTTGGTCTCCCTCAACAGCGAAAGAGTTAACTATATGATATATTTTATATGCGGCCCCAAGACAATTTCTGTTCACTCAATGTGGCCCCAGCAAGCCAAAAGGTTGGACACCCCTGAACTATAAGAATCAGAGGAGGTTTGAAAAGATTGGGAATAGAGACTGCAAAATCAATTTACAATGGGAGGTCATACACATGACTCCCAAGTATGCAACAAAGACCAGAAGGTTTAAGATTTTTGTTTATAATATTAGCCTAGCTGCTGTTGTGGGCCATTTTAAGCTTAGATAATTTCCATTCTAAAGTTGAGAATTAAACCCTGTAGTCTGAGGCTGATGTTAAGGGATGCTGGATGAGGGAATGGCTCCGAGTACTGGATGAGCCAGCTACACCTTTGGCAATGGGTTCCACTGTATGGTTAACACCAGCAAACTGAAATAGTTGTGGCCCAGGTGTTCATTCACATGATCTCAAGCAGATATCGGAGGTGTGCAGTCATACAAGTGGCTTAACTGGTATGTGTGTATAAGTACATGGTTCCTGCAATCCAAAGTAGCTATAGTGTAAAGGAGGAAACCAGTTCTAGAAACACCATCATACGAGCGATGTTCTTTAGGGATAATCATTGGATTCCTTATTTTAACAGTATATTATTTGATTATGATTAAACTGGACAGCATAAAGTCGGAGTTTAATGTTATTAACTATGAGTATATTTTTAATTTAGCTTGTTTTCTGCTGGTACATGGGTGTGAAATGCATTGTGTTGGATCATAACAGTTCGGCACTTAGTGCACATCCGTTAGACGTTGAGACGTCGAACTGCCTCTGAAATGCAGGCATTGATTCCTTCCGCTTTCATTTGTCTATTTTTTTTTCTCCAAGTTTTTTGGGTTTCTAATACCATGATGGGAATGGACCCCATTCCTAAGCCAAAGTATGATTAAAGTTCACGAAATTAGTATTGTTTTAATCTTTGACGTTAGCCAGAGGTGCTCTTTGCAGCCCAGTAATGACTATTGCAATTCATATGAAGTTACTAGTATCGATAACATATCTAACCATGATTGTAAATTTTTTTTTATAAGACCCATTACTCCTGCTACTACTGGAACCATCTGTGTTATCCTTCTTCCACATTGCCTTCAGTTCTGCCTGAAAATCCTAGTATTTTATGACTCTCTGTATGCAAGTCACTGGGTGCAACAATTTCAATGATCAAAGCTACTTTTGTCTTCTTTTCACGGATTACTATATCTGGTTTTCTTGCATCTATTTTTTGAACTGTTGGTAATGGGTCATCCCATGTGACAAACTTCATTTTCTATGATGCTTTGTGGCTCATGTTTCTAGTGCTTTCCAGCCACTTCAGTTATTAAAATGTTTGCACAATCCCCAATGCAACAGCCTTGCCACATTATTATGCCTTTCAGTATACAGTCCTTCTGCCATTGGTATATCACAACCAGCAACAAGATGTGCAACTGTTTCCAATTTCCAATTCTGTTTTACAAAACCTACATTTGTCCGTTTCTCCCACATGTTCAATGGACTTTATGAACCAACATGTATGTCGTCCACATTCTTGGGCTGCCAATATTAACTTTTCCCCTTTTGGTTTAAATTCACCTCTCCTTAACCATTCCTGCATTTGATCGTAATCAACATGTGGTTGTTCCAAGAGTTTTCTATTCTTACAGTTATATTTATGCATTTTCCACATTTCTTGCCTTCACATATGATCCTTCATCTTATGTCCTTTATTTTGTTTTTTAGCTGGTACCTGATCTACTTCTGGTTTTATTTCCATTTCTGATTGACACCGACTTCCTTCTGCTAAACTAATTAGTGAAGTCATCTTAGACTTGCTGTCCTCCAGTTTCAAAAGTTTCACTATGTTTGAGTCTTGTGAGCTCAACAGTATGTATGCAGTCTTACAATTGGAGATCTATACATATAATCAATTTTGAGGAGGTCCATACCTCTTTCAAAATGGGGAATATAATCTTGGTATAAAATTATTTTTATAAATCATTTTGATAAGCACAAAGCATCCTTCTTGCTTTCCTGTCCATCCAATCCAGCACCTTTTGGGGCCAGTCAGTTCCTCCAAAAGTTAAATTAGGAAAGGAAGATCAAATTGGTTTATAGCTCGGACGTTTTCAGTATTCATTTTAGTCTAAAATATTCCTAAGTTTGTCGCATTTGTTCATGTTTAATTGTAGAGTCTTCATTACTCCCCAAATATTTATACACTCCCTCTTGGTCACCTTCAGTGTCCCTGGGCTACCCTGAAAATGGACACTTGCATGCTGTAGGCTGTCCCAAGCTATTAGCAAATGTGTTGCACATTTGTTTTATTGGGGGGGTTTTGGGGGTTTTGTACTAGTATTTTCCAAAAGAAGGTATGGACCTGACCAGACCCTGGCAAACGGGTATTAATGTTTTTTTGTTCAATTGTCTTACCTGTATTTGTTTACCAGGATAGTCCACGGATTAATATTTACCAATTTCAGGTACAGCCATGGACTTAATACACACTATTAATTAAATCTAGATTTTGTATGTTTCATAACAGCTATTTTAAGGAACTCAAAGTTGCAGTGGAGGCCATTATGGCCTCCCCATTTGCAAATTAGATTCTAATACAATGAGAAAAAGCTTGTACAACTTTCTGTTCAAGAGAAATCTTGACCTGTGGATGGGTAGGTTAATCATCTCTGTGTTACTGCTGGACAACAAACTATCATGGGCACAGTGGGTGCTTTGGGCTAGGCTTATAAATGCCTTAGGGCAGATAGCCTAGTATAAACCTATGAATGGCTTAATGCTCACTTTTATGCAGCAGGTCTATATTACCTCATTACGATTTGGACAGGAATAAAGTAGCTCAATCACTTTAGGTCCTTTTGCCTCCATACCTGCTGAATATCATCCTCTGCGCATTAATTGTCCTTACAAGGAACACACACTCCCAGTGCTATACAGGGGCAAGAGCCACCACTGGGAAGTCATTATACAGGCAGCTATGAAGGCATTCCAGCAACTCTGAGCATACAGTACTTTATGGCCTTAACACACCTCTGGTATTGTAAAAGCACTTGCATCACAGGGACCACCCATGTCCATCAGCTCCATACCATCACTTCCTCCAGCACCTACTCCACTTATCAAAACGTGGTCATTTGGCTCACATCATCCCTGCTCTCTCTCCCCCTCCAGCAACTACACCACTAATCAAACATGGTCATCTGGCTCACAGCCATGGACTTCTCCCTCTGCATCACATGGGTGGGCCAGCACTGGTCTGGGAGTCTCATACGTGGATAAAACTATGGGTAAGAAGGAACAGAAATTCTTACTTGACTCTGTATGTAGCATAATACTTCAGATGTGAAGCTCATGTGGGCGATACAATGTTGGACAGTATATTTAGGAGCACTGATAGCCCTTAAACCTCCTGCAGTGGAGGGACCCATGGGACACATGCAAATGACCCCTTAAGGACATAATGGCGTTTCAGCTACACAGTCTTCTATGGGAACATTCAGGTCAATGAAGCCAAACTCCACTAACTGTAGATCTGCCACATTTCAGTCGGGTCCCGAGCACTTTTTTGTGATGGGCAAGGTTAAGACTGGATAGTAAGGAAAAGACTTTCACCATCTCAAAAGCACTACAGTAACTGTTGTAATTAGATGCAAGACCCTCCCTGGCCAGCTTTAATAAATGCATCAGTATAAGAAGGTACGAAATTAATATTTTCTTTGTTTTTCAATACAATGCTAGTAATGGTGATAGAAACAGAGTATCATTAACATCTCTGGTTTAGTATTTTGAAGTTAATTATATAAAATTACAGGAGGCATTTTATTTGTGGAATCATTTTGTGGTACCGAGTTATGGTTTAGGTATTAGTGATTCATTTTTTTGTTTTTACTTGAAGGTATAGCGTGTGCTTTTTTCTTTACCTCTTGGTCATGACGTGTATAGTCATCCAATACTGCTGGTTATATACTCACATATATACATTATATTAGTAACATTATGACTCAGAACAAGAGGTTCGCTGGTTCAGTTCTCAGCTGGGGTACATTCTACGTGAACATGCATGTCCTCCCTCTGTTTTCACTGGGTACTCTAGTTTCTCCCATACCCAACAGAGTAAGATGGGCAATTCTAAACTGACCTTGTGTGTATGACAGAAACAGAAAAACTGCAACCTACTTCCATTTCTTACTTGCCTACTAAATTCTATGGTTTGCAGTGGCTGTTCACGGGGTGTTGTAAGAGTCAGATGTGACCCATAAGCACAGGTGTGAATAATTTACTTCAATTCATCAGTTACAGAGTTTGCTAATGGGTGATTACCAGTCAAAACTGTATGCAGTTATTCCTGTTATAATGATGTCCCAGAGTCACCTATACCTTTCTGTGTAGTATTTACCTATGGTTGTGGTTGTGCAAGTAAACAATGTTGGACATTACAGGTGTGGCAGCAAAGTCTCCCCACATAAAAATGATTTCTGTGATAGTCTATGGGTAGTGCCAGTATGTTTGGGGTTTTATTTTTTTGCTAGAGTGTACACATAGTGGTATATGGAGCACTTATTCTGCGTATTTATTCTGCTCACAAAATATATTTGTTTACTTTTGCGCTTGATTATGTTTCACTGTAGTGGTGTGATGTGGTGATGGATGCAAGTTTGCATCACTGTGTATATGGGCAGGGGGGAGTCAGTAAGTTGTGAATTCAGAGATCAATGATTTACTCTATATATAGATCACTTGTATAGCAACCCCATCAACACCTCCATCCTTGAAGTTCAGTTGACAAGCAGAACACAGAAGTAGTCCGGCTTTTTTTCCATACCACACACACCACCCACTCAAATAGGCAGTTATGGACAATTTAGAGTCAGCAACCCAGCTGCTGCATGTGTTTGGGAGGTAGAGAGAGAATGAATACAGAGCGCCCCCCCCAAAAAAAAAGGCGCCACAGACAACATGCAGACACTGCACCAAAGGCATCCCAGTTGAAAACTGATCCAAAAATCTTTAATGTGAGGTATAGTTCTACTCACTGCACCACCTAGTTAAACAAAGCTCAGATTTATAATAAAATACATAACAGTTTTGAAATATTACCAGTAATCAGTTTAAGTCGTTTGATAAAAGTAAAGGCACTCTTCCGTGCAGACTTCTCCAGTCTGCAGCATACAAAACCCCACTGTTCAAATTGTATTTGCTTACTTCCCTTCAGTTTTTAAATTTAGTCCGTTTTAGAACTGTTGCAGCTATGAATTCTATAGGAACATCTGTAAAACAAATGGAATCAGTGGAGTCTCAGCCCATTGGGTACCACTTTCTATCAATCATGCAGGCCTTTGGTTTACCATTCTACTGTGCACTAGCACTAGACAATGGAAACAATGGAACACAAACTTTATAAATAGCCCCCCCCAACAGTGAGTAAGAATACAGCCACTCTTATTTCTAAAACATGGTTATTTCAGTCAGGTAAAAGTACAAAAATGGTAACTCTCCAATGGACACTTTCAAGATGAAAACCACCAATAATCTAGAGAGGACACCGCTGGTAAGGAAAATCAGCAGCCAAGTCCAAATAAAAAAATAAACGACCAACCGTTATATCGAAATGTAAAAAATACCATTCCAGCCATGACACAGACCAGTGAATGCAATCTGAAAATAGCAAAGTAATGCACAAGTGAGAACGTGTACCACAAGGAATGTGTTCGCCGAGCAGGATCATAACACAGATGGGGTTCGCACAAGGAATGTGTTCGCTGACCAGGATCAAGGAACATGTTCACTGACCAGGATCATGACCAACACAGATGGGGTTCGCACAACAGGATCAAGGAACATGTTCACTGACCAGGATCATGACTAACACAGATGGGATTCACACAAGGAACGTGTTCGCTGACCAGAATCATAACACAGATGGGGTTCACACAAGGAATGTGTTTGCCTACCAGGATCATGACTAACAGATGGGGTTCACACAAGGAACATGTTCGCTGACCAGGATCATGACCAATACAGATGGGGTTCGCTTGCTGGATAATGTCCTTGAACAGTTTGAGAGTCCAACTGAAAAAAGAAAAAGGAGTTGGAAGAGGAGGCACACATGGACTTCCAGCCAAAGCAAAATACTTGAAAAGCCAATATTAACCCTTTAAGCACATAAGCAAGTATGGTATAGTAACACCCCCCCAGCAAGGATTCAGTGAAAGTCACACACACAGTGCCATTTATACATTCACAGATAAATGATAATTGGGCATTTCTATTGACCTGAGCATAGCTTTAGAATGAAGTACATAACACTCCACAATAAACTATACATCCTACATTTTAGTTGCTATGCTATTAGTCTGAAACTTCATGGAACATAATCTTCAAGTAACACTTCCTCCTCCATAGGTCTGTGCTGGTCCTATATTTATTATAAAACACACAAATGGCATTACCTGTCTAAGGTGATCTCATCACTATCACCCTTTATGCATGACATTATGCACATAAGAGCCCACCCACCCACCCACACACTAAAGGCATTTACTGTCTTCATCTAAAATGATCTTAAGATTCTCTACTACAAGCAACTTGACTGAACTCGCTAACTCAAGGCACTTTGTGGTCATTTTGCTCCACACCCATCAGCAGCTCTCCAAATGCCCTTTCCCCTGACCCAGAAAACTACCAAACATTCCACATCACACAATACACATATTTGCGTCTCATTCTTTGCCTGTAGCCAACCTTCGAAGTGCATACAAGCAATGACCTGCAAAGTCAAAATCCAGCTTAAAGCAAAAGGATAGGGGAGTCCCAAATGAAAACAGTTCTGGTAAAGGTTTTAGTCAAATCTAGAACAGCAGCAGTTTTTGAAAAGGGATCATTAATAGGGCATATAAACTATTGCATGATGGGGTTAGAAAAGATTGGGAAGGGAGACTAGAAAAGCAATTTACAAGTGAACAATTGGAGGACATGTGTGGCTCCAAGTATGCAAAGTCCAGAAGGTTGAGGAATTTTGCTTGAAAGTGCACAAGTTGTTCTATGATTCAAGCAGACGTCAAATCATGTAGCTAGCAAATGTTGGAGGTGTGATGAGGAAGAGAACACCAAAAGAATACAGGGCATAAGTAATGTGTCCTATGCAGACTGCTTCAAGGCCCTATCCCTGTATTCCATCTCCTACAGGCTTTTGAGCAGAGATCTATGCCTGGCATACAGGGCATTGTCAGACCCCACTCCAATGGACCTCCTGCATATCCACAAAACAAACAGCACCAGAATTACCCATTCTAAAGACAAAATTTTGCCTGTGATATACACAGGACCTGCTGGAGAGAGAGAGAGAGAGACAGAGACAGGCATGGAACAGGCTACCCACCCATGTGAAGCAGAGTTCCTCCCTAACCCAATTCAAGTGCAACTTGGACAATTGGATGGGAAAAACTGGAAATTCATCCCTGGTTTGGCACCTATGTCTCTGATGCAAATAGGTAACCTGTAAATGGTTCATCTCCCAGGCCCATGCTTACACTTATCAATTTGGGATGCATGGCTCGGCTTAAAAAGGCCCTTGTGGTTGCTAACATAGTAAACACCTATGAACCTATGTGGGGTAGAGTTCCATAATTTGGTCATTTGATTTGAGAATAGGGCTTTGCCGTGAATGTTAGCTTTGTTTACTGTGAGAAAGTTTGTCTGCAGATCTTAGACTTCATGGGCATGAATAGGGAACAAGTTTCTTGTGGGATGGGCAATTGTCAGGATGGAAGGTGATATTGTGTACTAATTAGTAGAGATGGAGAAGGTTAGGTAGCTCAATCCAATTTATGTAGAGCAATACAATGGTGGGTTTGGTAGGGAAGGTTGGCTGCAAAATGGGCTGTTTTGTTGTAGCAAGTTTCCAGTTTGGCTAAGTCTGATTTTGTTTAAGTTGCTAAAGGGGAAAGCATATAGGAGCGCAGACAGGAGGAAGGTTTTGGATATGGTTAGTCTGGTATTGTCAGTGAGGAATGGCTTGTTTCTGTACAGTGAGCAAAGTTTGACATGAACTTTAATTGTGATGGCTATGTGTTGGTCAAATCTGAGTTTGTCATGCCAAGGAGTTTTGTATGCTCAAGTGGTTGGATAACTTGCTTGCTGAGAGAATGGTGAAAGGAGGGGTGGTCGGTGATTGTTTGCTACTCATAAATAGCATCAGCTAGTCTTTTTGGGGATGAGGATTAGTTGCAATTTACTTAGATGTTTCTAGGTCATTAAAAGCTTGTTGAGATACTATTTGGAGATTTAGTAAGGTTATCTGCTGAGCAGATTAACGCTGAATCATCCACATACTGAAATATTTTAGCATGTTGTGGATGAGGCTAATCATTGGAGAAGATGGTGAAATGGGGTCCTAGTATGGACCCTTGGGGGACTCAAACTGAGACGGCCAGAAGTGGTGAGAGTTCAGATTTCCATCATACTGCTTGTCGTCTGTCAGAAAGATAACTTAGGAACCAGGAGAGTGAAGTCTTTTAGTGAGGCAAGAGTATTAGAGAGTTTCTGATGGGAGACGATCAAAACGCATTTGACACATCTAGAAGATTGATGACACTCGCTGGTTTGAATTTCTGAGTCGGTTGATGGTGTTAGAGAAATTAATTAGGGCTGTGGTGATGCTGTGTTTTGGTCTGAAACAGTGTTAGGAGGGAAGAGAAGGCAGGGAGATAGCAGGTATTGTAGTAATTGTGTATACATTTTTCCAGAATGTTGACATGCGGGAAAGGATGGCTATGGGTCCAATTGTTTAATTTTGTTGATGTTCCTCCTTTAGAGGGGTGATATAGGAAATTTTCCATAATTTTGGGACATATTGTTCTGCTAGAGACCTATTTACCAGAATGGAGATGGGCAGAGCTGTGTCATCAGCTGAACGTTTGAGGTACTCATTGGGGAGTTGGTCAGCTGCTAAGGAAGAAACTTTCAGTTTTTTCAGCATTGTTCTTATGGAGTTAGTTGGGACAGGTTTGAGGTTAAGAGAGTTTAGTTTTCACATTAGGTGGAAGAGACAGTGGGTGGAATTGTTCCCTGTAACCAAGGAGAGGACGGCGTTTACAATGTAGGTGTTGATTTGTGAGGCAATACTCACTCATTGGTGGTTGGTTCTGGGGATGTGCCTTTACCTGGGTGGAGGAGTGAGTTAATTGCCTGACAGAACTTTTTGGGATTGTTTTGCATATATGTATATATTTTTTTTGTCTAGTTTGAGTTTTTTGTTCAATTGTGGAGCTGCTGGTATGCCAACAGTTTTATTGTCTTTTGTTGTCTGATATTGAAACCAGGTTTTGTCCCTTAGTTTTTGAAGTCTAATGGTTTCTTTTGATACCCAGGACAATTACTTATTTTTAAGATAAGATGTACAAGTTGATGCTAAGCCATTTAGAAATGAGTCATTGAAGTAGATTATGTCCTGGTCGAGTTGGAGATGGAGTGGTGTCCAGTTAGGTTTATTGAGCATGACTAAGAATGTTTCATTGGAGAAGTTTTTGGTATTTCACATGACTTTGTAAACTATGGTTCTGGGCGAGTTAAGCTGATGATGGATTAAGTAGGTAGGCCTATGGTCACTTAAATCATTTGGAAGGCATCCGGAGAGAGACTTGTGGGTGGTACTGTTAAGTGACTGGTCTAAGATTCCTTGTGGGAATACATGTAGAATGATGTTCAAGTGGATGAGAGGTTTAAGGGAAGACTGAATTGAGCACATTATGCAATGTTGAAATGAAGGATGGAAAAAGAAAAGTGTATACAATTTATAACGTATGTAAATGGAAAAAAATTTAGTGTGGCTGTGTTTCAAGTAATAATGCGATGCCAAGCATATGCCATCCCTAGTCACACTACACATACCAAAATACTTATTCAAAGATTCACCAGCCAAATCTGCAAATTTATATCAATAGCTCTTCAAGATGAGCACCACTATAGTTGCCTCAACAAAGCCAGATAGTCTTAAAGTCATAGCCAGATCCAGGACCCCTCTCTTTTACCTGTAAATTACTTCACTATGGTTAGTACCCCTCAATGTGGACTGAATTCCAAAAGAATCCTTCATACACAGGACTGCATCATTACACTAGAACCATCTCAAAAACTATTGCAAAAAATTCAAACTTTCATGCTAATTGGAATCACCCCCTTGTCACACTACAATCATTTGGCAGCTGTTTTGATAATGGATAGTTTCGCTGGTATGAAGTTCATAAGCAACAAGAGACCAAGTTTATCTAACTTGTTCAAAAGTGCTGCTTTGTATAGCTGAAAAGGGACAGAAGTTTTCAGGCATAACATTTCTCACTGCTGATCCTAGTTAAGGACGTATCGCATACTGTACACACAAACATGATCAATTGTATGCATGTGTCCAGAAACACACTGTCCCAATCATGTTGCTAGTAGGGCTGCTCAGCAAGTTATGCTGGAGCAATTAAACAAGTGTGCTACAGCCTAACACAGCTCTGGATTGTAGCACCATAGTGGACAGTGCAGAAAGCCACATCCAAGTGCGGCAGTCCAGGTGGGCAGCTAATGTAAAGCTAGCCATGTGCTCTTCTCCAGGACTTTCACTGGGACTGGAAGAGCACAGTAGAGCGATTCAAAGAAAAAGCTCTGCTGCACTATTTAGTGAGTAGAGAGATAAATGTGCACCTTCTGATGT
This sequence comes from Protopterus annectens, assembly GCF_019279795.1. Lineage (NCBI taxonomy): Eukaryota > Metazoa > Chordata > Ceratodontiformes > Protopteridae > Protopterus > Protopterus annectens. The sequence goes on from NC_056744.1 coordinate 349,105,299, forward strand.
GCACTCATTGCAGTGTATGGCAGGAGCAAAGCTGGCATGGTGTGTGTGGAGGGGGGTAACACTTGTATGGTTACTTTAACTGCACAGGGTTCAGCTCACAGACATGGTAATGGGGCTCCTAATGAGGCTTTGCTCACTGCAAACTTTCACATCTCAAAGGCATTTTGTCCCCATCATGCAGTTATGGCTGTTCAGTGAAGTCTTAGTAGTTCTGTGGTGGTATTTCTCTCAATGCTGCTTGTTGTTTCTACTTAAAAAAAAAAAAAAAAAGGGCAATAGCCATGTTTTTTTACTAAGCCTTTAAATTTCTTAATTTCTTTTCAGAATCTCAACTTTTTTGCAACTGCATATGCTAAACACGTTCCATATCTTGTCACTAGTCACTATGCACTTTTTATATTATTGGGGGGGGGGCTTATTCTTGTAGCATTTGAATTGCTTTTGCCATTTAACATTTTAGATACAAAATAGCTGTTTTGTGCAACTATTAAAGAAAATGTGAGAATTTTTTCCCCCCAAAATCCCAAGATATTTGCCATTTTAGTTTTCCATAGGACACAACTACCCAAACTTGGACTGTCCCTAGCAAAAAGGGACAGGTAGTAACCCTACATTATGGGGGAAGAGAATTACATAAAATTATGACCCCAGGTTTGTATAAAAATTGACAAGATATCAAATTTTTTTAATCCCACATTTGCCATTAACTGGGTGACTGGACTGGTCATTGAACCTTCCGCAGCCACGACATGGTTGCTCCTTTGGAGAACAGAAAGGATGTGCAATTATGTCCAAGAGGAAATGGACTGGGTTTTAAGAGCTAGGTTATTGTTACTGAGCCTGGGAAGGATTCCTGCCAATATCTGTGGGTAAATGTTAATTTCTGCTTTTTTTTTTTACACCCTTGTAAAAGAGCAGGATAGATGGACTTCTAAACAATTTTAGTATTTGTTTACTGGACATAAGATTTTCAGACACTACTGCATCATATGGGATTTGTTTCCCCAGTATTAGGAATACCCCAAGGGTAGCACTTAGGCTTGTAAGGGCCCTAGGGCCATTAGCCTAGTTACTGCCTAGGATTACAAATTCACAATACTTTTACCATTAAGAAACTTTTTGACTGCTTATTTTTCCAGATCATGGGGCATTCATTCTACGATGGAAGGAATAGGCATTGTACAAGGCAGACACTACACAAGAACAGCAGTACCCCCCCCAAACAGCCATGTTGATATTGATATATCCGAAGGGTCATGAATGGGTGTACAAGCTGCTTCTAATGTGAAGGACCTTTATCTGGCATCTTATCCTCCTCAGCGGGTTAACAGGTCAATGCAGCTTTTGAACCCAATAAATTTTGGGTTCATTGGAGCCTTCCCTGGAAATTCAGAGCGCTTAATTACCTTGGCATCAAGATGGAATATTCTCATTCATGTTCCCATATCTATGAGGAAAATATGTGGCAACAATACTGCCTGCCCAAAGTAAGAACTCTGACTAGAAACCAGAATCACTGATGGAAAGGCAGTACTTCTCACAGAAGAAAGTTTCAATATTGCTCTAGCACTGACTCCAAGCAAAGTCTCATGGTCTTGTACCAAGAAATGTAACCATACAGACACCCAAGTGCATTGTATAGCTACCAGTCATACATGTAACATTTAGTGTCCAGCCTCAAACTGCATTTGGATGCCAGGAAGGTGGGACTGTTCTGCAAGACCCATTTTAAGACCCATTTTCAGTGGAGGCCTGGGGAACTCCCCAAACATTTAGTGATTTAAAAACAAAGTTATTATAGTGGACCCTTTGCATGTACAAACAATATCGTGATTAAAGATTCACCAAGTCTATTTAAAATGTGACAAGTAGCAGTTGTCAGAAGGAAAAATAAAGGGGGAACTGCTGTAGTGGAAGTAATTGAGGTACACCAGTTGTGGAAAGCAGCAACAGAAAGAGCTAAATGTTGACACAGATCCATACAGATCCCCGCCTCCTCAAAGAGGAATGGACCCAAGGTGTATATACCATCTTCAGTTGAAGGAGCCCCCCTCCATTCCCTTTATACAGTACCAACTTATTTAAAAAGGGGCTGCAATGCTTAATCAGAAAAAGCTATTGTAAGCAGTGACGGGATTAAAATAGTGAACCAATATCAGAGAATAAAACTGTATAGTTACATTGTAATGTACAGGCTGTATACTTCCTGAAAATATGCATGCTCAGTCTGTTACATATTGATTACTTTGTTGTGCCTCTGTCCAGCAGTGAGCCTTCATGATCAGGTGGGCAATGTAGAAGGTCTTTCTAACCACTTTATTTTCCACTCACTGCACGCACTATTTGTCAGTTTGCGCCTGCGTGTGTTGCAAAGTCCCTTGTTCGGGTGTGCCTCAAATTCGGGCCTGAAGTATGGGAATAAATGATGAAGCCCTGTGGGAAGGGACTTGTGACCGGCTGCTTGTCTGAGTCCAGCAAGAGCAGCAACTCTAACCCTGTCTGTTTCTGTCCCAAGCCAGTTTGCAACCCATCTTGTGACATATTGGTTTTTATTTGGGTAGTTTTTTACAATACCAGAGTGGTGGGGTATTTGTGTGAAAGCAAGGGCAAGGGGGGTAGGCTGTGACTTGCCTTTCCTCATCAATGGCCTTGCCAGACTACTTGACACAGTCACCAAGTTCAAAGGCATGATCTGCTGCCCTTGAGGGCCAAACTGGGGTCGGTCCAATGTCTGCAATTCCCTATATCTTTGTTTATGAGCTCCATTATGTGAAGTTTGCCTGTCTGTGTCCAGTAAATTGTGGCAATGTCTGTGGTTCAGTGATTTGACTTAAATCTTATACGCCCAGTTGAATATAACCAAGTTCTTAGCCAGAATATTAGTAATAAAGCAATATTAGTAATGAAGCAGAAAATATTAGTAATACACTACAGCTTCAGAGACTTGGAACACTAGTCAAATACAAAATAAATTTAAATTTTATTTTCTGCATTACAAATAGTGTTTTACTTAAATCAACCAACATCAAGAGGATTCTACATTATGAACTCTGGCTCTCGACAACATTCTCCCATTCCCATTGTGGTCTTCATGCAAACTCAAAGGGGAGAAAACCACCCATCTGCAGGAGATGGAGGTGGTGGGGGTGGGAAATCCATTATGGGTGATGAAATTCCAGAAAAGCAGAGTTCCATGTAAGTGCTAAGAGAGTCCAGTAAACAGGGTTGATACACATCTTCAGTTCTGCCAGTGTAATACACTCTGCAAAAAAAAAAAAAAAAAAAAAAAGTTCAGATACATGGTCACATGTTCCCTTCCAGATTTATAAGAGCTCCTTCAATGCATGCTACAAAAGTACCCGCTTTCTTGTATCCATTACTTCAATAACAGAAATATATGCAAACAGTACCCAGGAAGAATTACACCGCCTTCCCTAGGTAGTCTAACTATATACTATAAAGTTATTTGTCATTAGCCAAGTGCTTCTCAACCTTCTGAGAATTTTGGAGGGTGGGATAAATAAGATGGAGTTTTGATACCCCTCTCAGAAAAGGGGTTACCAAAATTCTGTAGAGAATACACAAAATCCAAGTTTAATTCAGCCCCCCAAAAAAATTTTCCAGTCTTTTGCAGGACTTTGCACACAAGCCCTATATCATTTAATAGTCCCACCTATATAAAATATCAGAGGGGGGCATCCAACAGAGATGATCTGCATCTTTCCTGATTTTAGTATTTCATAAAACTTCACATTCATTTTCACCCCTAAACATGTTCTTGAAGTGAATTTACTCACGACAGCTCCTTTTTTATATAAGCATGTCTGCATACATAGCATACCTCATTTCATCCTATCCTACATTGTATGCTATTTCATTCAGAGGCACACTTCAGAAGTCTGCCCAACATCACCAGTTGTATAAAGGCATATGGGGGTACAGGAATCCAGAAAATGCATCCATCTAGTCTGTTCTGCATGAAAGCAATTATGATTCACCAACAGAGTGCAATGCACATTTCCAGTGCCTGTAGACAGTCATATTTGTATCCATTACCATCCACATTTATCTGTTTTGTGCCTGCCTTTCTTGAAGCTGATCAACAGATATTGTTCCTCTTTAGTATCAGTGTTGCTGCTTCGTTATTATTGTCTGTGTGCATGTATCATCACAATGGTTTGTAGGCACAACAAATAAACCTGAAGGTCTGCAAGTGGGGGATCCCTGCACATAATAGTAGGGACATAAAGTTCTGTTTAATACTTTACTCCCTTGTAGCCAGCAGGCATAGAGGGATAAAAGACCACTCCAAAAGCTTTCTGACTCCAAACACCCACCAAAACCAAAATAAAGAAAAAAGTCCGCAGATCAGCACAATAAAGGTGTATCCTCCAATAAGGTCCAAAAAAACGACACCCTCTGTTCGTAAATAAAAATATAAGTATATTTAATAGGTGCAGACCACAAACAAACCACACAGAACACAGATTAAAACATGGATTTAGCGCGCTTTAGTCTCTAACCACGAGACTTCATCAGAATCAATTAGAAACCATAAATTACAGCTTTAAATACTCCAATAGTAATTGGCTACCAATGAATTGTCATGCCAACTAATTAACTTAATATTCAATGTATTGAAAACCTTTTGTACAACCATAAAGTTGTTAAGATACCAAGGAATTGTACATATATAATCAAATAAAAAGTGCATATAAATACATTAAAATACATTAACTATTATTATTCACAAACAGTCTAAAGAAATAAATTCATATCATTCATATAAAAATATCCATAGAGGAAGTTAAAATCCTTGAACAATTGCAAGGTAATGAGAAGTTAAGAATTATGAAGCCCGACAAGGGGGGAGGGGTAGTCCTTATGGACAAGTGGGACTATACCAATAGGGTGTTGATGATTTTGAATACAGGGAACAGATATTGTATTATCCCCAGGAATGAAATAAATATATTATATAGGAGAATAGATCTTATACTGGAAGATAACCTTATGCAGGGACTTATTGATGTGGATTTACACAACTTCCTGAGAGTACCAAAGCCAGTAATTCCCGAAATTTTCGAGATTCCTAAAGTACATAAACAGGTAGAGAATCCCCCTTTGAGGCCAATTGTGACATCTCAGGGCTCTAATACTCACTTTAGCTATTTACGTGGATGTTAAGCTAAAGTATTTTTACTTGCAATACCCACACATTCCAATAGATTTGTGGGATTTTTTTGAACAAGCTCAATATTGTACCTTACCATGATGATTACTCATTCTTAATAGATGTCAGGGACTTGTTTTCAGTTATACCCCACACTCTAGGCCTGGAATGGTTTGAAAATATGCTTACAGAATTCAACATGCTTTGAAAATATGCTTACAGAATTCAACATGCTTAACACTGATGAATATAAGGTTGTCCTAGAATGTATGGAGTTGGTTTTAAAATACAACTTTATATACTTTCAGGGTGACATTTATCACCAGCTTGATGGTGTAAGCAATGGGCTCGGCATGTGCCCCAATTTACGCTAATATAATAATGTTATACTGGGAGCTTACCCATGTATTTGGTTCATGTTTTAAACAAATTTGTTTTTTGGATGATATCTTTATTATATGGGATGGGACAGATAAAGAAATTTTATTGATTTAAATGGAACTACCCAGTTCTTCCAATTTACCTTCCAACATACTAAGGACGAAGTTAATTATTTGGATGTTAAGATAAAGATAAATTAAAAAAGGGGTATAAATCTAGGATTTATAGAAAAAATTGTTTTTCAAACTCCTATGTACATTATCAGAGTGACCATCCATTGTTTTTGAAAAAGAATGTTGTAAAGGTCAAATAAGAGTCAAGAATGACAAGTGATTCTAGGGAATTTATGGAGGAAATGGAAGTTGTCCATAATTTGTTTAAGGAGAGAGGATATCCAAATAGGTTGATTCAGACTATTAAAAAGGAAATGGTCAAGAATCGTAACATTAAATATTGTCCACTTTTGATATGCAATGGAGATATATGAGTATACCAACATTAAACATTAGGGCACAAGCTGAGGTTAACCCAGCAGTGGACAATATGGGAATAGTTGTTACCCCGGAATTACCACGGTTAACCTTAACATATTATGCTGACATTTGTTGGTTGAAGAAAGGCATCAATGGGGTTTGGAATATATTCAGGAGAATGACAAGACAACAATTTTTCAACCCCTTAGGTTCAGTTATAGGAGGTACCCAATAAGTGTGGTAGATGCGCACTGTGTCCATTCCTAGCTGTGGAAAAAGAATCAACTATTCCTGGAATTAGAATTAACTATTCCTGGAATTGGTTTTAGATTAAAGAGGAATAGTTATTCTAGTTGTTACACCAAAGGAGTAATATATCTTGCATATTGTAAGACCTGCTGGGCTTGCTATGTGGGGAAAACAGAAAGGAACCAGAGAACTCGAATTTATGAACACATAAGAGATATCAATAAAAATAATGAAAACAATGCTTTGTTTAGGCACACACTAAAATGTAAAAATACAAATATTAAATTTTGGGTGTTAGAAGTGAAACAGAGAGAGGGGAGGTGATTGGGAAACTTTTTTAGAATCTCGAGAATTAATATGGCAGATTAGATTGGATTCATGCCTCTATTTGGGCATGAATGACCATATCTCTTTGAAACCTGCATTGAAATTACTGGCATTAAATCCAAAATAATCTCCAGATTATATTTTATTATTCATAATTATTAATTTTTAGCATTGTACTTGCATAACATGTTTTGGTACTTGTTTTGGTTAATATGCTTTCAGTACATGTTTTATGCTAAATTTAATTTAAATTTATATTTAATTTTTATATCTTACATTTTACACTTACATTTATATATATTATTCGTGTATTTTTATTTCCTTATTTTTCATGAACATTTATATTCAACAAGTATATACACATACATTTAGGTGCAATTGTTAGTATTCTTATTTATTAATGATATATATTTGCAATATCCTTTACACTTTTTATTCTTTATTTCTTATTTATGAACATTTATACACTTGTGTGTACATTATATATTTATACACATTTGTTTTTTAAAAAAAATTTCTTTAAAATACATTAACTATTCACACTCTAATGTATTTATATACACTTTTATTTATGATTATACATGTACAATTCATTGGTATCTTAGCAACTTTATGGTTGTACAAAAGGTTTTCAATACATTGAATATTGTTAGGTTAATTAGTTGGCATGACAATTCACTGGTAGCCAATTACTATTGTTGGAGTATTTAAAGCTGTAATTTATGGTTTCTAATTGATTCTGATCTCGTGGTTAGAGACGAAAGCGCACTAAATCATGTTCTAATCTGTGTTCTGTGTGGTTTGTTTGTGATCGGCACCTATTAAATATACTTATATTTTTATTTACGAACAGAGGGTGTCATTTTTTGGACCTTATTGGAGGATACACCTTTATTGTGCTGATCAGTGGACTTTTTTCTTTATAGAGGGATAAAAGCTCAGATTATACTGCGGATGACCACAGTCTGAGTAGCAGCTTGGGTGGCTGTAGGAGCTGGCAGTGGAGATCGGATTGTGCAGCCATTACCAGCTCACCCATCCCAGGGGAGGGAGGCAAATATGGCTCATTACAAGAGTGGATGCCTAGTGTGAGCACTAGGGGGTTAACTCAGTGGAGTTTGATCCAGCAGAGTTTGCATTCTTATGGTACTTAAGTCTGTAGCCATCATCCCACTATGGCCCTCAGCTACAGCCATTGACCTTATACCCACTGCCTGTGTCAGCAGTATCACCACCAGCAAAGCTAGTAGTGACATAGTGGCAAGAACAGATAAGCAAATTGCTGTCGGGCTTTGGATTTATACACTTTTGGGGGGGGGGGGTGCAAAGCACAGGGCCTATGATATAATGGTGAAATTCAATAGTTAACTTACATTTCACGAGTGTGACAACTTTGATTTAAATGGATGGAAAGTGCAATAGTTATCAAACTTGTATCATAATTAAAATACACTGCTGCAAAGTATGCATTTAATGGTATACTAGAGGCAGAAGAAACTTGTAGACTGTACACTTGCCTTTTGCACATGGTAGAGATGCACGTCAGCATGATCTTGACAAAGTCTCTGTAACCAAGAGCTTGACCAGCATTTCCAGTCAGATCCAGTGCCATTTGTTGAAGCTCTTGATTGCTCCTGGAGACTCCCAGGTCCTGGGCTGCCTTGAAAACATCTAAAATATCTGGAATAAAAGTCCAGTTCAGGTAATGAACAACATTTAATGAAATACAATGCAAGTGCACTCATGTCCTGTATTACCAAATGCAACTTCAAACACTTCTACCATATTCACTTTTTGTGAATGTCAATCTTCCAGCCATTAACCATTCCAAGAGTTTCTTGTATTCATGGCAAGTCTGTTCCACAGGTCATAAATATGACTAACCTTTTATACCACCAACAATTCATTTGTTAACCAGGTAAATGAACTAGTCAAGTCAGACTTCAGCCAGAACCCAGATACAAGGAAAGGATGAATACAGGACAGTGCAGTGGTGCAGCGGTTGCATTATCACCTCACAGCAAGAGGTTCTCCAGTTAGATTCTCGGCTGGGGTGCCTTCTGTGCGGAGTCCACGTCCTCCCTGCATTCGTGTGGGTTTCCTCTGGGTGCTCCAGTTTCCTTCTACGTTAAAGACACATGTCTGGATAATTTCCTCCCAGGCCTCCGCTGAAAATTGGCTTTGTTCCAAGTTGGAATTTACCAGTAAACAAATAAAATATGGAAACCAGGGAGCTTAAAACATTCTGAATGCTCTCATAAGTGATTGCAAACACGGTTTGCAGAATGCCAGCATTGCCTCCCACAAAGTAGCATTGGCATTCTGCCATTAAGACAGGAAGGGGAAAAAAAAGGTTAGGTCTTAAGTTTCAAGCTAAACTTGCGAGTTTGTGGTTCATAGAGTGGGTCATTTGTGGAACTATACCTAAATCGTGTTACATGTTACCAAGAAAACCCATACAGATTGGAGTCATGGACAGTGACTGGAGGTTAGAACTGAACCTCATACCCTGGAAGCTCGTTACCCATTCTTCCATGTTATTTTACTTTGCATCCGAGTACTTCTCTTCCTAAAGGAATATTTTTGTCTCGTCCATTTACTTTTAGAGCTACTTTCCTACAATACTATCCCTTTTACGTTATGCAATTTTATATCGGTAATCTGCGCTCTACATGTCACATTCAGGTATTCAATGTTTTCACAAGCAACATGGGCACAGGACTGACTACCACCACTCTATATAGGGGACAAGATGTCACTTCCCTATCCAGGCAACTTTGTAGCATTACCTACTGTATTCTCAGCTACCCTCATCCACTACAATAGTGTAATGGAACTCTTTTGCTCATTTCAACATCTCTATAATAATTAAATGAGTGACATCTGTCACCAGAGGAGCTCCTAAACATTCAGGCTGCATGATGTTTAAAAGCTTAAAGTTGTACACCTTTGCTAAGGTGTACTAAGCTCAAAGTGAACTGCGCATGTCCCATTCTCTACATTTGGTCTGAAATGATTTTAAAGCTATGGGGCCAATCACAAAATCAAATTCTTAAGATGCCATGTTTTCCTGATAACTCTACAGCCCTCATCTCCAACTTCAGGAATCGTATCATATGCTCCAGAAAGCGAGAGGAAGAACTTACAGATGGGCAGTCAGAATACTTCTTACCCACCCCCACCCAAAATGGTTACTCATCTGGGTGTCATTCTTAACGGTACTGCTCTGCACCATATGTAACCTGATACCAAGTACACATAGTTGATAGTTCCAGGCCTCCTTCAGGAACTAGAAGTATTTTATGGTCGAGTTATACTCTCACCAAGATTTGTCTCTCTCCCCAGACTAAAATTAAAGAATTTGAGATGGTGTCATTGCTGTCACTGCTATAGCACAAGCAGGCTTCAAATTCAACTTTTTCCCTTCCTGTTTTTAAAAGGCTTCTCCTCTGTTTTGTAAGTTACGCCTTTCCAAATTCTAGAACAGCCAGATGCAAGTTCAGGCTTTTGATTTACAGCAAAACCATAAGTTTAGGAAAGCAAAGCTTCCTTTTAAAAGGAAAGCAAAGGTCCATGGACATCAGTGCGCTGCCTCAGTAGAGAAAAACAAAACTAAAGAATAAATGAACAAGCCATTACAACTAATCCCACTTGAATTAGAGAGGAGACACTTTCTTCCACTGGAGCAACATGACTAACTACCAAATTCTCAGCTGACTGGTTTATGTACTACACAAAAAATGTACTTGATCAAAATGTCATTATGCAATATACAGTTATCAAATTCCCCATTGGTTTGTTTAGTAGCATACCCAGTGTGTGCTTACCCTAGTTGTTAAAATTAGCACTTCACCAGATGTGTGCCTATGCCATTACCTGCTACCCAGTTCTCCATCTAAGTTTTGCAGCTCCCCTAATGTATGCTTACACTACAGTACTTTGGAATGACTGAGCAAGTTTGTGTTGGCTGTACATAATCGAAATCTGGGACGACTCTTTCTGCAGTCTAAGCAGTGCTAATTAAGCAGTTTGGCAATTCAGTGGTTAATGTTTCTGCTGCACAGCTCCTGCATCTCACTGCTAATTTCATCCTATATTTACCGCCATCAGGAATTGTGAAGGTTCGCTCGTACTGTAGTTGTGTGGCTTTTCCCTGGGTGCTCCCATTTCCTCTCGTACTGTAAGTTCATATAAATACTACATTTACTCTTGCCCTTGTAATCTCAGGATGAAAGAGCTCAGGAGGACCAACTAGCAAACTAAATTCTTTAGTTGGATGCATCTACAAGTCAAACAGATTCATAGGCAAGTAGGCTAGCTGCCATTGAGGGCTATTTAAGCCTAGCCAATTTACCTTTTTGTGCTCAAAATAATCTCTCCACATTTGGTTATAGATTGCCCTTACCCATCCCATGATCATTTTGATCTGGGTTTATGAGTCAGATGTCGTCGGAGCATTGCCTTTATGTGCTCATCCCGTTGATCATCTCTCTTTTTCGATCAATGAGTCTTGAAATATGAGAGTACAGATCTGAATATGCAGCTCATGATCAGGGTGGATCCCTTCATAAACCCAGGGGCAATGTAGAAGGTCTCTCCCAGTGTCAAAAGAATGTAGTGTCAAAGAAAGGCCACTGTGGTCCTACTCTCCCCAGGTTCCTGAAGTGCTCCAGGACCTATGGGGGATGGCCACCTATATGGTTTTTTGGGTTATATTTTCATTGGTTTATGAAGTAGCATAGGGCCATAACCTTCACAGGCCATGGCTCTGGCGTGAGTCCTCTGTAAGGATGTGGCTTCAGACCGCATTCTGTCGACCCACTTGCACTATGGTTTGTCACCATCTCATCTGCAAACTTTGTCAGCTCCTCCCATGTTGGCGCCTTTACTTACTTCTGAAGTAGATTGCAAACTCATGAGAACCAGGACCGAGCCCTTACTCCTCAAGACCGGGCTTGGGCGTCTGACACAGCAGGCGACAATGGCTTAGTTCCCTGTGGGTTCTGTCATAAGTCAACCCTTGTGCCATATGGTGATGTATGGCTTTACTTAGTTTTTCACCAGACAGTTTGCCTACATTGTGTCTAAAGGGTGGCCAAGGTCAAGGTAGGCTGTAAGGTAGGCTGTATTGGACTAACTTTGTGGGATCAATGGCCTTGGTGACTAACACTTCAAGGACACCATATTCCTTTGCATGATCTTTGGTGACAAAGTCCACTGGGTCCAAGTCCAATGTCTACCGTGTTTATGAGTCATATTATGAGCTCCATTACCTGTATGGACTTCAGCTTTTGCTCAGTTTGCTTGTTAAGCTTACTTTGGTCCGCCAGGTACATTAGTTGCCTGCACTTGAGCTACCAGCGCCTTGCATCACTCCCTCGTGAGCCGCCACCTAAAAGGTAAGGGCTGAGTTTAATTTATGTCCTTATGGGTTCCTCATAGTGCTCGGTTTGGCCAGCCGGTAGGTCACTTATGGGCCTCCCATCCGGTTTTTTTGATTTAGAGAGCACACTCACAGAGAGCAGCTCCGACCTCTTGAGCCTGTGATTCTGCAAGGCTAGCTTCGGCTGCCTTAGGGTGAGTTCCTTTAGGGGGGTGAAGTTGGGTCTGCCCTGTTAGCCAGTATGTTGGCAATGTCTTTAGGTTTTTGTTTCATTTGTAGAGCTTTGACACCATTCGTCCCCATACCTGTGAGTTTTTTAACATTTCCTAACAGGTGAGATGAGCCTTATTTTCAGATTTGAATCCACTTTTCTTTGATAGTTTGGTTGATTTTAGTTTTATGAGATTTCGTTTTTATTTTTTTAATGATCAATGATGTCTTTTATTCCCTTTGTTGGATTTTGTGCTGTCTTGTAATAGATTTCTCTCTTCCAGTTTATGAGTGTTAATGGCTTGAGGTCGCTGGATCTTCTAGTTTACTTGTTATTTTAAAAGAGGTTTTATTTTATTTGGGATTGCTGTTCCATGGGCAGAGGGAGGTGTTCATAGCGGATATTGTAAGGGGCAAGAATCAGGGTTTATTAGTGGATTCTGACAGGGGTGCAGTAAAGGATAGTTTTGTTTTCTTGAGTAGTGTGAAGTGCTTTTTTGGAGAGTTTCTCACTATGGTCTTTTGTTTGGGTTAGGAAGCGGGATGATGAGTCCTTTGAGATTAGTTTATAGTCAGATCCATTTGTTGATTTTGTTTGCTACGGGGTGTGGTGTTTTTTGTCCCCATGGGACAATGAGAGTGGATCTATTTTTTTCGGGGTTCGTGAACATGAACTAGCCTATGATATCCATTCTGTTACAAACTCCAGGAACGTCCTGCTGAAACTTGGGCTTGATAAAGTTGTTAATGTCCTATATTTTTGAGATTAAGGACCCAATCCTCCAGTATGTGGAGAATGCATTTATAGTTTAGTTCCCTCCAGTTATTTCAGGTGCATAATTCCTGAGTTTTTGAGGGTGTGGCCTGTAGTACTATAATTTGTGAGCAGTTTTGCCTGTGTAAGGCCATTTGGATGGGTCGATTTTCGTAACGTTGCCACTGTGTCATTTGTTTAGTGGTGGTTAGTGCCTATGGAATATGGATCCTTGATATGGAGTTTGTGGAGGGGTTTTGGGTGGGAGTATGTCATGATATGAGTAAAAACCTAATAGTGCGGGGAGTGCTCTCGAGCCTTGAACCAGGTTTCAGTGTGAGAACATCGATGTTCTCCATACTGAACTTGAATTGCAGCGTGCATTTATTGTTTCCCAGACTTCTGGCATTGAGATACAGCCCAATTTTTCTTCCCATTTTTTGTTTTCTAGGTATTTAGCAGATGCCTTGCAGATTTTGCCCACCCAATTGCACAGTAGCTTGCCCTCATTTTAGATCCCAGGGTGACCGGGCTTGGCATTTGACATGAGCCAAGCCAGTCCAGGGAATCAGCTTAGACCGTAAGCCAAGCACCCTTGAACATCTTGATGTGATAGGGTGCATCCCCCTTGGATGACACCAGACATTAAGCAGGCATTTCACCAGCTAGTCATCTTGTATCTATATTATGTAGGTCATCTCTGTTCAGGCTACATACTGCTCAGGGTTAGGTAGCCTGCCTCAGGCTAGCATGAGGGAGACTGCTCATATGTCTCTCTTCATATTCTCCAGGAAATCTCCGTGTGGTCCATCACCATGGCTGTGAGGTGCCTCGTCAGCTTGCTGACTGTGACGGGTTGTAGCCCTGTGTGTTATGTGTGGCAGCGAAATGCAGCTCAGCCTGGTGACCTAAGACAAGCTTGTTCTGAGTGGTATGTCCCCCTGTCTCTGTATCTGAGGTTGAGCCTGGCCTATGGGTATGTTTGGTTTTTATTGGGGTATTTTGTGGTTTATGCTACCTGGTGGGTGGTTTGAGTGTTGCTTGTTGGGTGTCTTCTGGTAGCAGTTGTGCTGTTTGTGTCTGCTTTGGTGCAGAGCCTGCTGGCTAGGTATTTTTTTTGTGTTTATCTCTGTTGTTCTGTTGTGTGTTTATGTGTTTGATCGAGTGGTTTTTTGTGTGTTCCTGCCTTGAGTGGTGTCTGTAGTTGCTTTGGCTGAGTTCCTTGTGCTCAGGTCTTTTTTTGTTCCTGTTGAGAGGTCCAGCTAGTAGTTGGCTAAGCAGCTGCATCCATAGGGCTAAATAGCTGCATCTCTCGCAAGTATTTGGCAGTGTCTGTGTACATAGAGGCACCCATGGACATGAGAGGAGATTAGATTCACCTGCTGGACAATTGAGAACATTGACAACTGGAGGAGGGAAATACTAGAATCTTAGGAGAAATCATAGTAAAAACATGTTTTAAGTGGGGGTTTAGTATTGAATGTTTTATGCTTGAGTGCTTTTACTTATATAGCAATGTTATGGAGCAAGTGCCAGAGTAATAAGTGTAACTGTAATGCAAAGTGACAAAATGCAAAAAAGAACAAACAGTAAAGTTCTTTCCAAGTGAAACAAAATCAGTAAATAAATGCATGCAAGAAATGATATAGAGAAACAGAAATTCAGCAAACAAGGTGGAAGAATATACAGGAGCAAACAAGAACAAACAATTATACAAAGATCTAAGCTAGATTTCAGGCACCTGAATCTAGAACCAGAGATACAGTTCAAAGGTTCACCAATTTCAGTAAAATATTTAACAAATATTCGGGTTAACAGAACAACCAGAAAATGCCCAGCTCAGAAGGGCAGAGTCCAGTCCTTTCTCCTGAGAGTGTGCTCCCCAGACTGGCCTCCTAAAAAAGTAAACTAGCCTGAAACCCGGATTGCTACCTCACCAACACTTACACCACTGGGCTCAAAATCAGGCCACCAAAGCTCAACTCTGAAGCCCAAGTCCTGCCACCAAAATCCTTTGAATGATCCTAATCAAACAACTGCTCTGCTTCCTTAAGTAAATAACATTGCTGAACTGAATAATCCATACACTAAAATCCAAGAAATACAACCTACTGAAGAATGCTGCCATGAATAGCACTTTAGATGCCAATAATATTTAGTAGATCGTTATCCAGCACAAAGCTAGATCACAAAGGCAGCATCATAATATGCAAACAAAGAGCACCAACTTCAGATACAGGTGCACTATATAATGCACTATAAGCAACAGAAGACCCCAAGGGCAGAGGCCAGCTCCTCCCTCTTCAGAAGTGCAGACTACTTAACCGCCTCCCAATAGAAAAATAACTGGCAAAGCCCAAGTGCTTAAAATCCAGCTTTACTTCACTTTAGAATACCACACTGAGCTGTTCTCACACAGCAGTTCTCAGAAAGTTCCCTGTTAACCTACCTGTTCACGCTAGTGCACCTGCAAAAACACTCAGCAACAAAACAACGAACAAGAAGCAGAAGTGCAAAAAAAATAAGCCTGAGTAGAAATTAGATTACTAAAAAGTAATAGAATGAATTGATTGAGTAATTAATAGAAAAAGCCCAAAATTTAAAAGCACAGTAAAAAGCAGTAGGTAAGAAAATTTTTTTTTTTTTTTTTTTTTTTTTTCTGAAAAGAGTGCTGATATCAAAAGCTTGAAAAAGAAAAGCTGAAGCTAGAAAAAAAAAAAAACAAGCTAGAAGGCTTCCCTCAAACACAAAGGCAAACAGGCTCAGCAAGCCTACAAATAGTCTACACCACTTAAGTACCACTTAACGAAATAAGCTTAATTTTTTTTTTTTCTATTTTTTTTTCCTTTTGTACACAGTATGAGGAGTTTGAGAACGAATATGATCTCATGCACTCCAGTTGAGTGAGCAATGTGAGGGGGCCCAGAGGCAGTTGGGGGGCAGGCTGAGGGGCGGGTGGTTTCTAATAACACCTAAGATTAAAAACAGTAAAACAGAGTGTGAATACTGAAGAAAAAAAATAAGAATAAAAAATTCCTTCTTGCTAGCCTTCAACACAAATTAAATCAAATTAAATTTTGTATAAAAGTGCAAAAAAAAAAAAAAATTTAATAAAAACTTAGAAATTCTCTTATGCAATATAGTTGAAGTTCTTTTCTGCCAAGCTCACGTTTTAAAGCACGAACTATATCACATGGACCAGCTTAAACATGCAAGGACAGGAACTGAATGTGGCTACCCTACCCACACCCCACCTACTAGCAAATAACAAAATTCAGCCAACACTAGCTTTTAGCTAATAATTATATATTACTAATGAGAATAACTATGACCATACCATAGATAAGAGGGGCTTTACATGGGATAAGGGGCTTTACATGGGATAAGGCATTCGGGAGCCGACTGTCCATTAGTAAACAGGAGCCAGTCCTGGGGGTAGATGCTCCATTTCCTTTTCATAGATCTAAGTTGCATTTGAATAAGGACAGGGATTACCTTTGTGTCCCAGAGCAGTGGTGTCCTCCCAATATCTGTCCCTCACAAACCATTCTGTTGATGTTAAAGATGTTTAGATCCCTAGACAGAGGGGATCTGATGCCATTTTACTGAGGGATTTACTGGACATCAGCAAGTCATGGTTTGGAGGATGCTTTGTATGCCAGACAGGTCACCTCTTAAGTCTGTAGTTTAGAGGATTGCACAGTGACAGGGCAAGTTCATCCATGTAGGACATGTTTAGACCTTGTATCCTTTTAGTAACCTCTCTGTGGGCATTTCAGTTATGCTATCTCTGTGGACATTTCAGTTCTTGTACATGTCTGGAGAGCTGAGTAAAGGGGAACAATGACATCCCTAGACCTAGGCAATCCCTTTGTTTATAAGCTGTTCAACATAAAAGGACCTTCTTACAACAATGGACACATGCTGGTCAAAAGTTAGGTCACTGTCTGTACAAGTTCTCAAATCTCAACAAGTGGGTCAGCTGTTAGGGGGTGTATTGTCAGTGTGGCAATTCCCTGGGGAAGAGGATTTCCCAAAGGATACAATATCATTAGTTTCAGTCCATGATTTTGGCACCAGTTATTTGGGGCAAACCTTCCTTCAGGATGGCCAAGTCATTTAGGGATTCAATGACTGCTTCTAGCCTGTAGTTGTATGCAAACTCAGTCAATGAGAGCCCTTATTGGCTTTTACTTCAGAAAATTAGATGCCAAAACATGAGGAGTCCCAGCACAGAGCCCTATGGGGATCCACTGGTGACTGGTCTCTCTGTGGAGATAACTCCACCTGTGTGCGTGTCCTGTGAGCCGTTTTGCAATCCAGCAGATGACATAGGAGTTTGATTTCCAGTTTTTCTACCTTTTCAGCTATGCCCAAGTTGGGAATGGTGTCAAAAGCTTTGACAGATTGAGGTATGCAGTATACACCATTTTGCCTTTATCCATTGCTTTCGTGACCCTTTCAAAAAAATCCACCGGGGTGAGTTAAGTATGACCTGCCTTTGACCAATCCAAACTGAGGTGGGCCCAGTGTCCAAACTGAGGTGGGCCCACTTTTTGGAGGTTCTCTATGTCCTACTTTTATAAGACTTTCCATGGCTTTGCACACAAGCTTGTCAGACCAATGGGTCTAATTGCCTGGGTCATGGGAAGTTCTGGTCTTCCCCTTATGCAGGGGAATGACTGTAGCCATTTTCCATTCACTTGGTACAAAACTTGTATGGAAGCGGAGATTGAAGTTATGCAGGGGAATGACTGTAGCCATTTTCCATTCCCTTGGTACAAAACTTGTATGGAAGCGGAGATTGAAGTGTGCTGATAGAGGCGTGGCCAAGTCATGTTTCATGCTATTTTAAGATGCATCTAGGGATATTGTCAGGACCCATCAATGCCAGTATTTTAAGGCTTTTGATAGCACTTAGGATTTAGTCTTGTTCAATAGCTGGAGGTGAGCCAGTTTCAGGTATATCTTGAAAGACAGAGGGCAAGAGGGGTAAAGATGGAGCTAAAATTGTCAGTAGTTTCTCTACATCTTTAGCCTCTGTGTATGTTAACATCTTTATCAGCTTAATTCTCTCGGGGTACAGCTACATCTGTGCAACTGCACGCATCCCAGTATAGTCTGCTGGTATCGGTTTCTGCATATTCAGTGAAGCTAACTGGGTTTGGCGGGGATTTTAAAACGTGTCAATGCATCACTTACAAGTGCCTTAAAAAAATCTTTAAGGGTACCCTGTGCAGAAGGGATCTCAGATTTCAGTTGGAAGATTTGAATGCAAGCTGTTTGTCGCGCATCTTGATATTCTGCACAATTTTGTTTAATTTCTCTCCCCAGCACTTTCTTGCACCGACAGGAGTTTGATACTTCTGTACTGTCCCTAATTTTAGTAGCCACCTTTGTTCTTGCATGCTGCATTAGAATGCTTATTCTCCAGTCATTTGGGGTACATCTGTCTGTACTGTCATGAAGTACCATCAGTAATAGTTTCTCTCCAAACTTTATCTTGATCATATCGGCCATGACTTCATAGGAGATTGCTGCCTCCCTCATGCTATTCACTTCCAAGATGTTCTGCCTCTCCTTGTAGAATATATGTGGGCAGTACAGCTTCAATGGGGTTTTGTTCCTCCAGAAGCTGCTGTGAAGTAGTTTCATGCTGTCTGGACTGGTGAGCAGATGGGTGTGGGCATCCGTTACGAAGGGCATCTGACAGCTTATCTTTTAAGCAGATATATTTTGTGCCAACTACAAGACACTTTCTATCAGGTGGTAGGAGGTTTGCCAACACTTTCAGTGCTATTATGACTGCTGTCTCTGCCTTATCCAACCAAATTTCTTAAATGACATGCCAGAGTCTTCAGGCAAGTTATTTGGCATAAACCAAATCACATCTTGGTCAATCTGGTCTCCTGAACCTGATTGATTCATCTCCAGAGCTGTGGACAAGGGTAAGGTGGTTCACACAGCCTATCTGGACCTCACCAAGGCCTTAGACACCACCCCCCTCTCTGGAATCATAGATACTTACTAAGCTGGGCATCAATCCCTATATCACTCGATGGGTTGCCAACTGGCTTACTGACAGAACCCACACTGTAAAAGTAGCAGACTCCAAACCCAGCTCCAGACAAGTGACAAGTGAAGTACCTCACGGTTCAGTCCTGGAAACACTTGTTTGGCATCTACTTCTCTGAAGTAGAGGCCAACACAAAGGGACTCTGGGAGCCATTATTGAATCCCCAAATTATGTGGATATTCTACAAAAGGGCCATACAGAAACAGATGCTTGGTGCCAGAGCCATGGGTTCAAGCTCAATGCCAAGAAATGTATAGCTCCCCTTTGTGAAAAAATCTGTACCTGTGAATTACCACATAGGTGGCAGTACACTAAACACCAAAAAGTGTGATAAGAGACTTTGGGACAGTGGTCACACCTTTGATAACCACATCCCCACAACAGTCAGGAAATCCTTTTATGTGGCACACCTCATCACTAGGGCTTTCTTCCAGAAAAAAGGTAATTGTCTCACTGTACTCATTCCTCATTAGACCCATTATAGAATACAATGCCTCATTTGGTATCTGCAACAACAACTGGACAGGCCACAGAAATATCTCACTAAAAGAATCACAGGCCTAAAGCAGATGCCCTATGCTGACAGTCTAAAAATATATCGCATTATCGTCTACTCAAGAGGTGATCTCTGCTTAACATACAAGGCCATGTCAAACGCAGAGCTGTTGGACATGCTACAGCAATCCCAGTCCCCCAGAGCCACACACTCCAGGGATCTAAACCTTGTCATCACAATGAACAAAACATTTTATTTATTTTATTTTACATTTGTTGACCAGGCTAGTCTAACTGGATATATGTCCATTTTCAGTAGAGGCCCCGGGAGAAAAGCTCCAAGCATGAACAATAACAAAGTTAATATATAACAAAGACATGTATAACAGTACAGAGGTAGTATTGGTTAAAGATAAAATATAGTATTAAAAATATTGCCTATATACATTATGCTAAAAGTTAAACTAAATAAAAAACAAGTACACTAAACACAAGTTGGGTATGAGCAACAGAGTCAAATCCTTATATTTTATCCCATTACTATGAGGAGAAAAAAAAAAGAAGTAGATTTGGAGGTGTAGGTTAGGGGAGAGGGGAAGGGGTATGAGCAGGAGGGGAAAAATGTTTCAGTCTGGGTTAGCACAAGGACAAAGCCTCTGAGTTTTAAGATGTTCTTTAATATGTTTGTTGAATAGAGAAGTAGAAGCTAGAGTAGAAAGTTCAGGAGGGAGCAGATTCCAGTTTTTACCTGTAGCGTTTCAGAAAAGTGAGTCACCAGCTTTGTTGTTCGATTTAAATCGAGGAGACCAGGAGTTTATTTGCAGAACGTAGTGTAGCTAGATTTTTATATGGTGAAATCAGATTAGTGAGGATAGGGGTGGCATAGGATCTTTTGTGTGATAAGTAACATGCTGGAAGGATAGGTTCCTGTCCCAGAGACTCCCCCGACTCTGGAATAGACTGCCCATACACATCAAGCAGAGCACTTCTTTGGCACTCTTCAAAAGGAACCTGACGATTGGATGGGAGATGAATCACATCAGTCACCCTGCTAGACAGGGGTCCAGTGAAGTAAATATTGTGGGAAGAAATAGCCAGGGAATTATGGCTAGGCTGATAGCCTAGTGCCAACCTACTACGATCAGCCTTCTAGAAGGTAGTTAACATAGTTCAGTTCATAAAAAGTGGTCAAACAAATATGGAAGCACTCATGCCATCTTATAACAGCTCCTCCCATTCCTCTTGCAACCAATGGCCTCAGCTAGATTAACACTATATAAAAGATCAGACTATTACTTTACAGAACAGATGCATGGTCAAGTTGGATTCCTCCCACAGAGAGTACTTATTACTTTCCTAATCTTGTTCCTTCATCTTTGATCTCCTACATTCGCAGTCTCAGAACGTGGCACCTCAGCAATTGGTCAGGGATACAGATAAATAGGCTAGAGGGGACTGGAACTTATTGGAGAAAACCGTCAAAGGAACCAAGGTATTGGAAGCAAATAACTAGAAAGGGAAAGGTAATAGAATGGGAAGAGGCCAAAAACTTATTTGGAGTGCAGGTTAGCGATTGCTTTCTCCATCATGGATTGATATTAGAGTATAGGGAAAAGTGAAAGAAATAGGGGGCTCCTAAATTATAGATCAGCACTGGTAGAGATTTTAATAGAATCTATAGCAGAATCTGCCATTAAAAAACGAATTAGTAAAGCATATAAAATATCACATAAGAATCAGGGGAGCTTAGAAAGGATTGCAGAGAGACTGGATAAGAAATTCAGAGAGAGACAATGGGGGTAATATATGTATATCTGCCAAATATGCAACAAAGTCTAGAAGATTTAGGATATTTGCCTGGAAGTGTTTACATAGATATTTTTATACACCAAGTAGACTCCAAAGAATTGTTCCTCAGGTGGATAGCAAATGTTGGAGGTGTGACTGGCAAGAAAGACGTGGCTGGGAACATAATGAGCTGGCAGACATTAGGGGTTCCCTGCGGAACACTGTCGGAGATGCTGGGTTAGCAAACTGGACTGACTGGGGAGATGATTTTTTAAGTTATGCTACATAATTGGAATTGCCTAGACATAAGGCCTTGCTGAGTCTAATTATGATGGCTGCCAAAAAAAGCAATTACTAGAAAATGGAAATCAAAAGTCTAGACCAACTTTACTAAAAGTAATGGATATAGTACCAGAGATAAAGGTTTACAACTACAGTTGTTTCAATGCTGTCTGATGTAAACTGTAACCAAGTCATATTTTGTATGTTTTTCATTTATACAAGTGTAAGATTATTAAAATTTATACACATGACAAAGGCAAAGATGCTTGGAAAAAAATGGTTTCCAGAATAACTGCTTGCCTTACTTCTCTCGCATACAGTTAATAGCAGGGGACACTTCAGTCCCACCACAATTTCCAGAGAGCTCACAAAAAGTTTTACTCCAGTACCATCCCAGCAGATTTTTGCATTTTATCCTTGTAAGATGCCATTGCTTTTCAGATCATGTTGCTGGTTTCTCTGCATTATAGCCATTTTAGAGAGTGCATTTCTAGTTTGCTCAGTCTTGTTTGAATTCTCTTTGCTGTAGTGAGTTGTTTACATTAAGGTGGTCTGGGACCGCTTTTCTCATGCGGGAAGATGGTCTGGTCTGACTGAGCTGGAGCTCACACAGGAAGGCTTTTAACGGAGACTGCTTAACTGGTCAGGAGTATTTGATCAGTTCTGTCCTCTACAGATTTGGTGTCACTGCTCATTGCATGGCAGTGGTTAGCAGCGCCCAAATGGAAGTGAAGTTTTCCATACAAAAAAAAATTCCCACTGCACTTGGGTGTGCCAGGAGCAGCTAGAGTGCACATTGAAAATCAACCCCCAAATGAATTTGGTCTTAACTGGTTGTCAGTAATGCACTATCCCTACCTCAGCATACAGACCAGACACAGACCCACCTATGTAGAGGTTCTCAATTATAACCTACCTAAACCACAAAAAAACCTAGATATTGCACAAACAAAAGTATCCTCAGCACCCTCAAAATATTAAACAAAAAACACAACACATATGGCCAACATCCCATAGTATTTGTGCTAATCCAGTAAGGCACCACACAATCCAATATTTTGGTCACAGGAGACTCCATTTTGAGAGACAGATGTCCCACTCAAGAGGAAGTAAGGAGTCACAGTCAGGAGCCAGGGTCAGTCAGATCATACACACACTTAGATCATTGAACCACAGTGTGCCAATGTGACTTATAGTCCATGTATGTGTAAGCAATATCTGCCTGGTCTACATTAAGACAGAGCTCTCAGACCCCTTCTCCCAGGCCAGTAGGAGCCTAGCACTGAGTAGAATTCTACCTTTTCCAAGGAGGATACCACAATATGAATAAATTGACTAAACTGGTTTGACAGTATGGTGCTATTCAAAGGGGTTGCAGTATTTGTCAGCCTGACAGGATACAGTCAGCAGACCTGATCATGCTGTCTGCACCTGTCCAAATACTGGCTATAACCTTGTCCCACCCCAATACTGCTTTTGTGTGTGTTAGGCCAACCTGATAATCTTACCAATATAGCTAATCTAGCCCAGGAAAATATGAAGGCTCAACTGTTCAATACCAGGAGTCCAAACAAACCTCTCCCTGAAGCATGTAAATATCTGGGGAGTTAAGTCATGGTTTAAAGCCAGAGAGAGCACCCCAGCATGGCAGAGCTATAATGCATTCAACATATTTACACCCCACTACAGCACAGGAAGGCAAAAAAAAAAGGTGGAGGTGTCCATTTACATAAAATAGAACATCAAGGCTGGCCCATTAGTATGACACTTGACCGTTCATCCAAATTACCTTAGACAAAGTCCCATGCCATCTATTGCAAGCTATAGGTCCCCCTCCAAGATGCAGAGAAGCTACAATACATACTTAATGTACTGGAGACACTCCCCATTCAAAAGCAACACCATAACCCATGAGCAACTATTACCCCCAAGATAAACTAGGAATCATACACAACCCCCTAACATGCAGGCCCCAAGGACTCCTTGCCTTTGTAAATACACAACACCTTGGACCAGTTAATCCTTACACCCACTAGGGGGTGCAAGCTTCCTTGACCTGGTCCTGCCAAACATGGCAGAATGTTGCATCCTCCCTAGTGTAATGCCCTCACTGGTTAGGTTAGACAAAGCCATCTCCTTTTGAAGTAAAGGAGAAACCTGCAACACTTAACTATGGAACTCAATTATGGTAGGGAAATCCTCTTACTACTTCTGACACCAAGCTTTAAACCCCGAAAACACTGCTACTTATGTAGACTCACAGAAACTCTGTATATAGAGCTGTACCTACCCAGATTATGCACTGGATCAGCTGGGGGGGGGGGGGCTGCCCCTGGTGGAATCCAATGGTGATATGTTATACAACAAAAGGAAGAAATTAAAAATGGCAAAAGTTAGGCAGCAAGCTCAAAATAAAGAAATTGCTCACCAACCTAAAGCAGCAACTCAAGGGACTACCCAAGTCTACCAAAGACAAACAAGAAGCAAAATTAATAAAGTTTCCAGAAGCTATATCCATAACTTCAAAAGCAATATGGAGCAAAGTACAGAATTATAAATAGAGCCACAAGATCTAGCAAAACCTCCACCACTACTCCACCACCACTACTACAACTAACCACCACCACTACTACTAACCACCACCACCCACCACTACTAATCACCACCAAACACTACTACCCACTAAAATAGTGAGTCTACCTGCACAAAAAGGCCAGTTACTAAGGGGGCAGTCTCTCGTTTGACAGTTACTAAGGGGGCAGTCTCTCATTTGACAGTTACTAAGGGGGCAGTCTCTCGTTTGACATCTATATATTTAAAGACTAAAGGCAGCATCAAGAGCCTCTGGCTGCCCAGGTTAGGTTATCAGGACTACAAATTGGGTGTACTCATTGAATCCCCCCCCCCCACAAAAGACACATCCTCCAAGACGACCAGATGCAGACTACCTGGTGGCAGAGTCACAGTCCCAGGACTCAATACCAAAAAAGATGCATAACAGTAGCTTTCAGAAAGATGGGCACATCAGCAAACTAGGACTAGCAATAGTTCATTGCCTAAACTATCATGTCTTATATAGGTAAATGCAACAGGCAGCTTAGAGAGAATTAGAGACATCAGGAATAGCAAAGACAATGCTCTACCCAAACATGTGATGGAGCATGGTACAGAACACAGCTTTAAGTTTATAGTACTAGAGGTAATAGCCGAAAGTTTAAGAGGGGAGCATTACAAAATGGACAAAATTAGAACAAAAGTGGATTCTCCTCCTTAATGCAGATAGAGCCCCTGGTTTGAATGAGGTTCTTTCACTGAAACCTTTCCTTAAAGCACGTGCCTTGAAACCTTAATTCCAGTAATGGATTTTAAAAAGTTATTTAAAATATTAAGTTTATAGATCTATTTTTTTTTTTTTTTTATTATGAATGTTGTTTATATGTATAATATATATATTTACATGCACACATTTTTCTGATTGCATAGGCATATTGCATTTATGAAGTTTAAGAAGCAGAGTCAGCACAGTTTTAAATGGTTTTTGACTGCATTCACTGTGTTCTACTATTTAAGCAGAGTTTATACTTTTATAGAGCGAGTCTGATGAAGCATTTTGTATTACTGTGAAAGCGCTTACTTTTTCAGAATAATTTTTTGTCTAGCTGTGTTGATCCGGTACTTTGTTCTATTTTACTTCAGCAAACTACTACATTGACAATACACCCTCCTTAAGAGTACACTCTAGTTTTATGACAAACCAGTACAATGGAACAATTTCAAGTTTAAAACTAGAGTACAATGCCTCTTTAGTTATGTATCTGGCCAGGCATGTGCAACAATTGCAGTGTCCGCAGAAATTCCTCACACAAACAATATATGGTATAGAAAAGTCCTATACAGACCGCCTCAAAGCCTCGGCCCTATAAATCAGTCTACTACTGGCTAATTGACCTATGCCTGGCCAACAAAACATTTCTCCAATCCAGTCCTAATGGACCGGTTGCACATCCTGTAAAACAAATAGCATCAGAACACACCTGATTCAGGGATAAAAACCTTCCCCGCAACATAAATAGGACATGTTGGAGAGACTGGTATGTCAGAAGCTCTCTTCTCAATAAGGCTTTCCATGCACGTGAAGCAGAATCCATTGCTGCATTTACTCAAGTGAAACTTGCATCAGTGAATAGGGAACCATAAATATACCACCTTGTCTGATACCAGGTCTTAGAGAAAGCTTTCAAATGCTTGGCCATCAATGTCCCAAGTATATACACACCCACAAAACCCTTGGGGGGGGGGGGGATGTATTTTATTGGAAAGCATGGTTAGACTCAGAGTGCTCCTGGGCTAATATTCAATGGAGGATTTCAGGAAAACTGGTCCACTGTAGCAACTTAGAACAAGTCCAGCCCATCCAACACTTGGTCTCAGATTCTTTTTACTAGCCTTATCCTCCATTGTGACCAGTTATGATCCACATTTTCTGCTTGATCACCCATCCATTGTGACCAGTTATGATCCACATTTTCTGCTTGATCACCCATCCATTGTGACCAGTTATGATCCACATTTTCTGCTTGATCACCCATCTCATCCATTTTGCATTTCAGCCATCTGTTGCTTAAACAGCATCATGGAAACAATCAATTCCAGCTGCTTAGTCTTACCCTTCCAGAAATCCTAAACACACAGCAAAAGCCAGGTTTCACCAACAAAAGCCAGGTTTCACCAACAACTCAACATTCATAAAGATCTTCAAATGCTTCACATGGAGTCTTTTTGGCTTCATTCAAAATGTCAAATTTCTATTTTCATTGGTTCACACTGAGCAGCCTTAGCCAATCACAAAACATAACTTTAGTCACAGTATATATGGAGAGAACAAAGAATGTATCATTGAATTCAAGTACAGAATTTCTTCCTAGAAACTCTAATTTATGTTGAAATGTGCATTAACCATTCCCAGAAATACCCTACACCCAGACTTTTTGGGATTCACTACCATAACAGAAAACAGCATTCCAGCTGCAATATCCTGTGTACATTCCTTTATACCTCCCAGTTATGCCCAGGAATTAAAAATTTGCAAACTTCATCAGTTATATGCAGTGGCCTTCTGAACACCCTCCCAAATTTGTTTCTGCCACTAGTGAAAAGCGACAGACCACTCCAGACAAGTGAGCTATGAATTTCTTTACTAGTAGAAATCAGCTAGAACCTTAACTGCATGCACAGTGTGCAATCCACAATTACAGACCAATCAGTTTCATATGCCAAGAGATATTCCTCCCCCACTTCAGGCACAGTAGTCTTGATTTATTATACATTTTACTAATGAGATTCCTCACACTCCTTTCTTGCCTACACTATTTAAGTTATCTGGACAGATTACGGCAGTCCGCTCTTAAAATGAAGGATAAAGGGAAAAGCTCTAGCTAACACTTTGCTGTCGCTATTATTTATGAAGCATAAAATGATCTTACCAGCAGCAATTAAGCTACTTGGCATCCTTTATCAGAGAGGTTTAATACAAACTGTTATACAGGCTTCTTTCTACAGTCTTGAGTTCGACTCCTGAACTAACTTTCAAAAGTCTGCAACTCAGTAAAATTATTTTAAAGAGACAAGCTCCTAGGGAGGGAGAGACATTTCTAATGATGCTGCCCTCTAAAATGCAATGAATACAAGCTCCCGGGACAAGACTGAGGCCAATTAGAATCATCCCTAAAACAAGTCTGGAGAGAGGATGCTGCCAGCTGTCTTGCCTCCTACCAGTCCAGAGTACCAAAATTAAATTTACCATCCCTTCTTGGTCTGATGGTTTGATTCACATTCTCTATTCTAAATTAGGTTAACTTGGTGATTACATCACCCCTGCAGAGAGTGACATGACAGGATAGCCTAGGTACATCACCCCTGCAGAGAGTGACGTGACAGGATAGCCTAGCTAGTAATAAACTTGCCAGCTAAACAGAAGTGAAATGAAACATTGCTTCCAGTAAGCATCGTATGTAACACAACAATGTACTCAAAATACACAGATGTGCACCTGGCCCATGACAACACTTCCAGTAGCATATCGGCTCTAAAATGGAGCAGAATGATGCGACTGGTGGTATGAATGTTCTAGTATATAGTTTCATGTATGAATGCCTTAGTACATAGTTTCATAATTTCTAGTGGAGCACTGCAAAGCCAGGGCTCACATCTTAAGGGCTTTAAAAGATAAAGGAAAAAATAAAATAAAAATCAGTGTTTAACAAGGGTTTAAAAACTTACTCTGTTTCATCATATAATCAGGCATAAAAATTCCCTGCAAGGGCACCTTAAATAAACTATGGTCTGATCTGCCCTGACAAGGGCAGAAGATGCAATCACAAATCAAATTGTGATTTTAGTTTTACCTTTCCTGTCATACACTGCAAACATTAGTTTGGGGTGATGGAGGATGCAACATTAGTTTGGGGTGATGGATGATGCAACTTAAAGCTATAGTACGCCAAACAAAGTCATCCTAGGCAGTCCTATCAGAGAGAAGAGGGTGAAGTTCAAAGCAAAAAGCCTGGCTTGCACCCAAGACAGGTGCCAAAAGACAGACCAAGCATTGAAGATAGATAAATCCAGCATTGAGGGAGGGGTCTGGCTAATGATTCTAGCTGATGATTCTAGCTGGGAGGAGGAGGAGATCAAAGATATGTATTCTTGTTCTACTCCATCCCCTAATGGTGACCAATAAGTGTGCCTTCCACAAGTGGCACTCGCACCACCACTGTGGTCTGCTTATGCACCTAGGACACTTTAGCACACCAAAACAACCACACAAAACTTAGCAACCTGCATGTTAGGAGAAAGCAAAATAAAGAATTTCTCAGAACCGGGAAAAGGATAAAACAAGTTTTACTCGGAAGTCGAGCCTCCTTAAAAGCTCATACAATGCCACTGCAGATTTTTCCACTCTGGTCATTTCAGGTTTGCCAACCAGACTCACAGGGACACTGCTTAGTCCTAAGCTTGGGTGAAATGTGGAGTAAATAAAATGTATGAGGTTGTGCAAATCAGTGGTTCTTTAATAAATCTTAAAAGCCTGCAGCTGCAAGAACTCTTATTTGGTCAGGCATTTGGCCTGCAACACAGCAGATTGCAAATATGTACTTTTTTGGCTGTGTTTGCAATTATCCAGGTCATGTAGCCAATAACCTAGCAAGAACAGCTTTTTCTTATAGGCCCTAACCTCACCCTTAGTGGTGGATGTTATTACCTACCATCACTGTCAAGCAGCCAAGCACTCCCCATGTGTGTGTCCATCCCACACACATGCTATTTAGGGTACCATCACCAGGTGGGGTGGCCATTTCAATGCTATGCAAGCCTTCTGTTGCATCATGGTAATCAGTGACATCACTACACACACAAAGATGGTGTGCTGGAGTCATTACCAATCTCGCCCCTTCCCAAGCCACAATTTGAACTTCTGTCACCTGGGTATAAAGTCAGAGCTTAACCCCACTATACCACAAACCAGACATTTCAACTCCTATTTAAACATTCATGAACTGTACAACCAGAGTTTCTGCAGTTCTACCACCACTGCACCCACCTCCCCAGAGATGCACTGCCCATTGTAAAACATTGGAGGACACCCCCAACACTAGATTGGCCAACAGCCTGGGACTTATCTACATAAATAAAATTAGACATAAAATAAAGATTTTTTTCACATGCTACGTGGACAGATCTTTGCTCCAGACTAACTCTGATGTCACCAGGAAATCCTCAGCAATAAGTTTATCAAAAGCCTCAACATGGACATATGACCCGGCAAGTGTTTGCACAACATGCCTGTAGGCAATTATAAAATGCTCCTCTTTCAAGGGGTGCACCTCTTAAACTTTTGTTCCCTGGACTTCAAAACTTCAGACTTGTGACTCTCCTTTGCCCACAACCAAATCCAATCTCTTCTGAAATGCCCTCTGAAGTGGTCACAGTACCCTAGCAAGGATTTTTCTATTATTTAGTTTGGCAGAAATTACCTCTGGGTGCCTTTCATTTGCTTTAGCCACAGCAATATTGCCTCACATGATTAAAGTAGTCTAGAAAGAAGATCATAAATAAAATATGCATATCTGCTTCCATGACTGACGCACACCAGTCTTCACCTAATCACCTGCCACTTCACAGCTCACTCTGGTCTATAGGACTAAAACCAGGCATACAAGAGTGAACAGCACTAGTGACATCAACATTGGACAGCTTGCCACCATTTTAGAGTGTCCATTTTTCCAAAACATTTCCTCTATTAACACACTGCAATACCTGTGAGCCCCAAAATAAATCTATGAATCACCATGTCAAATCTTTGCTAAAATCTCATCCATTGAGCACCAACCCCATTCACATTCCTCTCCATTATGGAACCATAAACTAGATTGGTAATCTTTTGGATAAAAAGATATTTATTGTATATACATCACATATAAATATATAGCTTAAAAAGTGCAAGCGTAGTTGTGCTAGTCAAGTAACATGTACACAGTGAAACCACTCACAAGAAAGGAGGCAAAAATGTGACACTGGCAGGACAGTTTGGGACTTTATAGTATTCAAGGGTTGCAGTGTTCTCTGCATGTCACACTGGCAGGACAGTTTGGGACTTTATAGTATTCAAGGGTTGCAGTGTTCTCTGCATGCCACACTGGCAGGACAGTTTGGGACTTTATAGTATTCAGGGGTTGCAGTGTTCTCTGCATGTCACACTGGCAGGACAGTTTGGGACTTTATAGTATTCAAGGGTTGCAGTGTTCTCTGCATTTATTTCAAGTATGACCAGCTGCAGACAAAAGTCAAAACAAGATGTTTATGGGCAAAGACTGATGATATACAACTGTGATGCAAAAGCTTCAAATGATTAAAGGTGTCACCATTAGGGACCAAGGTATAAATGAAGCCAATACAAGCTTTGTTGCAGCCATGATGTGCTTTCTGCAATACTAAAATGGAAACTTGCCCTTTGAACTAACAAGGGAATCCCTTAACGACAGGATGTTACAGCATACTTTCCAGTTGCAATATTCTTGTTATAGTTGTACTGTTTCTATGGCTACATAAACACAATTGTGTACAAGCAGTGCTTAACAGAGCTGCACCACAAGACATCTGTGGGTTGTCAGCCATTCCCAAAGATGCCAAGTAGAGACAAAACCATGCACAAAGCCATCATTACTCACACTATAACCATCATTATCTGCCCTGTCTTCCATTCATACACATTAAAAGAAATATGGTACTTTTTATTCTGCTAGGA
Source organism: Protopterus annectens (assembly GCF_019279795.1). NCBI lineage: Eukaryota > Metazoa > Chordata > Ceratodontiformes > Protopteridae > Protopterus > Protopterus annectens. The sequence continues at coordinate 349,136,191 of NC_056744.1, forward strand.
TTTCACTTGCACATTTATTAATATTTTACCACTGACTTAAGTCTGAAATATCAAAACCAACATAAAACAAAGCATAACTTATACAGTTGGACAAATTTGCCAACAGAAGTAAAGTCTGCAAATTAGCCCAAACAATTTAAAAGTAGGCTTTTTTTTTTAAAAAGATGTACAATTAAGCTGTTCTGAACACAGATCAAAGCCAGGGTAAACATAGGATTTTACCATTCACTGCTTTATCGAAATATTTTCCAGCAACTCAATACCACTTTTGTTTCATATACACCAGCTTGGATAGTGTCTACATTACCCTAAAGAAATTAGCCTCTTCTGCACCTCAAACCCATTTAAAACAAATAATTCAGTATCTTTATTGGAAGCATGAACATTGAAGCACTGAAGAAATTAAACTGAAAGGCCTTCTCCACATCTACATTTTCCTGTGGAGCCATCCCCTGCCTATTTCACAAATCACCAGTTCACTTTTTTAAAAAAGTGAAATTCAGGTACTGGGTAATTTACAATATTCTGGGATAATTCAAGAAATGTTTATTCGGCTTCCCAGTTAACTCTGGTCCGCTGATTGGCAGTAGATTTTTACGGTGCCAAGGTGCCAGCTCGACGCCCAATCTTCAATGAAAGCACGCCCATTCACTTTTTGAAGGCCACTCTACCATGGAGGAGGACATGCTGATTCCACACAAAGTGCTCCAGCCGAGAATTGAACTGGAGGAACCTCTTGCTGTGATGCGACAACGCTACCACTGCACCACCGCGGCTATGGGATAATTCAAGAAATACTGTGAAATAAAATTTTTCTCCAGGTGTTGTATAGAAATCTGAACAAAGCAACAAGTAATGGGGAGACAAAGGCCCAAAAATAGGGACACTAAATATTGTTCTTACAAACTTAGAAAGGTGATAGACTAACCGGTCTTGCTTAGCATGACACTTCTGAAGGATATGAAGTCTGAAACTCAAATTTGCCATTATTTCTGACTTCATTCTCAATGATCTGAACAAAGCAACAAGTAATGGGGAGACAAAGGCCCAAAAATAGGGACACTAAATATTGTTCTTACAAACTTAGAAAGGTGATCAGACTAACCGGTCTTGCTTAGCATGACACTTCTGAAGGATATGAAGTCTGAAACTCAAATTTGCCATTATTTCTGACTTCATTCTCAATGATCTGAACAAAGCAACAAGTAATGGGGAGACAAAGGCCCAAAAATAGGGACACTAAATATTGTTCTTACAAACTTAGAAAGGTGATAGACTAACCGGTCTTGCTTAGCATGACACTTCTGAAGGATATGAAGGCTATTATTTCTGACTTCATTCTCAATGATTTGACAGAAAATACAATTTTATGAGAAAAAGGCTTAAAATATGAGGCAAAAATCTGGACAGTTAGCGGTATGAGGTATGATGAGGGTTCATGAAATACACATCCGGGACCAGTTTAAACTTATTAATTTAGAAAGTTAAATAGAAAAGGTTTTGAATGAGTTTTCTGAAAAAAAAAATAATCTGATATTGTAGTGTAGGTCATCCTCAATAAATGTGCAACAAATTCACATGAAGTACAGACCAATAAGTCAAAGGTCGTAGACATTCTGTAAAAGTCAAGGACAAGTGTGACAAAAAGGAGACAAATACATCTGCCGTTCATGCAGGTTAAAATTTTACTGCTACAACCATTGTAAAGTTTTTCCTACTGCACCCCACATTTTACATTTGTTCATGTTAGGATGCATTGCTCTATAGATTTTCAGAAATGCAGTAGGACATAGCTCACGCTCATACCTCTCAACTGTACAGATTTTCGCAGAATGTTCAGATTTTTGCCTTATATTTTTGGTCCATTTTTCATAAAATTGTGTCTTTCTGGCAAATTAGTGGCAAATCATTAAAGATTGAAGTTAGAAAATAATGATAGACATTTGAGTTTCAGACTTCATACCCTTCAGAAAATTCATGCTAATGCAACACCTGTTATTCTATCAACTTTCTAAGTCTGTAAGAGCAATATTTCAAAATTGTCCCTATTTGTACCACTTTTTTATGGCTTTGTCCAGATTTCTTACTCTAAGAGGTTGAGAGGCCTTCACCCCGAATTGGCACATCATTCCTCCAAGACCAGATGGTAGCAGATCACTTATGTAGTGGTTACATCCCTTTCACTCTGTGGTAGAACCAAGATTAAGGCGAACATCTTCCAGCTGCAGACACTTCAGTTAAAGCTGGCCATATAAAAGTTTCCCATAACATGGGTGCTCAGTGTACTTGTTTATAGAGCACCTGGGCCAATCCTCAAAATGAGCCATAGCTCAACATTAGCTACATTCAGATCAGTGGAGGTGCCAAGGTGTCCACTGATCACTGTTCAGTGGGGAGTTGAAGGGATAGGTAGAGAAACAGCTGGAGAGAAATAGAAAAACTCAATTTAAGGAGAATGTTGCTGACATACCTATCCAGTGCTTCTTTGGGGGGGGGGGGGTTAGACACCTCCAGAAGATCTTTTTTTCTTGTATATTCGCTAGATCAGGGGTGTACTGTTTACCAGACCCTACTCAAATCAAGAGTTACGTTAGCAAGAAGGTTGGACAAAAGGTAGTCAGGGCCAGTTAACTACCCCCTAGTGGTGACAAGGCAGCATCAGGTTTAATAAAAGGCTTTTTGGGTACTGCTTGTGGGAAGAGTCCCTGGACCAGACCAGAATGATGGATATTAAATCCACGAAAGCAACAGCTGTGGAAAAAGCTTGGAAGGACTTTGCCAAAGCCATACAAAAGGACTCAGCTGGCTTTAAAAATAGAAATTCTGCCAAAGCATTGAAATAAATGTACTCCAGTCTGTTCTCAGGGTGGATGAAGAAATGTAAACCTTGACTGGGGAAATTGTCTGGAGGTAAAGACTGAACTCCTGAACATGGAGGACTTTTCCTCCTCTCAAGATGCAGTGGAATAAGCAGAACTTTACATTTCACTAGATGAGGTCACTGTTGTGATTAAAAGAACAAGGATTCAGGAGCAGATGAGAACTACTCAGAATTTAACTTGGTTTACCATTGCAGTGCACTGATCTCCTAGACCATTTGTACTGCTACAAGTAAAGTTGAATACGAAAAATAAAAAAAAAAAAAAGGAACAAAACTCAAGTCATATACAAAATACAAGTTACAGAGTTATAGTAAACTTATGTACAAGTTTATACATTATAGTTATTATACATACTATACATGGTTATAGTTATCCCCTAAACATGTACCCATGAATTACCACATAGGTGGCCGTACACTAAACATCGAAGTGTAATGAGAGGCTTAGGGACACAGGTGGACAGTGGTCTCACTTTTGATAACCACATCACCACAAGTCAGGAAATCCTTCTATGTGGCATACCTCATCACTAAGGGCTTTTCATCCAGAAAAACAGAGGTCATTTTCCCACTGTACTCATCCCTCATTAGACCCATTATAGTACAACACCCTGTTTGGCATGTACCTCACAAGACATCTGCAACAGCTGGAAAGGCCACAGAAATACCCCACTAAAAGATTCATGGGCCTAAAGCAGATGCCATATGCAGACAGTCTAAAAAAAAAAACTCAGCTATACTCTGTGGCATAGCGTCTACTCAGAGGCAATCTCTGCTTAACATAAAAGGCCATGTCAAACCCTGAGCTGTTGGACATGCTCCACTTAAAAGAAATCCCAATCCCTCAGAGCCACACACACCAGGGATCCAAACCTTGTCATCACAATGAACAAAACATGCTGGAGGTATAGGCTCCTGAGCCAGAGACTCCCCATACATGTCAAGCAGAGTGCCTCCTTGGCCCTCTTCAAAAGGAATTTTTATGATTGGATGGAAGATAGGAAATTCACCCCAGGGATCATGTCAATCACCCTGCCAGACAGGGGTCCAGAGAAGTAAATATTGTGGGAAGAAATATCCAGGGACTTGTTATGGCTAGGCTTGTATAGGCCCTAGGGCAGATAGCCTAGTACCAACCCATGAACCTATAAATTACTTTGTATTAGAAGCTACAATATTGCTATGAAGACAGAGGTTTACAGACATTCAAGATGTATAATGAAAGGGTTTGTAATAAGCAATAATCCTAGGAGGGAGAAAGCATGAATAATGGGGGGGGGGGTGGACAGTATAAAGAGCCAAGTCACCAGAACATGATTTTGGAGGGGGGGGGGTCAGGAGACTGACAACAGGATGGCTGCCGCGATTGCTGTACTGTAGTAGTGAAACGCTGGACAAAGTTCTCAGTTTAGGCATTTTCCCCATTATCTCTGATCATAACCTTTCAACAGCGAGAGGAAGATGACAGCTAGAATCAGAATCAGAATCCATTTCTGCCACTGGGGAAGGTGTCTGCCACTGGGGAAGGTGTCCATTTCTGCCACTGGGGAAGGTGTCTGCCACTGGGGAAGGTGTCTGGGTTCACACTGACAAGACTGAAGAGATCCACGAGGACCCACAAGCACAACCTTGTATTTCTGCATGGATGTGCATGTTAAAGTGGTTTGGGTATCTTGAGCAAGTTGAAGTGGTTTTATCTTGTGATTATGCCCCCTCAATGCATTCCGTGGGAGATGTGGCATGACCCACTAGAAGGGGGTGCCAGTGCCAACCCTTTCAGCCTTCCTTGAAATGCCTGATTGCACTTATGGAAACTGAGATAGAAACTCCTGCATAGCTTATATATATATATATATATATATATATATATATATATATATATATATATATATATATATATATATATATATATATATCTGGTTCTCGCAGAGGACCTTTGTACATCCTCAATTCTGTAGTCCTTGTTCAACAACCTAGCACACTGGACTCAACCCAGTACCAAAAATTACAACTACTTCACCATAAACATTCAACCTTGTATATACATTTTTTTAGGCTTCTGTTTTATTCCACTTTTACCTGTTTTAAAGGGGAGGGCAAATTTTGTTAGGCAGACCCAAGCAAATTTCATGGCAAGTCAATTCCTTTCCCCTCATTTAGTCCCCCTAGGCAAGTTTACTACTCCCCCAGTAGTTTGTACACCAGCATCCTCCTCTTTACAACTCGTGTGTTTTGTCCCATTATTTTCCACTTGTTATGACATTTTCACCCCTTTAAGAACCGCCAACTTATTCTCCTTAAGTGCCTTCAGTAATAAAAGACTCGTCCCAAGGTAGTTGTGCAAGTTTAAGTCCAGAAGTGAGAGTACATAAACGGTCATTAATAAGGCCAAAAAAAGTTATACCAGCAAACATACTTGTATTTATAGCAATTGCTGAAGGATATTTAATACAGATAATTGGTTGTAAATTATATTGCGCCCTGCGATTCATTAAATACAAGCCATTTAAGGAATTTGCCAAGACAATGATTTATCAAAGAGTCTGCCCACATGCATGTTTTGCTCACTATGACTTCAGCATGCAATTAAAGATATTTTTTGCAAAAATGCATGACCACTAGAAAAAAATACAAAAGTATTTCCACAAATGGATGCACATGATCTATATATAGGGCCATATTTTGGAATAGGGAGTACAATTTTACTAAAAACTCCCAAAACTACGAAAGGAGATGGGATGTAAAAAAATTTATAGCATCAAAATGTTAGTGATTCAGAAGTGAGAAAACAGTTTACAAGAAGTCTGAAATCTGTTGGATTCAATTCTTTTCAAAGTAATACCTTCTACAGGGGAACTTTTTCAAGTGAAATTGAATTCTGGATTAGCATTCCATATCTATTCTTAAAACTAGGACAAGTTATTTAAAAACTTAGAAACAAGTAATACTTTAAATAGATCTGAAGTGTTGAGAGAGTCAGAAGTGACAAAACAGATGGAGGTGCAGCATTGTCAATCACTGGTCGCACGCTCACGTTTTTAAGTAATAATGAAGGATATGACTTGTTGGAGGTGCAGCATTGTCAATCACTGGTCGCACGCTCACGTTTTAAGTAATAATGAAGGATATGACTTGTTCAGATAAGAATTCTGAAACTGGGCACACATGAATGGAGTAGTTACCAGCATTAAAGAGTTGGCATCCCCTGCTCTGAATAGTAACAAAGGATGTAAAGAACTCCAGATTCTGAAAAATGCTTATATTATTTAACAAATGCATCTCAGATTTGTTAAGGCTTTCAAGAGCCTTATATGTACATGGATACTTAAGAGCAGTACACATTTGTAGGTCATCATCCATCCAGAGTCCGACAGATCCTGGCCGGGGGGAGGGGGTTTAAGAGATCAGGAAGGCTTTTTAAAATATTAGTACTATTGGCTTGAAGTTATCAGAATAAGAATGAATATGCATTTTCTGTAAAGTATAATGCACCACCTTTTCTCAGGAGAAAACATTTTTATCAGATCAGGAAAAAAACAGGAACATTTGAGAGGTGTGGACATTTGATCCAGCCCTTCTCTTAAACAACCAATTAATTCCAAATCAGGAAAAAACATCTACTTATAAAATGAATGAGAGCAAAATGTTTTAAAGCAGCTGGTGTGTAACAAAGAATGCAGCCCTCCCTTCAGTGCAAATATCCACTTACTTTACATACTAAGAAAGTAGAGCAAAACGTTTAAAGCAGCCGTGTGCAACAAAGAATACATCCCTCCCTTCAGTGCAAATATCCACTTACTTTACATACTAAGATAGGCAAAGCTTTTACCCCGAGCACAGGAGAAGGTAAATAACCTGCAACTAAATGCATGAGCTCTGAAATCAGGGTGAAAATCAAACGCAAGCAATGCACACTTAAAAATCATGTCCATGTGACAGCCACATCAGTAGTCTTTGGTAGCCCATTTTAGTATAGATGGTAATTGCTTGCACTCCCCTTTGACCACTCCTAGTACTTAGTGTAAGCTTACTTTGGTGAGTAAAGTAGAGCTGTGAAAGAATTCATTGCATATCAGGATACAGCAGCTACAAGAGACACGCACAAGTGGGGATTTTTAGACAGTCACACAGAATAAAGGTTCTAAACACCATAAAAAGCAGAATGGTTAGCAACATGTGAACCATTTCATAAATGCAAGCAACCAGGTTCCTACCCTGCACCAGACAGATGTAGCAAGAAAGAGCTGGAGTACATACATACATCTCTTATCCAAAAGGTCATGTGGTGACCTGTACATCCAGCCTGCAGTTAGACACCACAGTGTATGGCACCACAGTGCAAAAGTAGTTTGACACACAAGCAATCAAATCACCATTTAAATCAATAGCATGCAGAATTTAATAGCAACAAATAGCACATTCACCTTTGGTGCCGAGACCAGAAAGCTGTGGGTTATATTCCCACTCCAGGTGGCTGGATTACAGAGTGCATTACAGCATTAGGGAGAGGCTGTACTCATGTCAGTCATCCTTCAGATGACATGTTAAAACTGAGGTCACATCTGCTTCTGTTGGTAGTAGCTCAGGGGATGCAAGAGATCCCACAGTACTGTTTAAAAAGGTTAAAGGGAAGCTCTGATGCACAAGCCAAATGTCCTCCAGTAGTACAAATACCACCTCAGGTCTCTCGAGGCCACTAACCTGGTGGGACTAGGTTCCTTAGACCAAAACGTATTCCCTTTCCCCTCCATATCTTCACCCACTAACATTTCATTACTTCATGCCCTTAATATAATAAATTCCAGGGGGGATACTGAGGTGATAACATTTTGCACTGTTATCCTCAGTCTGCTAATCTTTTGTAGGTACCAGTAATGTGTGGAAATAAAGTTTTGGAGACAAAAAGCAAGAGGATTTAGGACTTTTGTAGTTTATCAACAAGGCTGTGTCACGAAATGAAACAAATGTCTAGGGCAATGTCCATCTTGTGTAGAGACCATGTTTGATTCAGAGGGGCTGGGGCTGAGGCCATATTTTAAAGTAAAATATGCCTAGACAAAAATAGTTACTTCTACCTACTGGTGATTATTGGCCCATTAGACAACCTCCTTGTGCAACTCATCTGCACATTGTAGACATGGGTTCAGTTCTAGGCAAGTAATATTTCTGGGACTGTCCATCACAATCTAACTCTTATTTAGATTACATTTCTTAAGCCATTGCAGTCTATCTAGTTTGCAGATGTAGTGTACCAAATTGTCAAACTAGGTTAAACAACTTGCCTGTCAGACCTTTGTAGGGGGAAGTCAGTAGTACTTACCTAATTATATAAATGAAGGCCCATTAAACCACATTAGCCAGCCACTTACCTATCCGACCTTTGCAAGTAGGATCCAGTTCTAAATATTTACCTAATGAAATAAAATAAGGTCTGTTAGACTATGTTTAAAACAAGTCCCCAAAACATTTTGTTTATATAAATACAGTTTAATTGCCACTTCAGGGTCAACCCAGGAGCATGGTCTGGGAAAGTGATTCAGTCACAACAGGCAAAAAGAGGTGCAAGGAATCAAACCCTGTAAGCAGTATAGGGAGCAGCTCTTAAGAGTTTTGTTGGGGGTGGGCTACACAAAAAATAATCAAGAGTATTTAAATACACAAACTTACAGCAGCCAAGCACATTTTAAAGGATGAATAAACTCCCGGGGGTGGGGGTGGGGATATGCAGACACCTTTGACAAAAACTTGGGCATAACCATTATGAAAAAGCTACAGTATAGGAAAACACTAGTTATACACACATACATACCCAGTGAAAAAAAATACATTTAAAACAGTTGCTTACTAACCTTTTGGAATACTGTTACTGTATATTCACTAAAGGGGAGAAGTCACAATCCCAAAGCCACACATTAACACGCAGACATTCTTATATTTATTTTGTAACCACAAGTAAATTAAATATTGGCATCATACATCACTCCTTACATTTCAAAAGTTCCAGCTTCCCACGTAAATGGCTTAAGTGTCCAAACGACTCATTCACGAGATATTCCTGGCAAGAGAGTGGGATATTCAACAGTAGTTAATCTGTACATTTGGAAGGTGAAGGGAGTAAACATTTCAATCTTCAGCCTGAAAAACATGCTTTGCATTAGCTTTTAAGGAAGCAGTTGGACAGTCATTTGAGAAATTCCAAGGAAAGATTTTAATACACCTACGGCTGCAGCAAATCAAAGAAGTCCAGAGATAGCTATTAAAATGGCAGGGGGGGGGGGGGTACATTTTAAATACACATTGCACTATCAGAAGCTTTAAAAGCCAGTTTAATGAAAGACTGATCTTTGGACTAAATTTGGTTTGGTTCACAAAAAACATTTTTTAACATGTTAAAAAACACAACCTTATAGCAGATCATTTTCTTCTTCCCCAAGCCCACCAAAATAGCAAAGAAATAGGATTCAATCTCTGAAATAAGAAAACTCTACTACTTAAAGAGAAGTAAGAATAAAATGTAAAAAGCAGGTACTAGTTTTTATAACAGCCATGAAATCAAAATACTCAGTTTTTGCATTTCATAATGCACTCAAGAATCACGACAGGCAATTCCTTAATAGTTCACCTTGTTAACAATGTCTAGTTCCTGCTCTAGTTTCTTAAGACGCTGTAAATCTTCAGCTAAAAATAAAAAGAAATAAGAAACACATAAAGAGATAAGAACTGAACACAAAGGCCTCTAATCCAATAAGAGATGTATTATTTACCAGAATTCATCATAAATAAGAACACAATTATAAGTGCTAAACAACAACCAAACCACTTCTGGCCCTTACTGAATCAATTTATACACCTGGCACAGGTATAGACTTAGTCGCACAAGATTGGGTAAGCCAAGAATCAATCAGAGGGTGTTTCCTTCCTTTCTTCCAGTCAGAGAACAGTTCTTGTTGGTGGGGGGACATTAATAAAAGTGATGTAAAATTGTTAAGATTAAGGAGTTAGTGAAATGACTTGCCTTAGGTGTGCCTGGTCAAAACACCTACAATGGTAGAGTGGACTGTGATTTATCCCTTCCATTGTATGAGTACAGCATATCTATGTGGCAATACAGAAATGTAAAATGATGCTTAGTAATGTACCTCAGTCAAGTGAATCATGGCCTTAAGCTAATGTGGTCTGCTTTTATTTGGCAGATGTTATGTTTCTTTATTTAGTTTCCAAAAGTTTATTTTCTCTGATGAGCTTCAACTAGCTAGAGCAAATACTCAAAAGCAAAGTTATAAGCCGGTGGGTTTGTTTGAGAAATGTATACACAGTAGTAGGATTGTACAGCAAACAAGCATTTTGATAGCACTTTAAAATAAAAAGCAGTGATGTGTGTTATCTTGAAGCAAGCTATAACATAGACAGAAGGATTACAACACAGGGGGTTTGTGCAACCCTGTATGTTATGTCTGCACCTATCAGGGTAAATGCTAGCATTATGGTGCAATTTCACCTACAAAGGGGGGCTGCTAGGAAAGAAGAATTGCAGGCTATGATTGCTAGGGGTTACAGAGACAAACAGCTGAGGCAGTCAAACATAGCAGTGGCAGCCAGCAGGATGCACACAACATGTTCTAACAGGCTGAGGTGGGGAGAACACTTACACATCTTCAGACACTTACTGTGTACCTATAATGTGTGATAGGAGGCCAGAGTTATACACCCCAAACATGGTTGCTAATTTTCTATAATGTTCCTTATGTGGGCTTTTATATGTCCCTAAACGCATGCTGTATATTTGTAATGTGTAGTGGGAGGTGTAACATGAAAGCTTCAGTCAAAAGCATACATTTGTCACAAAATGTCACTGTGAAGTCCTGCTTCCACGTCTAGGCCACATAAAGGGTGTGTGTGTATATGTATATATATATATATATATATATATATATATATATATATATATATATATATATATATATATATATATATATATATATATATATATATATATATATATATATACACACACACACACAGACACACACACTGTGAAGTCCTGCTTCCATGGCTAGGCCACATAAAGCATATATATATATATATATATATATATATTTTTTTTTTTTTATATGTGTACCACAAAATGTCACTATGAAGTCCTGCTTCCACGTCTAGGCCACATAAAGCATGCATCTGTCACTGAATTATCATCATCAGCCCCGTTTTTTCCATTTTCAACATGGGGTCGGGGTATCATGTCAACTGTCATCATTTCTCTCTATTCAGTGCCACTCTCCTGCCTTCTTCAGCACTCATGCCTGACTGTCACAGGTCTTCTCTCACACAATCCATGCACCTCTTTGCTGGACACCCTCATTTCCTCTTGCCTTCTTCCTGTCTGTTCCAAATCTTCTTCACCAGATTGTCTCCTCATTTTCTGCACAATGTGTTTGAATCACCACAATCTGTTCTCTTTGACCTTTTATGCTATTGGAGCTACTTTGGCTTCTGCTCATATGTCCTCATTTCTTCATCCGTCCCGCAGTGTACATCCTACCACCTTCTCAGGAACTTCATCTCCATCACCTCTAGCTTCTTCAACTGCTCTGTCTTTACTCCGCAGGTTTCTGTACCTGTATCATACAGTAATACTAGTCACACTACTGTTTTGTGCACCTTACTTTTCAGCTTCTTTGACATTCGTTTGTCATGCACTACACCTGACACTCTGCCCTAGTTGTCTCTGCAGCCCCTCTGATTCAAGCTTTGACCTTCTTATTCAGTCTTCCATTCTCTGAACCACTCCTCACAAATACTTGAAGCTGCTAAGCTGTTCCACTATTTTCCCTTCTATTTCCCCTATTTCCTACCATCACAGCTGTCATATCTGTACTTAGTTTCATCCCATGGGCCTTCATTTTTACATTTCATTCTTGTCTGCTTTGCTGAAGTTCTTGCTCAGAGTCAGCCTATAATCCCACATTGTCTGCATATAGATCAACTTTGTTGATCTGTCCCCTCCAGTCTGTTTGCTAATGTAGTCCAATACCACTATGAATAGCAGTGGGCTCAGTGATAAACTCTGATACACAACCACTCCCACTGGGAACCTCTCTGTGAGACCAAATACTGTACTTGAGTTACTGGGTCCTTGTACCTGGCTTGCACTCATTTTACCAATATTTCTGGGACTTCAAACCACCAGTGGACTGCCCAAAGCAACTTTCTTAGGACCTTATTATATGCTTCCTTCAAATCTAGGAATGCCCAGTTGGACTCTTCCTTCATCTCCAGCTTCTTCTCAACTATCAGTCTCATTCAAACATGGAGTCAGTTGTGCTGCATCCTGATCTGAATCCAAACTGCTCATCTCCCATCTTACTTGCTACTACTCTTCATTTTACTTATCAGTCACCCTCTCCAGAACTTTCATGCAGTGTGCCAGGAGTTTGATACCACTATACCGGAATGTCCACTTTGTTCTTGTAGACTGGCATGAGTATGCTTATCCTTTGGTCATCTGGGATACGCCTTTCTCTCCACACTGCTATGAGTACCCTCAGGAGCCATTTCTCCCTGTCTCACCCAACATCTTTATCATATCTGCTGTGACCCCATCCAAGCCTGCTAATTTCCCTGTCTTCATTTTCGTTAATGCTGTTCTTACTTCTTCTAGGGTGGGCTCCTCTTCTCTCATCATAGGCTGTGTCTAGGACAGTACAGTTCTGTGGGGTTTCCTTCATTTAGAAGCTGCTAAAAGTACTCCTTCCTTCTGTCTTATATAAAAAACTATATAATGTCATTGTGAAATTCTGCTTCCACAGCTAGGCCACATACATATACAATAAAACATTACCATGAAGTTCACCTACCATGAGTAGCCCACACAGTGCTTTCCTATGACCATAGGTGACCCTCAGTGTTTCTCCATGCCATACAGTTGGTGACCTCACCCCAGTAACATGGTGCTTGCCCTCCATCCACTCTTCTTCAAGTGGACCATGCTGGGCACAGGATGGAGATTTTGCATGTAGTAAGTCAGATGGTCCAGTGTTATGGAATCATGAACATTATCAGACAGAACAGAAAGTCTGTTTCAGAGTGACATACAAGATGACACATAATCTGAATTTGTTTCATCGATTTATCCAGTGTTGCAACATATAACTAGTGTACTGAATTCATCACCTATCCAAAAATGCCCTTTTCCCAAATCCATTTAATTACTGGTGTGTGTCCATTTCTGGCCTGATTTACATTACTATCCATTGTTTATTTGACTGTACATCTCAAAGCAACAGCAGCAGCAGGCACTCAGGAAGCTTGTGAATGAGAGGTACAAGGTACCCACACTCACCATGTTCATATCCCCGTTCTGTTGCCATTTACTGAACAGTACTGCAATGAATGGGGATAAGCACTATGGATCCACCTACCAAAACCTGCTTTCTAACAAAGATGAAAACAGATGGCAGCAAGGTCTGCTTTAAAATTGCTATGAAGTGGTCTGCACAAGGATGTGCCATCAGGTCTGTGTGGAATTACTGCAGCAGATGTAAATGTGCACAGGTACTCAATTGCCTGCCAGCTTTACAATTTGTCTGCATAATCAGAATGAAAACAGATCAAATGATGGTGCAGTGGTGCAGCAGTAGCATTACCTCACAGCAAGAGGTTCTCTGGTTCGATTCTCTGCTGGAGTACATTCTGTGCAGAGTTTGCATGTCCTCCTTGTGCTCATGTGGGTTTCCTCCCATGTCACAAAGACATGCATCTGGAGCATTTTTCCCTGGGCCTCTACTGAAAATTGCCTTCATTCCAAGTCAGACTTTCCAAGTAAATAAATGTTAAATAAATAACGAAATAAATATAAAGAGTGTGATGGTGTGATCGTTAATCTCACCACAGCATTCTACTTATTGATCCAAAACCCTGTCAAAACAAATGAAGGAATCTAAACTGGATTCAGGGGAAATTATTTAGGTGTACAAAGCCATTATCTGTTGGCTTAGTGAGTATGTGTTAAGCAAAAGACTGTTCACACCAAGCTTATAACCTGAGGTTAAGCCATTTCTGATGGCACAGTGGGGTATAGCCTCACTACAACCCATCTGACCTGAGTTCAGTTAGCAGCTCAGGCACATGCTCACACAGGTGAACAGGGGTAGAAGAATGATGAAATGGTGCCTGCTTACCTTTTGGAGAGGGTATGGGGATGTGCAGTACAAGCAGTATTGGATAATACTAGTGCCATGCCAATAACTTACTGTTGCAAGTAGAGGGGTGGGCATTGTAGGGACATGTCACTCTGTGGTGGGGACACTTCTCTCACACCACCATCGCACACCCTCTGTTGTGATATCATCCCAGCACTTTTGTGGCAAATAGATCTAAAATCACAATCCCACTGTGAGCCACGGTATGATAGCACCTCAGGGGTGCATGGTGGCTTGTAATCTGTAGACTCAGCAGCTGTGCATCAGGCACTCTCAGGTTCCAGGTTCTCTCACATTGTGTGGCAAACAGTAATCTGTAGAATTAGCAGCTGTGCATCAGGCACTCTCAGGTTCCAGATTCTCTCACATTGTGTGGCTCACAGCATGCTGCCATCATGAGTGGGAGCATCAGAGGATGAGAACTTCAGGAAATGACACTGGGGCACAGTGCCAACCTAAAGTTAGTGGAATCAGTTTGAAGAAATACTATAAAAAAGTTATTTCCTTAGGTTGTGTAACTTCAGATTATATTAAAAGCATGTAACTAACTGAATAGAGGAATGGTGGGGGGCTCCCTCCCACTTCAGCAAGGGCTTTGAATTGTCTGTCATTGTTTTTTCGCACTTTAGCAATATCAATATTTAACTAAAGCATTATTCAATGAATGGTGCCAAAACCATGAAACGCAGGGCATTTCTTATTGCTCTGTCTGTCCTTTACTATATTTGTAACTCAAGATATGTAAACGTTAATGTGTTTTGAATATGGTATTTCAGGAAGCATTACAACTCTTATGATCTTGATGTTGTGTTGTTGTTCCAGGAATTTAAAGGCACTTAAATGTTCTCTGGACTTATGTTAGGGGAGTGATGCCAGCTGGACTTTCCAGAAATAAGGGTGGGCAAAAGAATATTGCATATAGAACTTCTGCTAAAGACCAGGAGCCTTGCAAGTTAGCTGTAAGCTAAGGGGTAGTGACACAGTGTAGTGTGCATGCAAGGCAGATATGTGCATCAGACATACTGATAACATTGCACACCAGTGAGTTGTAGGCTAAGGGGTAGTGACACAGTGTAGTGTGGATGCACGGCAGTGTATCAGGCATACTGATACCATTGCACACCAGTGAGCTGTAGGCTAAGGGGTAGTGACACAGTGTAGTGTGGATGCACGGCAGTGTATCAGGCATACTGATACCATTGCGCACCAGTGAGCTGTAGGCTAAGGGTTAGTGACACAGTGTAGTGTGCATGCAAGGCAGATATGTGCATCAGACATACTGATAACATTGCACACCAGTGAGCTGTAGGCTAAGGGGTAGTGACACAGTGTAGTGTGGATGCACGGCAGATATGTGTATCAGGCATACTGATACCATTGCACACCAGTGAGCTGTAGGCTAAGGGGTAGTGACACAGTGTAGTGTGCATGCAGGGCAGATATGTGTATCAGGCATACTGATACCATTGCACACCAGTGAGCTGTAGGCTAAGGGGTAGTGACATGGTGCATTATCCCTTGCTCCTCATTGGGTCCTGCCTCCATGTCCCTTATGAATTGTGCTACAAGGTTGACTTCCTGAGTAATTAGGGGCCCACCTGGTCATGATAAATGTCCAGGATTGCCAGAAAGAAGCTATATGGGCATGTGGGAAGAGTAGATGGGGGTGTAGGGATATATCTCTCCAACTTCTCATTTCTCTATCACTGCAGTACTAGACTCCAAACAACTGTTAGCAAATGTACATACCACACACCCAAGCAACTAATTATTCAGGTATGATAATACAATTAATAAAATTGAAGCACACAGCTGTATCCATGACTGCTGTTCTGTACAGAGTAATACAAGCCATCACCAGATGATGCAAACAAGCCACACTGCTGTACATTAATATACTATCAGTGTGCTATAATGTCAGTAAGTATTCAATGCAGGAAGGCACGTCTGATGTAATATAGTCTCACATGTATGCTGTATAGGAAGGCACCATACATGTACTATAATGTCATTATGTACTCAGTACAGGAAGGCACATCTGATATAATATAGTGCTACTGTTTATGAAGTGCAGGAAGGCATGTCTGATGTAATAGTGTCATACGTACTCTGTGTAGGCATGCACCATTGGTGTACTATAATGTCACTATGTAGTCAGTGCAGGAAGGCATGTCTGATGTAATAGTGTCATCATTACTCTGTGTAGGCATGCACCATCGGTGTACTATAATGTCACTATGTAGTCAGTGCAGGAAGGCATGTCTGATGTAATAGTGTCATACGTACTCTGTGTAGGCATGCACCATCGGTGTACTATAATGTCACTATGTAGTCAGTGCAGGAAGGCATGTCTGATGTAATAGTGTCATACGTACTCTGTGTAGGCATGCACCATCGGTGTACTATAATGTCACTATGTAGTCAGTGCAGGAAGGCATGTCTGATGTAATAGTGTCATCACTCTGTGTAGGCATGCACCATCGGTGTACTATAATGTCACTATGTAGTCAGTGCAGGAAGGCATGTCTGATGTAATAGTGTCATACGTACTCTGTGTAGGCATGCACCATCGGTGTACTATAATGTCACTATGTAGTCAGTGCAGGAAGGCATGTCTGATGTAATAGTGTCATACGTACTCTGTGTAGGCATGCACCATCGGTGTACTATAATGTCACTATGTAGTCAGTGCAGGAAGGCATGTCTGGTGTAATATAGTGTTACTGTTTACTCAGTGCAGGAAGACGCATTTGATTTAATATAGTGCCATGTGTACTCTCTGTAGGAAAGCATTGTCAGTGTACTATGGTATCAATGCATCTTTCTTTAAGAAGCTATTTATGCTTCAAACATGTATGCTATGGCACTATCAGCTTGATACATTTTCAGCTTCAAGAATATTAGCTCAAGTATGTGAGTTTCAAGGATCTGTCGTCCAGTCACACAAAAAAGATTACCTTCCAGTGCTGTCCTTATGTCATATCTGTTGTTCTTCTACCACGGTTTCTCCTTTGCATGTTTCAGGAATTTAACCTCCAGTCATACACACAACTCTCCAGGTGAGGGCTCACCTTTCTACCTGTCAAACCTCATCACTGTATCCTGTTTGTTCTACTTATTGTTTAACTGTCACCACAGCTGACCACTTTCTGGCTTGACTCGGACAGGTAAATGGCTCTGTAAAAATGAGAACCACTGAAATAACAGCTGTAAACACACCACAACTGAGAACCGCTGAAATAACAGCTGTAAACACCACAGCTGAGAACCGAAGTAGCTGCAAACACCACAGCTGAGAACCACTGAAATAACAGCTGTAAACACCACAGCTGAGAACCTCTGAAATAACAGCTGCAAACACCACAGCTGAGAACTGCTGAAATAACAGCTGTAAACACCACAGCTGAGAACCACTGAAATAACAGCTGTAAACATCACAGCTGAGAACCTGTGAAATAACAGCTGCAAACAACACAGCTGAGAACCGCTGAAATCACAGCTGTAAACACCACAGCTGAGAATTGCTGAAGTAACATCTGTAAACACCACAGCTGAGAACCACTGAAATAACAGCTGCAAATGCCACAGCTGAGAACTGCTGAAATTACAGCTGTAAACACTACAGCTGACTAACAATGGAAAGCTGCACAAATTTACAAGCCAACAACTCTGTAATGTATCATCACTAAGAGGGCATTATTGTGATCCACTTACATGCCACAAGGAATATCACATGACACATAGTGAGGGAGGTAGTGAGGGAATCTTGTACTGAAGTAGCTGAGTTGGGGGGGTGGGATACAAGGAAAGCAGTGGTTACAGAGTC
This sequence comes from Protopterus annectens, assembly GCF_019279795.1. NCBI lineage: Eukaryota > Metazoa > Chordata > Ceratodontiformes > Protopteridae > Protopterus > Protopterus annectens. Next base: position 349,154,096 of record NC_056744.1, read on the forward strand.
ATTGGGTGGGTATAACAATGGCATCTGTTTACACAAGACTGCATTTTGAATGTCAGAAGACCTATCCAAAGGTGCAGTGACACATAAAACGTCTTTGTTAGGAGTCGTAATTCACATATTTTAGGACCAAAGGAAGCTGTAATGGGCAGAAGACTGAAAAGGACAGCCGGGTTCCAGCAAATCAGTTTTGTTACCATAAGGTGTGAGCCAGTTTTGGCATGCAAGACCATGTTTCACTTTAGCTACGGAAGCGTTTTTCTGGACATTATTTGCACCAGTAAGAAAATGCTGTAGAGATTACAATACTGATTTTCTGTCATACCCAGAGCCCATACCTCTTGACTGTCCAGATTTTCACATAATGTCCACATTTTTGCCTTATATTTTTTGATCTGCTCCTCATAAAATTTTCAATTTTCTGGATTTTTGTGGCAAATCAGTGAGGACTGAATTCACTAAATAATGACAGGCATTTGCGTTTCAGACTTCATAGCCTTCAGAAAATGCATGGTAACACAAGGCCTTTTATTATAACAACTTTCTAAGTTTATAAGAGCAATATTTAAAATTTGTCTCAATTTTGGGGACTTTATCCCCCCATTATTTTTTGCTTTGTCCAGATTTTTTGTGCTAAAAGGTTAAGAGCTATGCCAGAACAGAATCTGCTGTATAGGTTCATAGGTATTTACCAGGCTAACAACCACAAGGGCCTTTTTAAGCCTTGTCATGCATCCCAAATATCTGACAAGTTCTGATACCCTTGATAAGTGCAAGCATGGGCCTGGGAGATGAACCATTTACAGATTACCTGTGGCCATTAGAGACATAGGTGCCAAACCAGGGATAAATTTCCGTTTTCCCATCCAATTGTCCAAGTTGCACTTGAAATGGATTATGGAGGAACTCTGCTTCACATGGATGGGGAGCCTGTTCCATAGACGAGGTAGTCCCTGGGATACGTACCGATCTCTCCAGCAGGTCCTATTTATATCACAGGCAAGGTTTAAGTCTTTATAACAGGTAATTCTGGTGCTGTAGAGATTACAATACTGATTTTCTGTGACACCCAAAAGAGAATATGCTATAAAGATTGCAATACTGAGTTTCTGTTATACCCAGAAGAGTGAACCTTTTCATTTTGGTATTGTTGATTAACATAAGACAAATCAGGTTCTTCCTTGAGTATGCATGTATATAGGACAGCAATAGCTCATATGCATTAAGACGGTAACTGTGATGAAAGATAGCCTGATTTCTAGACTGAGATAGCTATTCATGTAAGAGGAAGATTTACTCAAGGACAGGGTCCAATCAAGCCTGATAAGTGGCACAGTGGTCTTCATGTTTGTGGGTTCGGGGTTTGAGCCTAAACTCTGGTTACCATCTGGGTGATGCTTGCATATTCTTCCCATTTTCACATGGGTTTCTTCCAGATAATCAAGACTCTTGCAATAACACAACAGGCCTCAATGCTCTGTTGATGGCATTCCCTGCACTTCACGGACCCTTGCTGGATAAGTTCCACTTGTTCATCTCCTAATAGTAAGGGTGAAAAAGAGTTGAGCTGCTTAATGTGATGAAGTGGCTTGACACTGGTCTGAAATCAATATGGAAGGCAAGACCAGAAAATAAAGTTTCTTTTGTCTGTGTTGCCAAAATTCAGTGCTCTAGTAGTTACCCATTAGAGTGAATCTTCTAGGCCTGACACAAACAGCCATCTTCTAGCCTTTGACGATTATAACCACTTACTCAAGTTATGGTAAGTTGGTTAAGACTGAGAAGTGTATGATTACCACAGAAAGGAAAATTCAGGACTAAACTATGGGTAGATTTGGTACTCTTCCATGCAGATCTCAAGATGTCTCACCACAAAAAGCCCTCTTGAAGTCTATATGTTTCATCACTGGGTTCCCATAAAGCACATGAATGGGGAAACCAATGAACCTTCCAGTGGAATATAGTAGTACGGGTTCAGATGAGGTAAATCCATCTTCCTAAATCTGGAAGACCCTGACATTGTCCCCCTATACATATATAAAGATACACACACACACACACACACACACACACACACACACACACACACACGCACACACGCACGCACGCACACACACACACACACACACACACACACACACACCATTTGCATAAGCAACATCTCTGTAAGTTATGACTGTTTTCTGAATAGTCAGAAACATGCAAAGGTTGTCTTCAAGCAAAAGTAAGGAGGCCACAATAAACCACACAGTGATGACCCAATCTTTTTCACTGATGTTTCTTTCAAAACTATTAGAGGTGTGGGTCAGCATGAACATACAAAACAGGGGTTCCCACATTTGATACTGCTGATCCAGGTCTAATAATTAAAGAGAGTGCTTGAGGGCAGGTGAGACATGAATCATGCGGAGTGAGGCCAGCTGTCCTCAGTTATGGGAACCATAGGTGGTCACAGGGTCTGGCAACTGCTGCATTTTCATGCTGTACAACATAACTCAGATTAGCTTAGTTATTATCCTAAAGTCTTTTGGTCTCTATCCTGTTTACAGTCATCTTACCCATGCTGCAATGTTGTTTTACTGCTTCCCCATGTAATATGCACAATATTACATTTTATATGAAATCCCATTTACCACTTCCTTATTCACAGTACCAGCTACCATAGGTCTCTCTGGAAATCACCTCCCGCCAATCAGTACTGTACTCTCTTCCCAATTTTCCTGTATTATGAAATGTACCTCACTCACTATTTGAGCAGTCTTTGTCTGCCTCACCATCTACTTCTTCTGGGCCACTTTGGACACAGAATGACCTTTGTAGTAATTTTTTTGCAGTGACACAGCCAGCTCTGGTGGTATAGAATGATTAACCCTGACTACAGCTCAGGTAACCAAAGATCGATCACTGGCTCAGGAGACTGACCAAGCTGGATGAGGAGAATGGATGTGCCCGTCCTGGAGGGAATGACCTGCGTACTGCACATGTCCCTTGGAGGAGAGGCTAGTAGGTAAACACATGGCCTGGGGTGAATCTTAGACTCACCAAGATGCTGATGGGTGACAGCCTTCAAAATATGTATACAGAAGAATGCAATCACTTAGGGAAGATATTGTAGAACTCTCCAGTGATGTGCCTAACATGTCTCCCTGGCCAGGGGTGTAGTTAGCTTAACATGTACACAAATGCATGGATCTCGCCATGCCCAATAGAACCAAGACACTCTCCTCCAAAAAAAGGAAGCCAATCTGGTGGTCCCCTGCCACAAGCAAACTCTACAACAGAAGAAGGAAACTGATATGGAATAAGGTAAAGTTCCAAGACTGTAAAAACTCCCTTATCAGCCTCAACAAAAAGTTGAGATCCTTCATCGAATCCTCTAAAGCTAGCTATGAAAACAGAATTGCAGCAGATAGTAAAGACAACCACAAGACCTTCTATAGTTATGTAAAGAATCTCCACAGCAATACCCAGATTTGCTCTGAGCTACTGCACAATGGTACCTCCTATACTGAGCCAACAGATATTGCCAATATACTGGCCAACAGATTCAGTGCCAACTTTACCCTTCTCTCCCCCCCAAAGGACCAATCACAATTCCAGTAGATTGCCAGGCACCCAGTATTACTGCTGCATAGGTTAAAACAGCACTGTCCAAGGCCAAGAATACAGCTTCTATGGGACCTGACAATATACCTGGCTGTGTTCTACATGAACTACAGAGTGAACTGACATCTCACCTGTGTGCCCTGTTCAATCACAGCCTCACCTCAGGCTTTGTCCCTAGCAAATGGTGCACTACTACACTCATCCCTCTCCACAAAGGAGGAGCGACTACAGACCCTGGGAACTATTGCCACATTAGCCTGATGAGTCTGATATGCAAAGCTATGGAATGCATCATCTTAGGGAAGATATTGTAGAACTCTCCAGTGATGTGCCTAACATGTCTCCCTGGCCAGGGGTGTAGTTAGCTTAACATGTACACAAATGCATGGATCTCTTCCCAATTTTCCTGTATTATGAAATGTACCTCACTCACTATTTGAGCAGTCTTTGTCTGCCTCACCATCTACTTCTTCTGGGCCACTTTGGACACAGAATGACCTTTGTAGTAATTTTTTTGCAGTGACACAGCCAGCTCAGGCTTTGTCCCTAGCAAATGGTGCACTACTACACTCATCCCTCTCCACAAAGGAGGAGCGACTACAGACCCTGGGAACTATTGCCACACCCCAGGCCATGTGTTTACCTACTAGCCTCTCCTCCAAGGGACATGTGCAGTACGCAGGTCATTCCCTCCAGGACGGGCACATCCATTCTCTGGTGGTCCCCTGCCACAAGCAAACTCTACAACAGAAGAAGGAAACTGATATGGAATAAGGTAAAGTTCCAAGACTGTAAAAACTCCCTTATCAGCCTCAACAAAAAGTTGAGATCCTTCATCGAATCCTCTAAAGCTAGCTATGAAAACAGAATTGCAGCAGATAGTAAAGACAACCACAAGACCTTCTATAGTTATGTAAAGAATCTCCACAGCAATACCCAGATTTGCTCTGAGCTACTGCACAATGGTACCTCCTATACTGAGCCAACAGATATTGCCAATATACTGGCCAACAGATTCAGTGCCAACTTTACCCTTCTCTCCCCCCCAAAGGACCAATCACAATTCCAGTAGATTGCCAGGCACCCAGTATTACTGCTGCATAGGTTAAAACAGCACTGTCCAAGGCCAAGAATACAGCTTCTATGGGACCTGACAATATACCTGGCTGTGTTCTACATGAACTACAGAGTGAACTGACATCTCACCTGTGTGCCCTGTTCAATCACAGCCTCACCTCAGGCTTTGTCCCTAGCAAATGGTGCACTACTACACTCATCCCTCTCCACAAAGGAGGAGCGACTACAGACCCTGGGAACTATTGCCACATTAGCCTGATGAGTCTGATATGCAAAGCTATGGAATGCATCATCTTCTTCTTCTTCTTCTTCTTCTTTTGGCTGCTCCTGTTAGGGGTCGCCACAGCAGATCAACTGTTTCCATTTCTTCCTGTCCTCTGCATCTTGCTCTGTCACACCAACCACCTGCATGTCCTCTCACCACATCCATAAACCTTATCTTAGGCCTTCCTCTTTTCCTGTTACCTGGCAGCTTCATCCTTAGCATCTTTTTCCCAATATACTCTGCATCCCTCCTCAGCACATGTCCAAACCAACGTAATCTTGCCTCTCTGACTTTGTCTCCAAACCTTCCAACCTGGGCTGACCCTCTAATATACTTATTCCTAATCCTGTCCATCCTCGTCATACCCAGTGCAAATCTTAACATCTTCAACTTTGCTACGTCAAGCTCTGACTCCTGCCTTTTTGTCAGTGCCACTGTCTCCAACCCATATAACATAGCTGGTCTCACTACCCTCTTGTAGACCTTCCCTTTCACTCTTACTAGTACTCGTCTGTCACAAATCACTCCTGACACTCTTCTCCACCCACTCCATCCTGCCTGTACTCTCTTCTTCACCTCTCTTCCACACTCACCATTACTCTGAACTGTTGCTCCCAAGTACTTAAACTCATCCACCTTCCCCACCTCTACTCCTTGCATCCTCACCATTCCTCTATCATCCTGATCATTCACACCCATATATTCTGTCTTAGTCCTGCTGACCTTCATTCCTCTTCTCTCTAGAGCATATCTCCACCTCTCCATGGTCTCCTCCACCTATTCCCTACTACTCTCACTACAGATCACAATGTCATTTGCAAACATCATAGTCCACGGGGACTCCTGTCTGATCTCGTCTGTCAACCTGTCCATCACCATTGCAAATAAGAAAGGGCTCAGAGCTGATCCTTGATATAATCCCACCTCCACCTTAAACGCATCCGTCACTCCCACCACAGACCTCACTGCTGTCACACTACCCTCGTATATATCCTGTACCACTCTTACATACTTCTCTGACACTCCCGACGTCCTCATACAATACCACAACTCCTCTCTAGGCACCCTGTCATATGCTTTCTTTAAATCCACAAAGACACAATGCAATTCCTTCTGACCTTCTCTGTACTTCTCCATCAACACTCTCAGAGCAAACATCACATCTGTAGTGCTCTTTCCTGGCATGAAAGCATACTGCTGATCACTAATCATCACCTCCCTTCTTAACCTAGCTTCCACTGCTCTTTCCCGTAACTTCATGCTGTGACTGATCAGTTTAATCCCTCTGTAGTTACTACAGCTCTGCACATCACCGTAATTCTTAAAAATCGGTACCAAAACACTTTTTCTCCATTCCTCAGGCATCCTCTTACTTTCCAAGATTTCATTAAACAATCTAGTTAAAAACTCCACTCCCATTTCACCTAAACACCTCCATGCTTCCACAGGTATGTCATCTGGACCAACAGCCTTTCCGTTCTTCATCCTCTTCATAGCTATCCTTACTTCCTCCTTGCGAATCCACTGCACTTCATGATTCACTATCCGCACTCATCCAACCTTCTCTCCCTCTCATTCTCTTCATTCATCAACCCCTCAAAGTACTCTTTCTATCTGCTCAACACACTCTCCTCGCTTGTGAGTATGTTTCCCTCATTATCCTTTATCACCCTTACCTGCTGCACATCTTTACCAGCTCGGTCCCTCTGACTAGCCAATCGGTACAGGTCCTTTTCTCCCTCCTTAGTGTTCAACCTTTTATACAACTCTTCATACACCTTATCCCTAGCCTTTGCCACCTCTCTCTTCGCCATGCACCTCATCTCCTGTCTACTTTCTTCATCTCTTTGACAATCCCACTTCTTCTTCGCCAACCTCTTTCTCTGTATACTCTCCTGTACTTCTTCATTCCACCACCAGGTCTCCTTGTCCTCCTTCCTCTTTCCAGATGTCACATCAAGCACCTTTCTAGCCATCTCTCTTACTAGCTCTGCTGTAGTTACCCAGCTATTCAGTAACTCGTCACTGTAAACAAGGATATAGGGAATCACCAATCTCTGGATCCCACACAGTTTGGTTTTGTGAAGGGTAGATCATGCCTGCTCAGCCTGGTCAACTTCTCTGAGTCAGTCACCAGAGGTATGGATGAAGGCAAAGTGGTTCATACAGCCTACCTTGATCTGGCCAAGGCCTTTGATACTATTCCCCACTCAGAAATTATAGAAAAACTCACTAAGCTAGGCATCAACCCCTATATCACTAGGTGAGTTGCAAATTGGCTCACCTATAGAACCCACAGTGTGAAAGTAGCAGACTCCAATTCAGACTGCCGACTAGTCACAAGTGGAGATCCACAGGGTTCAGTCCTGGGTCCTCTCTTGTTTGGTATCTACTTCTCTGAAGTACAGGTCAACACGAAGGGACTCTGGCTGACAAAGTTTGCAGAGGATTGCAAGTTGGGAGCTATTATTAACTCCCCAAGTGATGTTGACATCCTACAGAATGGCCTCACTGAGACCAACGACTCAATGCCAAAAAATGTGTCATCATCCCCTTTGGGAAAAACCCGGCTCCCATGAATTACCACATTGATGGTAGTCCACTGAACACAGAAGGCATTATAAGAGATCTGGAAACATAGGTTAACAACAACCTCTCTTTTGATCACCACATTGCTCAGAAAGTCCTTCTATGTGGCACATCTCTTTACTAAGGGTTTTGCATCCAGGAAGAAAGAGGTCATTGTCTCCCTCTACTCTCCCCTCATTAGGCCAATCATAGAGTACAATGCCCCATTTGGCATATACTTCACTAGACACCTACAACAACTAGAGAGGCCACAAAAGTACCTCACAAAGAGGATCCTAGGCCATAAACACTTGTCTTATATGGACAGACTCAAAAAAATTCCAACTATTCTGTCTCATATTGCCTACTTAGATGCGATCTCTGCTTGACTTACAAAGTCGTGTCTGACCCAGAAATGCTACATCTAAAGAAATCCCAATTCCTCCACACCACATGCTCCAGAGACCTCAACCTCATTACCACAATCAACAAAATGTACTGGAGGGACAAGTTCATAATCCAGAGACTGCCCATGCTACGGAATAAACTTCCCATACATGTCAAGAAGAGCACCTCGCTGACCCTCTTCAAGAAAAATCTTGATGAGTGGATGAGAAATAGAAAATTCACCCTGGGGATAATTCCAGTGGCTCTACTCAACAGAGGCACTGGAAACTAAGGTAGGGTGGCACAATGCCAGGGTAATCCTATGGCTAGGCTTGTAAAGACCCAAGGGCCAATAGCCTAGTACACACCTATGAACCTATGAACACAAACATCCTTATAGTCAGGATGCCAGCAAGGGTACAATGCACCCTCGTGGCTGCCTGAATACTCATCTGGGTAGCTCTTGCCTTGATACTAGGTGAAAACTTCAGGTAAGGGAACAGGTGGGCTATGTCCATTTGGGAAAGGAGGCTCAATGGTTGGCAGATATGAGGTTAAGAAGGAATTGTTAAAAAAAAATGTGTCATCTTGAGTTTTTTCTCATTTTGTTCATCACTTCTCATCTTGCTATGGGCTCCTCCCTTTGCACTGATAACGTATCTAATTGTGCACATTTTACCCAAGCTGGTTGTCTCCTCTTCCAGTGCTTCCATCTCCTGATGGTGGATTTTGTTTCTTTCTTCACACCTTCCTTATCTTGGTCCATCTCCTTCATTTTCTCACTTTTTGTCACCATTCCATATTGTTTATCTCTATATTTCCCAACTGATTGAAGTCTGCCCTCCAGTAATGCCAAATATGCGTTCTTGCTACATGCCCCACTATCACTTAAGGTCTGATAAAGCACACAGAGGCATGGTTACTGTTTACCAGAATCTCTCTCTCTCTCCTTCCTTCTCCTCTGTATTAGTTAGGACTAAGAATGGGATATGCCCCTTCTTGCCTGGAGGCTTCATTCTCTGCTCAGAGCCAAGTTCTACCACAGCTTCAGCTACTTCGTTCTTCAGCTCATCCTAGATGTGGGCAGATCACAGACCACTGCTAGAAGATCTAAGCACACCTTGAGTAGAATCTTTCTTTCTTATAGGTTCACAGGTATATACTAGACTAATGACCATCAGGACCTTTATAAGCCTAGCCCCGTAACCCAACCCAATCGTGTTCCTATGTATCATGGATGTTTATTAGAAGGGGGTATGTTAGGAAGTTTCTAGAGCTTATGTGAAAGAGTATTTTAATTTGGGCATTACCGTCTGCTTTGGTCTATCAGCGACATGGGGACCTTGCCTGGTTGGTGATTCTGCTTTTGAACCTCTTATCTTTGTTTACAGTCCCTGGTGTTCTGTTTCCTTTTGCTAGCCACTAGGATACCTCACTTCTCCTTCCAAATCAAGATGAGCATTTTGTCTCCCCATCCTTTCCTTCAGCAGCAGCATCCCCATCATCATTACCATTTTCCTCCATGCATGTTATCCCAACCTACAGAAATACTGTCATTTCAACACTACCTTTGCTCCTCCTGTCCTTCCAGTACATTCTGAGTCTATCTGTCACAATAACTCAGTCACTGTCCATCATTACCCATGTTTTTGTTATGCCTGTAGTATGTTGTTGCTTCTTTCGGCTTTTCCTGGTTAGGGGTCGCCACAGCGGAACTCCAGTCCGCTAATGATTGGCAGTTGATTTTTACGTGCTGAGTTGCCAGCCCTAACGCACAACCTTCAACGAAGGTACGCCCATTCATGCATGTCTCCACGCAGAAGACGCTCTAGCTGAGAGTCGAACCAGTCAGCATCTTACTGTGAGGCGACAACGCCTGTAGTATCATCTCTTCAATAGGTTGCTACAGCTTTCAGCTGAACTAGTTCTTGCCCAGGCTTCTTCGGCCATCCCATAACATCACTGTCCATTCAGCACTACATCCTTTGTCCCTCCATAGACTCCTGTACTTTTATCTCCCCTTATCTGTTTTAGTTTAAAGAAGTAAGCCACTTTATTAATTACCAAATGGATCTGCTATAAACATCCATTTGCCATGCATGTACTGTGCCTGGCCTGAGCAATGCATACATTTTTAGTAGACTACACTACCAACCTCCTTTTAGAGAAATGATCTCTGCAATAAATTAAGAAGAGTACTTCCTAGGAAAATGCCCACTTAATATAGTAGTAACTGCAATTTAACATAATGATACGAAGTTAATATGCCAATTGATTTGGTAGTCCTGACCCTCCTGAATCTTCTATGTTGTGGTTAGATCATATAATCTGGTCTTTGAGATGTTTGCCTGGGAAATAATCTTTTGCTGAAAGTACAAAAACATGACATCATGATTCTTTATGATCAATAACTTCATTATCTGCAGCTGGTAGTACCAAAACAATAGATGTTGCAGGCTCATTGCCTTTTGGAATGATAACGTCTTTGCCACATCAGGTGTAATGCCCTTTGTCCTATCTGGTCTTGGATTCAGTTATTTAGAATGCCCTTTGAATGAACATTCAGTATTAGCTTCCACTCTAAATGATAGTGGACCAGCCCTTCATAGGATCATAGGTGTTTACTAGGCTAATGACCACAAAGGCCCTTTTTAAGCCTAACCATGCATTCCAGTTCTCAGACAAGTTCTAGTCCCCTTGATAAGTGTAAGCAGGGGCTTGGGAGGTGAAACATTTACAAGCAAGGGACTTGGAGATGAACTATTTACAGAATGCCTGTGTCCATTCTTCATGAATTTCTGGAATCAACCTTGGAACTCCCCCATTGCTACTTTGGAATAAATCAAATCGTTTTCAGTGTGACAGATCTGTTGTTGGCATATTTGTCACACTGGAATTTTTAAAGTACTGTCCTTTTTGCATAATTCCACTTGGACTAGAGCTGGATCAAGTCTACATGTTTTCGCATTAACATCTTTACATGTGTTTGTCTTGTAGAGCCATTTTGTGATATTCAGTGCTGCAACAGAAAAAAGCACAATTTACAAAATACAACTCTGCCACGCAGCATGGCCATAATCTGTTCTGCTCCATGCAGAGGGTACATTTCTGTGTCAGCATTATTAATTCACACTTAATGTGTGATAACCATACATACAAATGGCATTGTGTCTTTTAATAATAGGAATAAATGCAGCCATACCTCTCAACTTCTTAACGCAAGTAATTTGGACAAAGCCTAAAATAATGTAGGACAAAGGCCCAGAAATAGGGACAGATTTTAAGGACTGCTCTTACAAAATTAGAATGTTGCTAGAGTAACAGATTTTGTATTGGCATGCATTTTCTGATAGATATAAAGTCTGAAACTCAACTGTCATTATTTAGTGGTTTCAATCATCAGTGATTTAGCAGAAAACCACAAATTTTAAGAGGAACAGACCAAAAATATTAAGCAAAAATCTGGTCATTCTGCAAAAATCTGGACAGTTGAAAGGTAGAATGCAACTGTCCATTTGCAATACTTCACAGAGCTAATACTTTCTTTTTTATGCCTTTTCAGCTTCTTATTTGCCTTTTCTTTCATTGCAGAGGGTACATGTATCCTCTTGCAAAATTTTAATGCCATGTCTGGATTCACTAAATGTCAGCTTAACCAGTAATAGAGGTTGTATGGCAGCCATATGTGTGAATCATGGTCACTGCAGAGTGGCACACGGCACATTATATATAATGCCCTGGGCATTATGCACCACATGGCACATTATATATAATGCCCTGGGCTTTATGGTGTGGCAACCATATGTGTGAATCATGGTCACTGCAGAGTGGCACACGGCACATTATATATAATGCCCTGGGCATTATGCACCACATGGCACATTATATATAATGCCCTGGGCTTTATGGTGTGGCAACCATATGTGTGAATCATGGATACTACAGAGTGGCACACGGCACATTATATATAATGCCCTGGGTGTTATGCACCACATGGCACATTATATATAATGCCCTGGGCTTTATGGTGTGGCAACCATATGTGTGAATCATGGGTACTACAGAATTGCACATGGCACATTATAAATAATGCCCTGGGCATTATGGTATGGCAGCCATATGTGTGAATCATGTGTACTGCAGAGTGGCACATGGCACATTATATATAATGCCCTGGGCATTATGGTATGGCGGCCATATGTGTGAATCATGGGTACTGCCAAAGGGGCAAATGGCACATTATATATATAATGCCCTGGGCATTATGCATCACATGGCACCTTATATATAATGTCCTGGGCATTATGCACCACACTACACATTATATATAATGTCCTGGATATTATGCACCACATGGCAGTTGAGGGAGTGGAGTCTGTAATATTCTCAGAACACATTAGCACACATTTCAAGCACTATTTCCTCAGATCTAAACTAATGTACCACACAATCTGTTTCCAGTTTAGTATGAATATCTGGAGCCAGTTGCTCTAACTTAAACTATGACTATTATTCTTTTATTATCACGAAATGTAAATACTTTTTTACTTTTCACAGTACACAACCACCATACCTCCCATAAAGATAAGGTCTCCCCTATGTACATTTCAAATCTTACAGTAGTTTTCTGCAAGCACTCATTCAGAAATAGTGACAAGAAAATTTTTTTCACACTGATGGATACTGCAGCAACTGTATCAGTTTCCATTTCCACACTTATGATTTGTAACAAAAGTAGACACGAATGATTTTTTTTTTGAATTGCTTACTTAAAACACTGGCAATTCTGGCCAGAATTCATTAATATTTAGTGCAATATGCAACACAAATTATTATAGGTAACTGCAGCAGCACACAGCATGCAGGTGATTCACAGCACAAGATTATCAAAGTCGTACAGTGTGAAAAAGAGGGCAATACACAGCACCTGCAAATGATCATGTAATGATAGGGAAATTAGATACCCCACGCAAATTACACCTATGCATTGTACAAATGGCAGCAGCAAACATTATGGGGCAATTCAGAAATGTATAAAGCAGGTACACTATGCAGCAACACAAACCAATTCAAAACATTGAAGAGTTCTGGTGTCTGACATGAACATAATAGAAACAGCAGTGGAAGTGGCTGGACAGCGTGTTAATGGCTATCACTTGAGTGAGTGTCAGTGTTGTGACTATTCCTGCCATCATACAAGGTACTGGCAGTGCCTACCATACCAGAATCTAACAGACCAGAACACACTGGACCAATATGGACATGAGCACAATACAAGAACTAGTCAAACTGTGTTGCCCACAAGATGAATCAAGGCATCTGCATGGAATGCCCATGCCAGTGGACACAAATGTATGTATATCATTACTTGCCTGAGGTACAAGGACCTTTCAATGATCAACAAGGCATGGAATGCCCATGCCTGTGGACACAAAGGTATGTATTTCATTACTTGTCTGAGGTACAAGGACCTTTCAATGATCAACAAGGCATGGAATGCCCATGCCAGTGGACACAAAGGTATGTATATCATTACTTGTCTTAGGTACAAGGACCTTTCAATGATCAACAAGGCATGGAATGCCCATGCCAGTGGACACAAAGGTATGTATATCATTACTTGTCTGAGGTACAAGGACCTTTTAATGATCAGCAGGGCATGGAATGCCCATGCCAGTGGACACAAAGGTATGTATATAATTACTTGTCTTAGGTACAAGGACCTTTCAATGATCAACAAGGCATGGAATGCCCATGCCAGTGGACACAAAGGTATGTATATCATTACTTGTCTGAGGTACAAAGACCTTTCAATGATCAACAGGGCATGGAATGCCCATGCCAGTGGACACAAAGGTATGTATATCATTACTTTTCTTAGGTACAAGGACCTTTCAATGATCAACAGGGCACAGAATGCCCATTCCAGTGGACACAAAGGTATGTGTATCATTACTTGTCTGAGGTACAAAGACCTTTCAATGATCAGGGCTTGGAATGCCCATGCTAGAAGACACAAAGGTATGTATATCATTACTTGTCTTAGGTACAAGGACCTTTTAATGATCAACAGGCTGCACGTTAGTCATATTGCAGGCATCAGCATCTCATATCCTATACCAGGTCCTACAGCGTGTGATAGAGCATATATCTGGTTTCTCGAGACTCTAGGGGAGAAAACCACCACTGTGGGGTTTTTTACTGTACTACCCTTTTCTGTGAAGTTCTGAAATCTGTAGACTGCACAGACATTGCCATTAAAGCGCAGCTGGTCCACAGGAGCTGAGAGATATCAAGAGGAAGGGCCTTCGCTCCCTCAACTGCCATGTGGTGTATAATACTCAGGACATTATATAATGTGCGGTGTGCCACTCTGGCAGTTCTGACCATAAAACATTTATGACTTGTTCATGCAGTGGACTTTCCATTGAGTCATCTAGTCAGTAGGTGGCTTACAAGGATAATGTACACACACACACACACACACACACACACACACACACACACACACACACACACACACACACAGACACACACACAGACACACCAGGATATGCTGCTTTGGTGTACTGGATGATGACCACCAGCCACAACCCTCATCCTTCACAGAGAATGTGTATAACACTGCCCATACAGAAATGCATGACATCATCAAGTGTGTGTGTCTGGACAGATGAGGGGATGCTTCTGCTGCCTAGATCCAACTCACAGGGCTGTGCAGTATGCACCAGACACCTGGAGCAAACTTTGCGTTGTGTCCTATGCTGCATGATATGAGAGTATGTAAACAACTACAGCAGTAGGGAAATGCCCCAGTGGGGTCCATTAGAGGAAGAGGAGCAGATGGAAGAGTCATGGGATGAAGAGGGAGCTGCAGTAGCCCATGCAGGGTAGATGCAGCTGCAATACATACTTGCACTTGTGTAGAAGCAGTGTCTGTCCACAACTATTGGCTATGACAAAACCAGCATAGAATAAAAGGATGCATACATTATCACACCCAGACTATGCAAGGTAGTGGATGGGCAGGCCATGTGGTGCATCAGACATTATCAATGTAGGTTAGGGGGTGGGCACAGTACAGTCATCATCACTAGCACAGGTGGTTGGGGAACACCGTGGAGCCTAACAGCAGCACTATAATAAGGGTAGGGACAGGAGGAGGGTAATGTAGTAGTCACTTAGGTTCATAGGTTCATAGGTAGGTACTAGGCTATCGGCCCAAGGGCCTACGTAAGTCTAGCCAACAAGATTCCCTGGCTTACACCACTCCAGAAAGTTATTTTCCTGTGCCACTGTCGAGCAGAGACACAGAAGTGATCACTGGGGTATATTTCCTATTTCCCATCCACTCATCAAGATTTTTCTTGAAGAGTGCTAATGAAGAACTTTGCTTGACATAGATGGGTAGCCTGTTCCAGAGTATGGGAAGTCTCTGGGACAGGAATTTATCCCTCCAGCATGTCCTGTTTATTGTGGTGACAAGGTTTAGGTCCCTAGAGAGTGTAGCTTGGAGGGATTGGTATTTCTTTAGGTGTAGCATGTCCAACAGCTCTGGGTTCGACACAGCTTTATATGTTAGGCAGAGATCACCTCGGAGTAGGAGATGTGCTACAGAGTAAAGCTGGAGTTTTTTGAGGCGGTCAGTGTAGGGCATTTTTTTGAAGCCACTAATCCTCTTTGTGAGGTACTTCTGTGGCCTTTCTAGCTGCTGCAGATGTTTTGTGAGGTACATTCCAAAAGGGGTGTTGTACTCTATAATGGGTCTAATGAGTGTCGAGTAGAGGGGAACAATAACCTCTTTTTTCCTGGATGAGAACCCTTTTATGATGAGGTCTGCCATGTAGAAGGACTTCCTGACTACTGTGGTGATGTGACTATCAAAGGAGAGACTACTGTCCACCTGGGTCCCAATATCACTTATCACACATTCGGTGTTAAGTAGATTGCTGCCTATGTGGTAGTTCATGGGTACAGAGTTTTTACCAAGGGGGATGACACTGCACTTTTTGGCACTGAGCTTGAGGCCATGGCTCTGACACCAGGCATCTGTCTCAGTGAGGCCCTTCTGTAGGATGTCCACATCATTTGGGGACTTGACTATGGCTCCTAGTTTGCAGTCATCTGCAAACTTCGTTAGCCAGAGGCCTTCTGTGTTAACCTGTACTTCAGAGAAGTAGATACCAAACAGGAGAGGTCCCAGGACGGAACCCTGTGGTACTCCACTTGTCACTGCTTTGAGGTCAGATTTGGAGTCTGCAACTTTTACAGTGTGGGTTCTGTCAGTGAGCCAGTTGGCAATCCATCTTGTGACGTAGGGATTTATACCTAGTTTAGTGAGTTTAGCTATAATTCCAGAATGGGGGATGGTGTCAAAAGCCTTGGCGAGGTCAAGATAGGCTGTGTGAACCACCTTAACCTCATCTACGGCTTTGGTGACTGCCTCACAGAAGTCAATCAGGTTCAGGAGGCATAATCTGCCTTTCATAAACCTGAACTGGGTGGCATCCAGAGTTTGGAGGTTACCAATGTCTTTGTTTGAGTTCCATGATGATACGTTCCATGGCCTTGCATACCAGGCTCGTCAGGCTAATAGGTCGATAGTTCCTGGGATCAGTGGTGGCTCCCCCTTTGTGGAGTGGGATAACTGCTGCTGTGCATCATTCAGTGGGCACAAAGCTTGATGCGAGGCTATTATTGAACTTACTCTACTAGCAGCTTGTGGGGAGAGAGAGATAAAATCCTCTAGTGGTAGCCTTAAACTTCTGGTGGCCTTGAACTTCTCCGTCATGACATTGGGTGATGTCTGTTCTGGTGGCCCTGAACTACTCTGTCATGACATTGGGATGATGTCTGTTTGGTCTGCAGTCTCAGGGCTTGATGCAGTTTTTGGCAGGGAAGCTGTAGAACACTTGGATCAAGTGCATGCACTGTGGAGAGTCTACAGTGTTTTATACCCATGACCCGGACAATGGCTATGTGCAAAAGTGGTGATCTGTATGCCCACAGGTGATATTAAAGATGTACAATTACAGGAGCACTCACAAGCAGCCTAATGAGGGGTCTGACATGTTACCCCCAAGGAACATTACTGCCCATGACCTTGCAATCCCCAATAGCTGGGTGTGGTATACTGTGTGGCCATAGCTAATAGTGGAGTCATCTCAGCAACAGAGTGTGTCATGTGTGTAAGTATGGCATGCACCCAACACATGTGTGTAAGTATGGCATGCACTCAACCCATGTGCATAAGTATGGCATGCACCCAGCCCATGTGTGTAAGTATAGCATGCACCCAACCCATGTGCATAAGTATGACATGCACCCAGCCCATGTGTGTAAGTATAGCATGCACCCAACCAATGTGTGTAACTATGACATGCACCCAACCCATGTGTGTAAGTATGGCATGCACCCAACTTTCTCACACCCTGACCTTCAGTAGCCACACACTACACAGCATGTAGTGGCAGACTGGAGAGCAGCTGCCATGTATCTCATCAAATTACCCACTGAGGCTGCATTTGTCACCATAGATCATAAAAGGAGCAGCAGCTACCTGTCTGTATATTCCAGGGCACTGTGTAGGTGTTGCATGCCACCATGCAAGCTGCAAAGCACACTCACAAGCTCCACCATATGTGTCTGTACCTGGATCATGGAACTGCATATCTACTGATTATGACAAATGTTGTGCCCAGATCAGAGACTGATCTGGAGTCATGGTGATGTTGCAAGGCCTGTGGCATCTCCACTATGGAAGATATGCTGATGTTAAAGGCAGTGTGAATGTCTGACATTGTGTGGGTTTAGGACTCAAGAGGAGCCCAGTTGAGGCTCACATGAGGGCCACCTTGCAAGGGGTTTGCTGTGGTATGAGTCTGTACCTCCACAGGGATGATAATGTAGTGATGTGGGGAAGTCCTCCCATGATGGTGTTATAAACAGTGCCAATGTGCAATCAGACTGTGCACTGTGAATTTTGCCATCGTTGTCAGTCATAGGAACTCTGCTAACATATGGTATATGGTTAGGTAACAGCATTAGACCTTGTCTAATCCTATTACCTATCCCTCTCTCCCTTTTTATCAGTCCTTGTATTGCTCTCTTCTTAATTAAACTTATGATTTTTGCTGCTTCTAAAATCACCTCTTTGTCATTTTGCTTTATTTTAATACTACATTTTGTAGCTGTAAATCTACCACTTCACTGCTATTGTTTGTATAGTAGAAACTCTTGCAAATATTGTAACTACCTTGTGGTAGCCACCTCTGTACTGTAATGCAGTTTTCCTTATTGTATTAATCTAGTGGAGCTTTTCTCCCTGGGCCTCCACTGAAAATGGGCTCTCGTCAGCCCAGTGGACCTTCCCGGTAAACATATGTCATAAAAATAAAAATAAATAAATGTTGCAACTTTCTGTTACTTAAGAAGTTAAGTTGAGTGTTTCAGCCATTACACACAGAGCTATCTGAGGAGGAGCACCTGATCCGATAGAGCAATAAGTAGCCTGTTTTATTTATATATATATTTTTGCTTATTTTTAGTAGTTATTGCTTATTCTAGATACTTATAGCAATTTTATTGTATAGTGCATACTGTATTTCATAGCTATTGGCTCACTGCTGGTTTTCTGCTGTGATAAACATTTCTGTAGTGTTTTCTGCCTAAAATAAGCTTCCCACCCTCCATCCCTATTGGCATGTTCTCTTTATACCTGCTGGCTTTGCAGTTGCCCGCCCCTACTCTAAATTTGATCTTGGACACTCCTCCCAGTCTAGTGCCATTAGCTCATTTTACCTAATACAGAGGGAACACCTGAGAAGGCCGACCCACCTAGTTTCTTTCCTTCTGTTCCTTCTTTCTCCCTTTCTTAAAAAAATAAATAAATAAATAAATAAAAAATAAAAAAAAAAATTGCCTGAATCTCCTTGTGTTCTGACTGTGCTTCTCAATCATTTTGGAAATATAGAGTATATTTTAGTGCATTTATTAAAACTCTATTTGCCTTAATATTGCTACAACTCAAGTGCTCTAGGTTGCACTGCATCTGAATTGTTTGTGTGTTTTAGCTGCTTTTCTGTATATGTAGACTAGCTACTTATTCTGCTGTATTACTGCCTCTTAAATCGTTTTTCAGTTGTGCACTTGCCTTGCTTCATTTAAAAAGTTTTAAATTGCTAATTTTGTAGAGTTTTAATTGCATTTACTGTTTAGGGATACACACTCAAGTGCATTGGCCTTTTCTTTGTTTATTTACTGTATTATTGCATTGTTTAGCCTGTTTTAACCAAACAAAAAAAATAAATAAATACTATCTTGTTTGCTCGTTTCCCGCCTTTCCTAGCTAGTATAGTCCAGATCCCAGGCTTTGCTGGCCTCAGGACTTTATTTTCTGTGTTCAGAGCTATCCAGACCTTGCTGTGGTAGAGGGAAGTCCTACTGCTTACCAGTGGGAGTGGTGAGCATTGTACTGCCTATCTAACGCTAGAGGAGTGGTTGACAGCTCTAAAATTGTAATTTTATTAGCCATTTTGGGCTGATTTCTACCCCTTTCAACTTTCTGGCTTAAAAAAGAGTGTGTTTGTGAGTTTTTCGCATTGTGCAGCACCGTGGGACTACGGTTAATCTATTCTAGGTGCCAAAAAGTCTGCTCTTCAAATTTTCCCTTAGAACTAGCTGAACCCCTGTGACTAGCACTTGCTCTAAAAACTGCTGGAAAGCACTAGGAAGCCTTAAACTGATACAAGCACTTAACACTCCTTGTTAATAAGAAGAAATTAATCGTAGGCACTAAACAGCCTATAATTGCAAAGTATCTTGCTAAGGCAAGGGGAAACAGCTCCTGTACTTTACAAAAAAAGCACCTAAACAAGCATGTCCTAGGGTCAGCTTCCGGTGATTTCTCCTGTCCACCTGGTGAATCTGGGCACACTGGGGCAATGCGGCTACTGCCTCATGTACACAGACAACCCTCTCCTCCTACCACCCAACACTACAACCTGCAAGAGATGCACTTACATAGCCAAACTGGAAGCAAAGCTCTGTCTGGCCAAGATTGTGCTAGACAGTCAAGAGGAGAAGGTTAACACCTGCACTACACCTCAAGCTACACATAGCCCTTCAAAACCCACACCATCAACACCCACACATAGCAACACTAAACCCACATATGTGGAGGCCCTTAACATTAACCTGCCCAAGCAATAAGGACCTCTGAAGCTGAAACGCAAACAAACACCAGTCACAACCAAAGTGACACATAGCTCACAACACCAGTGTGCCACCCAACAACAGCCCCTAAGGCAAGACAATGTACCCAACACTTTTGTCATAGGTGACTCTATAGTCAGGCACACTGATGTCCCACTCACCAGGCTGAACAAGGAAAAAATTACAGTCAGCTGCCTGTCGGGAGCCAGGATCCACCACATAACGCATGCACTCAAGTCACTCCACAACAAGTACAAATAAGACTCTGTCATTGTCCATGGTGGAGTGAATAACTTGAGACATACCTCCCAGGACTACATGAAAAGAGACATGGAAGAGCTCTTGGATCATGTGGCCAGGCAGGTATGACCCTAGCCCTGAGTAGCATCCTGCCTTCGCCCAGAATGATACCACAATATAAGGACAAAATGATTGACTTCAACAATTGGCTAAGCTTCTGGTGTCATTCAAAGGGGATCTAGTATCTGTCTGCCTGGGATGACATGATCAATAAACGACAGTGCTTTGCCAGAGATGATCTGCACCTGTTGCCCCTGGGATTCAGGTTACTGGCTAAAGCTCTTGTCACCCCTATAGTGCCTTTTTTAGGCAAGGTTCAAAGGACAAAACCACCACCGTAACATATACAAGCATGCAAAATCTGAAGGTAATGCTACTCAATGCTAGAAGTCTAAACCATAAAATGCACTCTCTCAAGGCACTCCTAAAAATGGAGAACATCAATATCTGTGCAGTAACTGAGACCTGGTTCAAGGCTCCAAAGAGCACCCCTGCAATACCAGGCTACAACTCTTACCACACTTTTCGGCCACCAAACCAAGACCGAAACACTAAAGGTGGAGGAGTGTCCATATTCACCAAGGATATTCACACCTCCAGGCTAGTTGCCCAGCACAATGCATCTGAAATTCTCCAGGTGCAACTAACACTAGGTAAGACTGCAATCCAAATTGTAGCTTGTTACAGATCCCCCACCATGCCCCAAGATTCTCATTACACCTTTCTAAACATACTGGAAAATATTAAGATACAACCAAACACCCTAATGCTGGGTGATTTCAACTACCCTGCCATTAACTGGGAAAACTACTCGGGTACCAGCACCTTTTCCCAACGGTTCTTGGAATTCATAAATTCCAAAGCCCTGGATCAACTAATCCATTTTCCAACCAGGGGTTCCAATATCCTAGACCTGGTCATTACCAACATGGGAGATAGATGCTCCACACCAGTGGTCATCCCCTCATTGGTCAGGTTTGACCATAAGCTAATCACCCTTGACATCCACATCCCACCCCCACCCCCACCCCCCAGTAAGGAAACCTCTGTAAAAAACTTCTCCAAAGCCAACTTCATGCTACTCAAGTCAGAAGTGACAAACTTCATGACACCCATGCAGACGGGAGCTGAAAGTTCAACTGCTGAATCCTACACTAAGGCAATGTACGAGCACATCCACTCATGCATGAATCGTGCCACCCCAAATAGAACCAAGACGCTCTCCTCCAAAAAAAGGAAGCCAATCTGGTGGTCCTCTGCCATAACCAAACTATACAACAGAAGGAAGAAACTGTTGCAGAAAAGTGGAAAATCCCAGAATGAAAATAACTCCCTTACCAGCCTCAGTAAGAAGCTGAGATCCATCATAAAATCCTCCAAAGCTAGTTACAAAAATAAAATTGCCTAAGATTCCAAAGACAACCACAAGGCATTCTATAGTTATGTCAAGAATCTAAATGGCAATGCTCAGATCTGCTCTGAGCTACAACAGAATGGCATTAAATATACTGATCCCAAGGATATTACAAATATACTGGCAGATCGATTTAGTGCCAACTTCACCCCCCTCTCACCCCATAAGGGGCCCATCTCAATACCAAAAGATTGCCAAATTCCGGTAATCACGGCTACACAGGTAGAAACCGCACACTCCAAAGCTAAGAATACAACATCCATGGGACCAGATGACATCCCGGACTGTGTACTACATGAACTACAAAATGAACTGGCATCTCACCTAAGTCTCATGTTTAATCATAGCCTCACCTCAGGCTTCGTGCCCACTGAGTGGTGCACAACTACAGTTATCCCAGTCCACAAGAGGGGATCCACCTTGGATGCTGGAAACTACCATCCCATCAGTCTGATGACCCTGATCTGCAAGGGCATGGAATGCATTATCATGGAACTTATAAACAAAGACATTGGCAACCTTCAAACACTGGACCCCACCCAGTTTGGGTTCAGGAAGGGCCGATGTTGTCTCCTGAACCTGATTGACTTCTTCGAATCAGTCTCCAGAGCTGTGGTCGAGGGTAAGGCAGTCCACACAGCCTATCTGGACCTCACCAAGGCCTTCAACACCATCCCCCAGTCTGGAATCATAGATAAACTTACTAAGTTGGGGAATAAATCCCTACATCACTCGATGGGTTGCCAACTGGCTTACTGACAGAACTCAGACTGTAAAAGTAGCAGACTCCAAATCCAGCTCCAGACGAGTGACAAGTGAAGTACCTCAGGGTTCAGTTCTGGGACTGCTCTTGTTTGGCATCTACTTCTCTGAAGTACAGGCCAACACTAAGGGACTCTGGCTAACAAAGTTAGCAGATGACTGCAAATTGGGAGCCATTATTAAATCCCTAAATGATGTGGATATTCTACAAAAGGGCCTTACAGAAACAGATGCTTAGTGCCAGAGCCATGGGCTCAAGCTTAATGTCAAGAAATGTATAGTTATCCCCTTTAGGAAAAAACATGTACCCATGAATTGCCACATAGGTGGCAGTACACTAAACACTGAAAGTGCGATGAGAGACTTAGGGACACAGGAAGACAGTGGTCTCACCTTCGATAACCACATCACCACAACAGTCAGGAAATCCTTCTGTGTGTCACACCTCATCACTAAGGGCTTTTCATCCAGAAAAAGAGGTCATTGTCCCACTGTACTCATCCCTCATTAGACCCATTATGGAGTACAACGCCCCATTTGGTATGTACCTCACAAGACATCCGCAACAACTGGAAAGGCCGCAGAAATACCTCAGTAAAAGAATCACATGCTTAAAGCAGATGCCCTATGCTGACCATCTAAAAAAAAATCCAGCTATACTCTGTGACATATCGTCTACTCAGAAGCGATCTCTTCTTAACATACAAGGCCATGTCAAACCCTGAGCTGTTGGACACTCCACTTAAAGAAATCCCAATCCCTCAGGGCCACATGCCCCAGAGATCTAAACCTTGTCATCACAATGAACAAAACATGCTAAAGGGATAGGTTCCTGTCCAAGAGACTCCCCCGACTCTGGAATAGACTGCCCATACATGTCAAGCAGAGTGCTTCTTTGGCCCTCTTCAAAAGGAACCTTGACGATTGGATGGGAGATAGGAAATTCACCCTGGAGATCACGTCAATCACCCTGCTAGACAGGGGTCCAGGGAAGTAAATATTGTGGGAAGAAATATACAGGGAATTGTTATGGCTAGGCTTGTATAGGCCCTAGGGCCAATAGCCTAGTACCAACCTATGAACCTTTGTGCTGTTCCCTCCACCTGTAGACCTGTGAAACAATGAATATATGATACCTTTGTAAGTAGACATATGCCTATATGCCTGTGGTGTGGCATGCATAGTGGTAGGTAACTCTCCATATGTACACCATGTGGAGGCAATAATGCCGTGACATGTGATTTGTTTAAGTTGTATCCCAAGGGAAATTAAGTGAGAGATATGCAGAAGGTCCATGGTGAAATAGTCCCCGCTCTCATGTCACATGTGTAGTGCATTGTACCATATATGGGGTGGTATTAACATGGTGAATTCCTTGCTGATACTACATTGTACCATATGTACATGTACAGATTAGTACTAACCTGGTGTATCCCCTAGTGATAGTGGATTGTACCATATACACATGTATGGGGTAGTACTAACCTGGTAAATCCCTGACAGTGCATTGTACCATATATAATGTATGGGTTAGTACTAACATGGTGCATCCCCTACTGACAGTACATTGTACCATACATACCTGTATAGGATAGTACTAATATGGCGTATCTCTTAATGGCAGCGCATAGTACCAGATATACATGTATGGGGGAGTACTAACCTGATGCATCCCTAACTGACAGTGCATTGCACCATATATACATATATGACGTAGCACTAACATGGTGCATCCCCCACTGACAGTGGATTGTACCATATATACATGTGTGGGGTAGTACTAACCTGGTGCATCCCTTTCTGACAGTGCATTGTACCATATATACATATATGGGGTAGTACTAACCTGGTGCATCCCCCACTGACAGTGCACTGTACCATATATACATGTATAGGTTAGTACTAACCTGGTCCATCCCACACTGACAGTGCATTATACCATTTTACTCTCGCAGTAAAGCGCCATCTTTACTCCCTTACAATCGTGCTGTGTCTACAGAACTTAGGAGTTAGGTGTCTTGTTGGGTTGTGCCCAGTTAATCCCCAGGTCGCCCTTACCAGAAGCGCCACTATACTGAACTCTCTAAGTGAGCTGAAAGCTGTTAAAGACCTCGTCCAGCACAGTAACCTAAACTGACAAGGTCAATATCCAGTACTACCATCAGAAACCAAGATTAATGCAAATAACCCCTCTAAAACTCCTACCCGAGTCTTGTAACACAGCAGTACATCCCATTAACGGTGTAAAATTGGGCAAAAGCAAAAAAATAAAAGTAAAACCAACTATATTTTGCACTGGGCATAAGCAAAGGATTAAAGTAGATCTTACTATTTTCTCCATTGCCTGGTCAGTGTGGGGTCGATAACCGCTCGCCGCCCTTGCTGCGCTCAGGCTTCGCCCCTGCCCCCATATCCCACCCACCCCCAGTGGTCCTACTTTTATACCTAACTAACCACACCCACTACTATCCACACTCTCACACAATCACGCGTGACTTTACCTTACATTCACCCACCTCCCTATACTTGAACCACTCCCACCTCACTTGTTATCTGCCTAAGCACCAATAACTATGTCATATACCATGAAGCCCCACCTCTCTCTGGCTCTCAAGCCAACAATAAAAACTCTGCCCCTTACTCTATTAGTCCTTACAACACTACATGTGCTAACTACTTATGAGGACACTATCTACAACGGATATCACTATCCCAAATATCATACCTGTAGTCTATCATCCTTACCTTACACTGCTTATCCTACTCACTACCCAACCAATATGGTACAATACACCAGATACCCCCTCCCCTATAAACCAAGAATTAACTCTCCTAAGTCCAAATATGCTGACATTTTACTACTCAAACTCCTGAAACTCATAGAACATCTAAGAAAAAACCTGTCTAAGGATGGTGACATCCACCCTAATCCAGGCCCTATCACAAACACTTACTCACATAACCTATCTCTTCCCTCGACCTCTCCTAACTCCCTCCTTATCTGCCATCTTAATATAAGAAGTCTAAACAACAAAATACACAATCTGCATGCCCTGCTAGAGATATACCACCCCGACATTATGTGCCTGACAGAAACCTGGTTAAAACCAGCCACAAAAGACACTGAAATCACCCCATAAGGCTATAACATATACAGAAAAGACTGCCCAATAAAAAAAGGAGGTGGTCTCGCCGTCCTCTATAAATGCTCACTAAATATTACCTTGAAGCCTTCACAACCCCCCCAGATCTCCAATGCAGAATTAATTTCCCTGAAGATACAAATAAATAAGGAAAAAAGCATTAATCTACTTGTGTTCTACATTCCCCCCGGAAGCAACACTGACACACTTGAGCATATCTTAAATTGGCTCGCTACCAATTGTCCCCAGGAAACTATTATCCTGGGTGATATGAATATAGACTGGAACCAATGCTCCTCTGAGACCAACCCCACCCTCATAAATCTCCATGGCTTCTCACAAATCATAACCTCCCCCACCAAACTTGGCAACTCCAACCAAAAAGAAAGTCTTCTTGACTGGATACTCACTAACAGTCCATCTCACGCCTATAAATCTGGGACTCTCCCAAATGAAATCAGTGACCATCTCATAACCTACATAGAGAAAAATAAGGTAGGGAGATGTAAGCTACCAGTCTATAAATCCATCAGGAACACTAAACAATTTGACCTTGCTAAATTCCAACTAGAGCTGCAGTCCTGTAACTGGTCTAATCTTAAATACCTCCCTCTTGAGGAAGCCGTTATAACCTTTAATTCCACCTTTATAAAAATACTCAATTCCCATGCCCCCATACATTCAGCCAAGGTTAAAAACCTGACTGCTCCATGGCTAACAAAAGACTCTAAATATAAAATCAAACTTAGAAACAAAGCCTGGGACAAATGGCGTGCCTCCAAAACCCCCCTAGACCGATCTCACTTCCAACAACTTAGAAATGTGACAAAAAAATCCATTTTACTAGACAAGAAGAACTACTACCTTCAAC
Organism: Protopterus annectens; assembly: GCF_019279795.1. Taxonomy (NCBI): domain Eukaryota; kingdom Metazoa; phylum Chordata; order Ceratodontiformes; family Protopteridae; genus Protopterus; species Protopterus annectens. The sequence goes on from NC_056744.1 coordinate 349,180,699, forward strand.
TCCAAAATAAACACCAACTTAATCCCCAAAAGTTCTGGGCAGGTATTAACAACCTTCTCCATCCAGGCAAGACCTCTACCCCAACTCCGGCTGACCTAAATGATAAAAGTCCTGAAGAAGTGGCCAACGCATTCAACTCTTTCTTTATTAATGTTAGCGGCACAACAAACTCTGACCAACCCCACTACCACGAGTTCGACTCTGAAGTCAGAACCCTCCTTCCACCTACAACCTGTTTCCACTTCCTTCATTAGATCCCTACTGCAGAAACTAAAGCCTACTACCATTGCTGCTGACCTTCTACCAGCTGATTACCTACAAAAAGCTGCAGAGGTCATAGCTTACCCCATCTCCATCCTAATTAACCGCACCATAACGGAATCTACTATCCCCTCAATCTGGAAAATCTCCCACATCATCCCTCTCCACAAAGGTGGGACATCTACTGATCTATCCAACTACAGGCCAATAGCCATATTGTCACCACTTGCTAAAATCATGGAAAAATGCATACACAATCAACTAGTACACTATCTAATCCAGAACAAGCTCCTAACTACCTCACAGCATGGCTTCAGACCCAAACACAGCACTACTACTGCCCTCCTGTCCTTCACTGACACAATAAACCACAACAAAAACATGTCATCCGCTCTCTTTCTTGACCTATCAAAGGCCTTCGATATGGTCAACCACCAACTACTGCACAACACTCTAAAAACATTCGAACTAGACAACACAACACTCATATGGTTCTATGCCTATCTCTCAGATAGAAATCAAGCCGTACTATGGCAAAACAAACTCTCGCCCCTATTACCTAACACCACAGGGGTTCCCCAAGGCTCCATCCTGGGACCCTACTCTTTCTATGTTTATAAACGACCTCCACACAGTCATCCCCGTGTCCTCCTGTATACAATACGCGGACGACTCAACACTTATAAACACGGACAGGTCACCAACTAAGCTATTATCCAAAACCCAAGACTGTCTCACTGCAGTTGAAGACTGGTTGCTAGGTCGCCACTTGATCCTTAACCCTAAAAAAAAAACTATTACTCTTCCAGCCTACCCATAAACCTACCCCCATACTCTTTTCTGTTCAATCCAAAAATGGGACTACTATATCCCCAGACTCAAATTCCAAATTACTAGGTGTTACCATAGACAACAAACTCAGATTCGACCTTCACATTAACCAAACTATTAAAACAGTTAACAAAAAACTGGGGTCTCTTTATAGAATAAGATCCTTTCTTACTCCCAAAGCAAGAGAAGCCACAGCCCGCTCTCATCTCCTCTCCTCACTCCTTTATGCCTCACCCATACTTACCAACCTGTACAAATCTGACCTAAATAAGCTCTCTGGCTGCTACAATCACATTGCTAGATTTGTTACTGGCATGCCTTACAAAACCCATCACTGTATCAACCTGTACAACCTAGGCTGGGTGGAACTACCTAACCTACTTCAACAAACCCAGCTAACAGTAGCTTTCAAGATCCTCCATCAACCTGACTCCATTCCTGCACTGCGTAATTTAATCACCCCATATCTAAACCTAACTAGTCTGCGTTCAGCAAACAGGCTACTTGCTTAAACAGTCAAATCCTGTAACTCTGGAGGTGACTCGCTGTTTGCAAATTCCATTGGTAAAATATGGAATTCCCTTCCGCCTCAACTCACCACCATCACCTCTTTACCCAAATTCAAGAAAAATCTAACCCTTCACTTTAAAAATCAGTGGCTCTGCCAATGCTCCAAACCAGACTAAACCCACCACCCTCTGGAACCCCACTTCTCCTCATGTTTTCCTCTAGGCTCTTCCTCTATCTAGCATTTACTCTGACTTTTTTCCTTCTAAACCTTAAATGTTTATCAAGTGCATAATCTTATTGTACCTATGTATTAGTCTTAGTAAAGAGCAGTAGTTTCTCTGTTCATTTATCTCTTTGTACCTATGTATTAATTATCAAAACATGTAGTATATTCTCTGTTTATAAGTATGTAAACTAATGTCAATGTGGAGCTTTTCTCCCAGGGCCTCCGCTGAAAATGGACATGTATCCAGTCGGATTTTCCCGGTCAACAAATGTAAAATAAATAAAATAAATAAATAAATAAATAAATAAATATATACATGTACTGGCTAGTATTAACATAGTGCATCCCTTAATGGCAGTGCATTGTACGATATATACATGTATGGAGTGGTACTAATATGGTCCATCCCCCACTGGCAAAGAATTGTACAATATATACATGTATGAGGTAGTACTAACATGGTGCATCCCCCACTGGCAGTGTATTTTACCATATATACATGTACGGGATAGTACTAACCTGGTGGATCCCTTTCTGACAGTGCATTGTACTATATATACATGTATGGGGTAGTACTAACATGGTGCATCCCTTAATGGCAGTACATTGTACAATATATACATGTATGGGGTAGTACTAACTTGGTACATCCCTTAATGGCAGTACATTGTACAATATATACATGTATGGGGTAGTACTAACATGGTGCATCCCTTAATGGCAGTACATTGTACAATATATACATGTATGAGGTAGTACTAACATGGTGCATCCCCCACTGGCGGTGTATTTTACCATATATACATGTACGGGATAGTACTAACCTGGTGGATCCCTTTCTGACAGTGCATTGTACTATATATACATGTATGGGGTAGTACTAATATTGTGCATCCCCTACTGACAGTGCATTGTACCATATACACATGCATGAGGTAGTACTAACCTGGTGCATCCCTAACTGACAGTGCATTGTACCATATACACATGTATGGGGTAGTACTAATATGGTGCATCCCTTAATGGCAGTACATTGTACAATATATACATGTATGAGGTAGTACTAACATGGTGCATCCCCCACTGGCGGTGTATTTTACCATATATACATGTACGGGATAGTACTAACCTGGTGGATCCCTTTCTGACAGTGCATTGTACTATATATACATGTATGGGGTAGTACTAATATTGTGCATCCCCTACTGACAGTGCATTGTACCATATACACATGCATGAGGTAGTACTAACCTGGTGCATCCCTAACTGACAGTGCATTGTACCATATACACATGTATGGGGTAGTACTAACATGGTGCATCCCTTAATGGCAGTACATTGTACAATATATACATGTATGGGGTAGTACTAACATGGTGAATCCCTTAATGGCAGTACATTGTACAATATATACATGTATGGGGTAGTACTAACTTGGTACATCCCTAACTGATAGTGCATTATACAATATATACATGAGAGGGCTAGTACTAACACGGTGCATCCCCCACTGACAGTGCATTGTACCATATATAAATGTATGTGGAAGTACTAACCTGGTGCATCCCTAATTGACAGTGCAGTGTATTGTACCATATATACACATAAGGGGTAGTACTAATCTGGGGCATCCCTAACTGACAGTGCATTGTACCACATATAGATGTGTAGGGTAGACCTAACCTGGTACATACATTAAAGGCAGTGCATTGTACCATATATAAATCTATGGGATAGTACTAACATAGTGCATCCCCCACTGACAGTGCATTGTACCATATATAAATGTATGTGGAAGTACTAACCTGGTGCATCCCTAATTGACAGTGCAGTGTATTGTACCATATATACATGTAAGGTTAGTACTAATCTGGGGCATCCTTAACTGACAGTGCATTGTACCACATATACATGTGTGGGGTAGACCTAACCTGGTACATACCTTAAAGGCAGTGCATTGTACCATATATAAATGTACAGGACAGTACTAACATGATGCATCCCTTAGTGTCAGTGCACTGTACCATATATACATGTAAGGTGTAGTACTAATCCGGTGCATCCCCCACTGACAGTGCATTGTGCCATATATGACTCGGTCATAGTACATGCTGGTGTGAATGACCTGAGACGTACCTCCCTCGACTACATGAAAAGAGACATAAAGGAGCTCTCCAATCATGTAGCCCAGGCCGGTATGACCCTGACCTTGAGCAGCATCTTACCCTCACCTAGAATGATGCTGCAGTATAAAGACAAAATGATCGATTTTAACAATTGGCTAAAATTTTGGTGTCATTCAAAGGGGATCCAGTGCCTGTCAGCCTAGGATGACATGCTTGACAAGCCACGTTGCTTCGCAAGGGATGGCTTGCACCTGTCACCCTTGGGCTTTCGGATACTGGCCAAGGCTCTTGACACCCCATAGTGCCTTTTTTAGGCAAGGCTCAAAAGACAAACCCACCTCCTTAGAAAACACAAAGAACAAGAAACTAAGGGTAATGCTGCTAAACGCCAGAAGTCTAAACCTCAAAATGCACGCACTCGAATCTCTCCTCAGTATGGAGAACATCGATATCTGTGCAGTGACAGAAACCTGGTTCAAAGCTCCAGAGAGCACCTCAGCACTACCAGGTTATACCTCATACCATGCTTTTCGGCCCCAAAACTTGGACCGAACCACAAAAGGAGGGGGAGTATCCATATTTATCAAGGATACCCACACCTCCAGGTTAGTGGCATTGCACGAAGCATCAGAAACCATCCATGTGCAACTAACAGTGGGCAAAACTGCCTTTCAGTTTATAGCATGCTACAGACCACCATCTCAAAATCAGGAATCCCACTCGGCTTTCCTGAAAACATTGGAGAACATGAAGATCTCTCCAAACACCATTATACTGGGTGACTTCAACTACCCAAACATTGACTGGGAGCATTACTCAAGCCCCAACACCCTAGCCCAAAGGTTCCTGGAATTTATAAACTCAAATGCTATGGAACAACTAGTCAAAACTCCCACAACAGGGGAAAACATACTTGACCTGATCATCACCAACATGGGGACCCTATGCTCCACACCAGAAGTATTCCCCTCATTGGTAAGATCAGACCATAAATTAATTTCACTGGATATCCACAACCCGACCCCACCCCCAGCCCAGAAAACCACAATGAAAAACTTCTCAAAAGCAAACTTCACACTTCTCAAATCTGAGGTGGAATCCTTCAAGGCCCCAGGGCCAGTGGAAACTACGGCCCAAACCACAGAATCCTATATAAACGCATTCTATGGACACCTCCAGGAATGCATGTATCATGCTATCCCAAACAAAAACAAAACCCAAGCGTCCAAAGGCAGGCGTCCAGTCTGGTGGTCCCCAGCCATAAATAAGTTGTACAACAAAAGGAGGAAGCTACTACATGATAGAGCAAAATCCCTAAAAGGGAAGGCATCTCTGATCAGTACTAGCAAAAAATTACGATCCCTCATAAAATCCTCCAAGGCCAGCTTTGAGAGAAAAATTGCACAGGACACTAAAGACAATCACAAGGCTTTCTTTAGCTATGTTAGGAACCTGGGATGCAACTCCCAGATATGCTCAGAGTTGATTATAAATGACAAAAAATACACTGAACCCACAGACATTGCCAACATCCTGGCAGACAGGTTCAGTGCAAACTTCTCCTGCCCTTCCCCCCTAAAGAGCAAATATCTATCCCAGTAGAGTGCAGCCCCCCTAACATCTCAGATGCTCAGGTGAAGGCCACCCTCTCCAAGGCAAAAAACACTGCTTCAATGGGACCAGACTGTGTCCCGGGTTGCGTCCTACATGAACTCCAAGAAGAACTAAACCCTCACATAAAACTGCTGTACAATCTCAGCCTCACTACGGGATATGTACCCAAAGAATGGCATACAGCAACAGTGGTCCCAATCCACAAAGGTGGCGCCTCAACTGACCCTGGTAACTATCACCCCATAAGCCTGACTAGCCTTATCTGTAAGGCCATGGAGAGGATCATCATGGAACTCATAAACAAAGACATTGGGGACCTACAGACACTGGATCCTACTCAGTTCGGCTTTGTCAAGGGCAGATCCTGCCTCTTGAACCTGGTCGACTTCTTCGAAACAGTCACCAAGGCCATAGATGAAGGAAAGGTAGTCCACACAGCCTATCTGGACCTCACAAAGGCATTTGGCACAATACCCCACTCGGGCATCATAGATAAGCTATCCAGCTTAAACATAAACCCCTATGTCACAAGATGGGTTGCTAACTGGCTCAAAGACAGAACACACAGAGTCAGAATTGCCAGAGTCAAGTCAGACTCGAAACCAGTTACAAGTGGTGTCCCACAAGGCTCAGTCCTGGGACGTCTCTTGTTCGGCATATACTTTTCCGAGGTACAGACCAGCACGGGAGGACTATGGCTGACCAAGTTCGCAGATGACTGCAAACTGGGTGCCATAATTGACTCTCCAGCTGACACAAACATCCTTCAAAAAGGTCTCACAGAGATGGATAACTGGTGCCAGAGCCATGGTCTAAAGCTAAATGCCAAGAAGTGTATAGTCATACCCTTTGGCAAAAACAAAGTGCCCACCAATTACCACATAGGTGGTAACCCATTAAATACAGAAGTAATTAGGGATCTGGGGACCTAAGTTGATAGCAATTTCTCCTTTGACAACCATATTGCCAAAGTGGTTAGAAAGACCTTTTACATAGCCCACCTTATCACGAAAGGATTCACATCTAGATCAAGGGAGGTAATAGTGCCCCTTTATTCATCCCTCATCAGGCCCATCATAGAATACAATGCCCCTTTTGGGATGTACCTTACCCGACACCTGCAGCAGCTAGAAAGACCCCAAAAGTACCTCACAAAGAGGATCAAGGGACTCAAACAGATGCCATATGCTGCCAGGTTAAAGTAACTCCAGCTTTACTCAGTCGCATACCGCCTACTTCAAGATGATCTATGCCTGACATACAAAGTTATGTCCAACCCAGACTTAATGGACATGCTCCACCTCAGAAAATCTAAATCCCTTAGAACCACGCACTTGAGGGACTTGAACCTCAGCACAGAAATAAATAGAACTTGCTGGAGGGACAGATTCATAACCCAAAGGCTCCCTTCACTTTGGAATAGAATCCCGGTCCATGTTAGGCAGAGCACCTCACTGACTCTCTTCAAGAGGAATCTTGATGAGTGGATGGGAGATCGTAGGTTTACCCCGGGGATTACTTCTGTGTCACTACTAGACAGAGGCACAGTAAACTAACCTTAAAAAAGGGCACAGCAAACTCAAATCTAAGGGTGGCGAAAGCCAAACACAATCGGGCTAGGCTTATAAATGCCCCAGGGCAGATAGCCTAGTATGAACCTATGAACCTATATACATGTATGGGGTAGTACTAACATAGTGCATCCTCCACTGACAGTGCATTGTACCAGCTATGCATGTATGGGGTAGTACTAACCTGGTGTATCCCTTAATGGGTGTGCATTGTACAATATATACATATATGGAGTAGTACTATCCTGGTGCATCCCTAACTGACAGTGCATTGTACCATATATACATGTAAGGTGTAGTACTAACCTGGTGCATCCCCCACTGACAGTGCATTGTATCACATATACATGTACAGGGTAGTACTAACCTGGTGCATCCCCCACTGACAGTGCATTGTATCACATATACATGTACGGGATAGTAGTAACCTGGTGCATCCCCCATTGACAGTGCATTATACCATATATACATGTAAGGTGTAGTACTAACTTGGTGCATCCCCCACTGACAGTGCATTGTACCATATATACATGTAAGGTGTAGTACTAACCTGGTGCATCCCCCACTGACAGTGCATTGTACCATACATACATGTACAGGGTAGTACTAACTTGGTGCATCCCCCACTGACAGTGCATTGTACCATATATACATGTAAGGTGTAGTACTAACCTGGTGCATCCCCCACTGACAGTGCATTGTACCATACATACATGTACAGGGTAGTACTAACTTGGTGCATCCCCCACTGACAGTGCATTGTATCACATATACATGTACGGGATAGTAGTAACCTGGTGCATCCCCCATTGACAGTGCATTATACCATATATACATGTAAGGTGTAGTACTAACTTGGTGCATCCCCCACTGACAGTGCATTGTATGATATATACATGTACTGGATAGTACTAACCTGGTGCATCCCCCATTGACAGTGCATTATACCATATATACATGTAAGGTGTAGTACTAACTTGGTGCATCCCCCACTGACAGTGCATTGTATGATATATACATGTACTGGATAGTACTAACCTGGTGCATCCCCCACTGACAGTGCATTATACCATATATACATGTAAGGTGTAGTACTAACTTGGTGCATCCCCCACTGACAGTGCATTGTATGATATATACATGTACTGGATAGTACTAACCTGGTGCATCCCCCACTGACAGTGCATTGTACCACATATACATATGTGGGGTAGACCTAACCTGATGCATCCCTAACTGACAGTGCATTGTACCAGCTATGCATGTATGGGGTAGTACTAACCTGGTGTATCCCTTAATGGCAGTGCATTGTACCATATATAAATGTATGGGATAGTACTAACATAGTGCATCCTCACTGACAGTGCATTGTACCACATATACATGTACGGGATAGTAGTAACCTGGTGCATCCCCCACTGACAGTGCATTGTATGATATATACATGTACTGGATAGTACTAACCTGGTGCATTCCTAAATGACAGTGCATTGTACCATAAATACATGTATGGAGTAGTACTATCCTGGTGCATCCCTAACTGACAGTGCATTGTACCATATATACATGTAAGGGGTAGTACTAACCTGGTGCATCCCCCACTGACAGTGCATTGTACCACATATACATGTACAGGGTAGTACTAACCTGGTGCATCCCCCACTGACAGTGCATTGTACCACATATACATGTGTGGGGTAGACCTAACCTGGTATATCCTAATGGCAGTGCATTGTACCATATATAAATGTATGGGGGTAGTACTAACATAGTGCATCCTCACTGACAGTGCATTGTACCACATATACATATATGGGGTAGTACTAACATGGTGCATCCCCCACTGACAGTGCATTGTATCACATATACATGTACGGGATAGTAGTAACCTGGTGCATCCCCCATCGACAGTGCATTGTACCACATATACATGTACGGGATAGTACTAACCTGGTGCATCCCCCATTGACAGTGCATTGTACCACATATACATGTACGGGATAGTAGTAACCTGGTGCATCCCCCATCGACAGTGCATTGTACCACATATACATGTAAGGGGTAGTACTAACCTGGTGCATCCCCCACTGACAGAGCATTGTATGATATATACATGTACTGGATAGTACTAACCTGGTGCATTCCTAAATGACAGTGCATTGTACCACATATACATGTACGGGATAGTACTAACCTGGTGCATCCCCCATTGACAGTGCATTGTACCACATATACATGTACGGGATAGTAGTAACCTGGTGCATCCCCCATCGACAGTGCATTGTACCACATATACATGTACGGGATAGTACTAACCTGGTGCATCCCCCATTGACAGTGCATTGTACCACATATACATGTACGGGATAGTAGTAACCTGGTGCATCCCCCATCGACAGTGCATTGTACCACATATACATGTAAGGGGTAGTACTAACCTGGTGCATCCCCCACTGACAGAGCATTGTATGATATATACATGTACTGGATAGTACTAACCTGGTGCATTCCTAAATGACAGTGCATTGTACCATAAATACATGTATGGAGTAGTACTATCCTGGTGCATCCCTAACTGACAGTGCATTGTACCATATATACATGTAAGGGGTAGTACTAACCTGGTGCATCCCCCACTGACAGTGCATTGTACCACATATACATGTGTGGGGTAGACCTAACCTGGTATATCCTAATGGCAGTGCATTGTACCATATATAAATGTATGGGGGTAGTACTAACATAGTGCATCCTCACTGACAGTGCATTGTACCACATATACATATATGGGGTAGTACTAACATGGTGCATCCCCCACTGACAGTGCATTGTATCACATATACATGTACGGGATAGTAGTAACCTGGTGCATCCCCCATCGACAGTGCATTGTACCACATATACATGTACGGGATAGTACTAACCTGGTGCATCCCCCATTGACAGTGCATTGTACCACATATACATGTACGGGATAGTAGTAACCTGGTGCATCCCCCATCGACAGTGCATTGTACCACATATACATGTAAGGGGTAGTACTAACCTGGTGCATCCCCCACTGACAGAGCATTGTATGATATATACATGTACTGGATAGTACTAACCTGGTGCATCCCCCACTGACAGTGCATTGTATCACATATACATGTACGGGATAGTAGTAACCTGGTGCATCCCCCATCGACAGTGCATTGTACCATATATACATGTAAGGTGTAGTACTAACCTGGTGCATCCCCCACTGACAGTGCATTGTACCATACATACATGTACAGGGTAGTACTAACCTGGTGCATCCCCCACTGACAGTGCATTGTATCACATATACATGTACGGGATAGTAGTAACCTGGTGCATCCCCCATCGACAGTGCATTGTACCATATATACATGTAAGGTGTAGTACTAACCTGGTGCATCCCCCACTGACAGTGCATTGTACCATACATACATGTACAGGGTAGTACTAACCTGGTGCATCCCCCACTGACAGTGCATTGTACCATATATACATGTAAGGTGTAGTACTAACCTGGTGCATCCCCCACTGACAGTGCATTGTACCATACATACATGTACAGGGTAGTACTAACCTGGTGCATCCCCCACTGACAGTGCATTGTACCACATATACATGTAAGGTGTAGTACTAACTTGGTGCATCCCCCACTGACAGTGCATTGTATGATATATACATGTACTGGATAGTACTAACCTGGTGCATTCCTAACTGACAGTGCATTGTACCACATATACATGTATGGGGTAGTACTAACCTGGTGCATCCCCTACTGATACTGAATTAATGAATGTGTTATTTACATGTATATGGGTATCTAGACTGAACCATATTAATAGAGGAATTATTTGTTACCAAAAAGGAAGGAGGCTTGGGTTTAGTAAACCCAAATGTATATATAGCCTCATGAAATTTATATTAAATACTGACAGGAATAAAGGAAAAAAGAAAATTGTTAATAAGGATCATAGAGAAAAAATATGCAGCAATTTGAGAAAAGTTTAAATGTTTAAAAAGAAGTAAAGGAATTACTGGTACAGAAATGAAACTATATGAAGAGAAAATATTACTATAGTACATTGATTTATAAAAGAATGGGAAAACACGGTATAAAAATATAATGTGAAAATGTTATTATATCTACCTTTGCAAGCATTTAGGAGATAAATGAAGTAAAAGCTGTAAAAGCAAGAATGAAAAGACACAAAAATATGTGGAATGCACTGACTTTTTGTAGAGGTTGTCTATTAATAGGCTTCCAGTAAAAGCAAATATGCCACATAAAACAATAATTTGAGACCACTGAGCACGTGTTTCTGAAATGTAAGGGACTAAATCGATTGTGGGTGGAAATATGTGACAAAAAATGTTTAAAAGGATTGACAAATATTAAACATATAAATATGGACATGATAGAACATAGATACTAATGAAAATATGAAACAAAATGATATACAAAGATTAGATGAAAAATTGTTTTGTATAGTGTGGATTATCTGGAATGAAAGAATGAATGAGATAAAATATAATGATAAATGGGTATTGTCAGATTTTGAGGAAAATAAGATTTTTGGTTGTGGAATTGAAAGTTTAAAAAATGGAAATATGTGAATCACTTGTACATGATTGTAAATAATTGCAAATGAGCTGTGAAATTTGTATATAGACTATATATATTGTATTTTATGAATTTTAATAAAGGACCCCTACTGATGCTCAGAATTCCTACCCAGTTTGTTTATGAACTCACAGCCAATTTGTCTTCATGTATAATATCTCGAAACTCAATCTTTTGAATGCAAAAATGTGTTTCTGATTTTTATATATATATATATTTTTTTTCACTTTAATTGCAATAGCCCTCATACACTTGTGCTGTGTATGAGTGCCATACCATTGTGTTGTGTTCCCACGTACACCAGTGTTGTGTATGAGTGCCATACCATTGTGTTGTGTTCCCTATACACCAGTGTTATATATGAGTGCCATACCATTATGTTGTGTTCCCCCATATAGCAGTGTTGCGTATGAGTGCCATACCATTGTGTTGTGTTTCCCGATATACCAGTGTTACATAGGGTCTATATTAGAACATCAAAGTATGACTACATCGAATGTTCTAATATCAAACCATTTCACTTGAAACACCATAACAGCAAACACTCAGAACAGTGAATTTTTTCCCAGGGAAAAAAATTGCTGTTCCAACAAACATACACACAACACAAGCACACTAAAATACATAATCCACTCACATATACTTCACAAAACCCTACACTACACCATACATACACTACAAGCTATCCACTTACCTTAACCCAACCCTAACCCTAAGGTCCGTAACTACCACATACTCACCTTACCCGCTCCCTAACCCTAAAGTCCCTATCGCACACTCACCTTACCCGCTCCCTAACCCTAAGGTCCCTATAGCACACTCACCTTCGTTCGTACACTTACCTTAACCAGGTCCGTAACCTTCGCTCCACAGTTGAGGAAATAGCAAAGCTGCAGAAATGGCCCACTGAATACTTTCCCTAGGAAAATATTCAATATTCTGCACCTTCGCTATTTTCAGTGTTCGATGCAAAGGATTCTATATTAGAAAATTTGATGTAGTCATACTTCGATGTTCTAATATAGCCCTGTTACATATGAGTGCCATACCATTGTGTTGTGTTCCCCCTACACCACTGTTACATATGAGTGCCATACCATTGTGTTGTGCTTCCTATACACCAGTGTTATGTTTGAGTGCCATACCATTGTGTTGTGTTCCCCATACACCAATGTTATGTATGAGTGCCACACCACTGTGTTGTGTTTCTTATAGACCAGTGTTATGAGTGCCATACTATTGTGTTGTGTTCCCCATACACCAGTGTTACGTATGAGTGCCAAACCATTGTGCTGTGTTCCCCCATACACCAGTATTATATACGAGTGCCATAACATTGTGTTGTGTTCCCCCATACACTAGTGTTGCGTATGAGTGCCATACCATTGTGTTGTGTTCCCCCATAGACCAGTGTTACGTATGAGTGCCATACCATTGTGTTGTGTTCCCACATATACCAGTATTATCTATGAGTGTCATACCATTGTGTTGTGTTCCCCCATACACCAGTGTTACGTATGAGTGCCATACCATTGTGTTGTGTTCCTTATAGACCAGTGTTATGTATGAGTGCCATACCATTGTGTTGTGTTCCCCCTACACCACTGTTACATATGAGTGCCATACCATTGTGTTGTGCTCCCTATACACCAGTGTTATGTATGAGTGCCATACCATTGTGTTGTGTTTCTTATAGACCAGTGTTATGTATGAGTGCCATGCCATTGTGTTGTGTTCCCCATACAACAGTGTTACGTATGAGTGCCAAACCATTGTGCTGTGTTCCCCCATACACCAGTATTACATACAAGTGCCATACCATTGTGTTGTGTTCCCCCATACACTAGTGTAGCGTATGAGTGCCATACCATTGTGTTGTGTTCCCCCTACACCACTGTTACATATGAGTGCCATACCATTGTATTGTGTTCCCTATACACCAGTGTTATGTATGAGTGCCATACCATTGTGTTGTGTTTCTTATAGACCAGTGTTATGTATGAGTGCCATGCCATTGTGTTGTGTTCCCCATACAACAGTGTTACATATGAGTGCCAAACCATTGTGCTGTGTTCCCCCATACACCAGTATTACATACGAGTGCCATATCATTGTGTTGTGTTCCCCCATACACCAGTGCTATGTATGAGTGCCATACCATTGTGTTGTTTCCCCCATTCACCAATGTTACATACGAGTGCCATACCATTGTGTTGTGTTCCCCCATACACCAGTGTTACGTATGAGTGCCATACCATTGTGTTGTGTTCCCCAATATACCAGTATTATCTATGAGTGTCATACCATTGTGTTGTGTTCCCCCATACACCAGTGTTATGTATGAGTGCCATACCATTGTGTTGTGTTCCTTATAGACCAGTGTTATGTATGAGTGCCATAGCATTGTGTTGTGTTCCCCCTACACCACTGTTACATATGAGTGCCATACCATTGTGTTGTGCTTCCTATACACCAGTGTTATGTTTGAGTGCCATACCATTGTATTGTGTTCCCCATACACCAGTGTTATGTATGAGTGACATACCATTGTGTTGTGTTTCTTATAGACCAGTGTTATGTATGAGTGCCATGCCATTGTGTTGTGTTCCCCATACAACAGTGTTACGTATGAGTGCCAAACCATTGTGCTGTGTTCCCCCATACACGAGTATTACATACGAGTGCCATACCATTGTGTTGTGTTCCCCCATACACTAGTGTAGTGTATGAGTGCCATACCATTGTGTTGTGTTCCCCCTACACCACTGTTACATATGAGTGCCATACCAGTGTGTTGTGCTCCCTATACACCAGTGCTATGTATGAGTGCCATACCATTGTGTTGTTTCCCCCATTCACCAATGTTACATACCATTTGTGTTGTGTTCCCCCATACACCAGTGTTACGTATGAATGCCATACCATTGTGTTGTGTTCCCCAATATACCAGTATTATCTATGAGTGTCATACCATTGTGTTGTATTCCCCCATACACCAGTGTTACATATGAGTGCCATACCATTGTGTTGTGTTCCTTATAGACCAGTGTTAAGTATGAGTGCCATACCATTGTATTGTGTTCCCCATACACCAGTGTTATGCATGAGTGCCATACCATTGTGTTGTGTTTCTTATAGACCAGTGTTATGTATGAGTGCCATGCCATTGTGTTGTGTTCCCCCATACACTAGTGTTGCGTACGAGTGCCATGCCATTGTGTTGTGTTCTCCATACACCAGTGTTACGTATGAGTGCCGAACCATTGTGTTGTGTTCCCCCATACACCAGTATTACATACGAGTGCCATACCATTGTGTTGTGTTCCCCCATACACTAGTGTTGCGTACGAGTGCCATGCCATTGTGTTGTGTTCTCCATACACCAGTATTATGTATGAGTGCCATACCATTGTGTTGTGTTCCCCCTACACCACTGTTACATATGAGTGCCATACCATTGTGTTGTGCTCCCCATACACCAGTGTTATGTATGAGTGCCATACCATTCTGTTGTGTTCCCCATATACCAGTGTTATGTATGAGTGCCAAACCATTGTGTAGTGTTCCCCCATACACCAGTATTACATACAAGTGCCATACCATTGTGTTGTGTTCCCCCATACACCAGTGTTACGTATGAGTGCCATACCATTGTGTTGTTTCCCCATTCACCAGTGTTATATACGAGTGCCATACCATTGTGTTGTGTTCCCACATACACTAGTGTTGCATACGAGTGCCATACCATTGTGTTGTGTTCCTTATAGACCAGTGTTACATAGAGTGTCATACCATTGTGTTGTTTTCCCCCATACACCAGTGTTACATACGAGTACCATACCATTGTGTTGTGTTCCCCCATACACTAGTGTTGCGTATGAGTGCCATACCATTGTGTTGTGTTCCTTATAGACCAGTGTTACGTATGAGTGCCATACCATTGTGTTGTGTTCCTTATAGACCAGTGTTATGTATGAGTGCCATACCATTCTGCTGTGTTTCCCCATACACCAGTGTTATGTATGAATGCCATACTATTGTATTGTGTTCCTTATAGACCAGTGTTACTTATGCGTGCCATACCATTGTGTTGTCTTCCCCCATACACCAGTGTTACGTATGAGTGCCATACCATTCTGTTGTGTTTCCCCATACACCAGTATTACATATGAGTGCCATAACATTGTGTTGTGTTCCCCCATACACCAGTATTATCTATGAGTGTCATACCATTGTGTAGTGTTTCCCCATTCACCAGTGTCATGTATGAGTGCCATACCATTCTGTTGTGTTCCCCCATTCACCAGTGTTAGTTATGAGTGCCATAACATTGTGTTGTGTTCCCCCTATACACCAGTATTATCTATGAGTGTCATACCATTGTGTTGTGTTCCACCATACACCAGTGTTACATATGAGGGCCATACCATTGTGTTGTGTTCCCCCATACACCAGTGTTACATAGGAGTGCCATACCATTGTGTTGTGTTCCCCCATACACCAGTGTTATGTATGAGTGCCATACCATTGTGTTGTGTTCCCCCATACACCAGTGTTACGTATGAGTGCCATACCATTGTGTTGTGTTCCCCCATACACCAGTGTTATGTATGAGTGCCATACCATTGTGTTGTGTTCCCCCATACACCAGTATTATGTATGAGTGCCATACCATTGTGTTGTGTTCCCCCATACACCAGTGTTATATATGAGTGCCATACCATTGTGTTGTGTTCCCCCTACACCACTGTTACATATGAGTGCCATACCATTGTGTTGTATTTCCCCTACACCACTGTTACATATGAGTGCCATACCATGGTGTTGTGCTCCCTATACACCAGTGTTATGTTTGAGTGCCATACCATTGTGTTGTGTTCCCCCATACACCAGTGTTACATATGAGTGCCACACCATTGTATTGTGTTCCCCCCATATACCAGTGTTACGTATCAGTGCCATAATATTGTGTTGTGTTCCCCATACACCAGTGTTTCATACGAGTGCCATACCACTGTTTTGTGTTCCCCCCATACATCAGTGTTACATACAAATGCCATACCATTGTGTTGTGTTCCCCCATACACCAGTGTTATGTATGAGTGCCATACCATTGTGTTGTGTTCCTTATGCACCAGTGTTATATATGAGTGCCATACCATTGTGTTGTGTTCCCCCATGCACCAGTTTTATGTATGAGTGCCATACCATTGTGTTGTGCTCTCCATATACCAGTGTTACGTATGCGTGCCATACCATTGTGTTGTGTTTCCCCATATACCAGTGTTGCATATGAGTGCCATACCATTGTGTTGTCTTCCCCATACACCAGTGTTACATACGAGTGCCATACCATTCTGTTCTGTTTCCCCATACACAAGTGTTATGTAGGAGTGCCATACCATTGTGTTGTGTTCCCCCATACATCAGTGTTACGTAGGAGTGCCATACCATTGTGTTGTGTTCCCTGTATACCAGTTTACATATGAGTACTTTACCATTGTGTAGTGTTCCCCCATATACCAGTGTTAAGTATGAGTTCCATACCATTGTGTTGTGTTCCCCCATACACCAGTGTTAACGTATGAGTGTCATACCATTGTGTTGTGTTCCCCCATACACCAGTGTTACGTATGAGTGCCATAACATTGTGTCGTGTTCCTTATACACCAGTGTTATATATGAGTGCCATACCATTGTGTTGTGTTCCCCCATACATCAGTGTTATGCATGAGTGCCATACCATTGTGTTGTCTTCCCCCATACACCAGTGTTACATACGAGTGCCATACCATTCTGTTCTGTTTCCCCATACACAAGTGTTATGTAGGAGTGCCATACCATTGTGCTGTGTTCCTTATACACCAGTGTTATATATGAGTGCCATAACATTGTGTTGTGTTCCCCATACACCAGTGTTACGTATGAGTGCCATACCATTGTGTTGTGTTCCTTATACACCAGTGTTATATATGAGTGCCATACCATTGTGTTGTGTTCCCCCATACACCAGTGTTATGCATGAGTGCCATACCTTTGTGTTGTGTTCCCCCATATACCAGTGTTACGTATGCGTGCCATACCATTGTGTTGTGTTCCTTATAGACCAGTGTTACGTATGAGTGCCATACCATTGTGTTACATTCCCCCGTACACCAGTGTTATGTATGAGTGCCATACCATTGTGTTGTGTTCCCCCATACACCACTGTTACATATGAGTGCCATACCATTGTGTTGTGTTCCCTATACACCAGTGTTATGTTTGAGTTCCATGCCATTATATTGTGTTCCCCCATATACCAGTGTTACATATGAGTACCAAGCCATTGTGTTGTGCTCCCCAATATACCAGTTTTATATATGAGTGCCATGCCATTGTATTGTGTTCCCCCATTCATCAGTGTTACATATGAGTGCTATACCATTGTGTTGTGTTCCACCATACACCAGTGTTACGTATGAGTGCCATACCATTGTGTTGTTTCCCCCATTCACCAGTGTTACATACGAGTGCCATAACATTGTGTTGTGTTCCCCCATACACCAGTGCTATGTATGAGTGCCATACCATTGTGTTGTGTTCCCCTATATACCTGTGCTGTTTATGAGTAGTGTTTTGCCCCCATACACCTGTACTACATATGAGTGCTATGTCATTGTGCTATTTTCCCCATACACCTGTGGTATGTATGTGTGCCATGCCACTGAGTTGTGTTCTGTATACACCTGTGCTACATATGAGTGCCATGCCATTATGTTTTGTTCCCTTCACATACCTGTGGTACATATAAATATCATGCCATTGAGTTGTGTTCCCCCTATATACCTGTACTTTGTATGAGTGTCAAACTATTGTATTATGTTCCCCCTCATACACCTGTGTTACATATGAGTGCTATGCCATTGTGTTTTGTACCCCCTCATATATAGCACTGGTGTTGCGTATACTGCTAGGGTGCATTACTAGGTGGGTTGTCTGCCCTCATTATCTTATTTATTTATTATTTCATTAATTCATTTATTATTTTTTTATTACATTTGTTTACTGGAATTGTCTGATTGGGCAATGCAAGAGTCCTTTTCAGCAGAGGCTCAGGGAGTAAAGCTCCATAATAAACAAACAAAAAACATTTTTACAGTACATCATCTGTATGTTCAGATCCAGAGAGTTAGTGTATATTGTCCTGTGTACTATTGATTTTTAACTGTAAATGTTCTCATGCTAAATGGTGCCCATACATCACATCATGCTAAAAGACTCATAGCATGGTAGTTATGATAATGAATCAGTTGAGTGCCACTGTCTAGGAATCTCTTCCCAGAATGCAATATGTTACTCATCCCAGTTAGTGCCTGGCACAGTTGTCACATCTCTTTGAAAGCATCTGTCCAGTATGCTGTTGCATAAAGCTTGACTGGAATATTTGATAGTGCCCTGTTGATGAGCTATGATGTGCACAACATGTTGTCCAAGCAAGTGTTTAGGTGGGAGAAGCTGCCATTTTGCTACCATTTTGCTTCTCAAATGGACATGTGTAGTGATCATGGCTTTATCAGGTGCTGTGAACCATAGGGATTCTGCTTGATGTGTCAGGGAAAAGTACAATTTTCTTGTTTTTGCTGTACAGCGACTTTTCTGACCACCTGCTAGGGGAGTATGATAGTCCCCTGTGAAGGTCGGATCTGACCACCTGCTAGGGGAGTATGATGGTCCCTTGTGCAGGTCGGATGCCTATCACCAGTTTACCAGGCTGCTGAGACATGCCAAAGGGCATCTCCCATTCTGGTGACAAGTGCCAGTATTAGTACAGCACTTTGCAATGACCCTCATACAGCTGGATCATCAGTGGTAGGAAGAAATTAGGAAGGAAGTAGTACAGCCACTGCAGGGTATTTTTCCTTCTGTTACTGTATTACATACTGTACCTCGTACTGAGGTGATCTTGCTTTTTATACAGCTTGGGGAGCATAAGTTAAATATGGCAGACTGACACAGGCTTTGGAAGTAATTATCGTAAGCAGCAGTCTGTACATGTCTTGTGTGTGGCACACCAGTGTGTACCTGCCATTATATATGTACCACATGGGTGCACTAATGTGTTCTTTGCTCTCATCCATTTGCAGGTCCACTTGTGGTGCAGGTAATGGGTGGTGGACACTGCCTTGGTATGAACTGGCTGATGCCTCTGCATTGGGCCAATAGTGGCTGCCAGTCCTGCATCTCAGTAGGAGGATGGGAGTGGGGTCACCCTGCTAAAGGTGATCTAGATGGAGAATTAGTGGGCTCCATGTCCACTTCACAAAAGATAAGCAGAGGCTCCTCTTCAGACAGTGGCCTGAAGGGGTGTACCATCATCTCCTGCTGTCATATAAAGAGGATATCATCATCCAAAGTGGACCAACAGCTAGATACTTATCTCAGCATGGTGGAGCAATTTCTGGTAAGACTGGTCAACCTGCATGACTGTAAGGCCCTGATCACTAGGTCACCAGAGCTGCAGTCTAACCACAAAGTCAGTCATGGAGATGATTGATAGCTGGGTGTTGCCCCCCTGGGACTGTCATTTGACAATGATCCCTTCCCTAGCCCCATCTAGGCATTCTCATCCCTATTGTGTCATTACACATACCTTGTTCATTGTCCAACCCTGCACATCATCAGATGTTCACACTTTGTCATTCTATGTCCTTCCACTACCATGTGAGAATACCACCCTTGTTTGTGTCTGCATTTTATGTTTGTCTGTCTGCCTCGGCTACCTTCCCTTCCTCTTCTACTCATTTTTCAACCATTCATTTCTACCTGTCCTAATGATCCTGCATATTTATATATTAACAATGAGAGTGCCTACTCCACAAAATCTTGCCCTTCCTTTTCGCACATGCCTTATGGTTATATTTGTGTGTTTTTCTTTGCTTGCTATTTTCCACTTTTCTACTTTGCTATCTCCGCTGTGATGGACTGGGTTGACACTTTACTTTCCTGAACCTGTTAAGCTATCTGGCCTGGTAGATATGCAATACTTCATTGCACGTGTGGATACACACAACACTGTGCCTTGCTGGTCTGCCTTGGCAGTCACATCAACACCATGTTATTCAAGTGCCCATCTGTCAAGCTTCCACAGTGCCAGCTTGAGCCCTACTCTTCCCTGTGACATGATGGCCCTTATGATGTACTACACAGTCATTTTGTGGTATCTCAGGGCTTTGCAGACCCTAATACACATCTGATTAGCAATGCACCATGTCACACTATCTTCTCTTCGCTATTAATGCTGCACAGGCAGACAACACTTGTCTGTAAACACCAATATGCTGTGAGTCCCAGCCTCTGTTTTGTCATCATATTGTAATAAAGAGTTCTGGAGAAATCCTTTGACTAATAAAGATTTTTGGAGAAATGTATTTATTTATTAATATTTGTTTAGTGGGGTAGTGTAGTGTAGTGTTGTGTAGTGATTAATGCTGACCAATTTCAGGCTCATTTTTTTTTATTTATTTTTATTTTACATTTGTTGACCGGGAAAGTCCAACTAGGTTCCACAGATCCTGTTTTCAGCTGAGGCCCGGGGAAAAATGCTGCACTCATCCTGAGTGAAATACAAAACATTTCACAAACAAAAAATACAGAAATGTAAGCAATAACAGAGTAGTTCAGACTAATTACACAGAAAAAAATGTATATAGAGATTGTAATGAGCAAGCAGAGTGCAATGCACAATCAATAAGAGTGTAATATGCAATATATACATTAGTTTCCTAAGTGGGTCAATCTACAGTGAATCTTAAAACAGAAGAGACTTGGAAAGGGTAGATGATGTGCTCTGTGTTGAAGCAGGAACATTTGGCTTGGATGAAAGAAGTGCTTTTTGAATTGCATTCTGAATTTGGAATACGTGTTGATTTCCTTAATGTCGATGGGGAGACCTTGCCAAAGAGTAGGTGCCTGAGAGGAGTAAGCATGCACAGAACAGGTGAGTTTGTAATAAAGCGTCCAGTGCTGTTAGAGGTAGTCTGGAGTGTGGCAATGTTTTTCATGGAGACAGAAGCAAAAATTGGGAGCTCATATTCAAGTTGACGAAGAAGAACTCCATCGACTATGAAAATCCATAACTAACAATGATTTTTGCAAAATCCATCAAATAATAACAATTTTCAGAGAAATCCATCGACTATTAAAGATTTTTGGAAGACTCAATCAACAAATAAGGATTTTTGGTGAAAACAGCCTTTGTTCACCTTTTTCCTCTTGAGAAGAGGATTCAGTACTAAGGAGTGAAAAACTAAGGTTCACTGAATTCAGCTACGAGTCTCTTGCTATCCCTCTGAGACATTTTTTTCTTCTTGTCATAATATATTTATATTATTGCCAGAGAAATTCTTGTTTTACTCATCTTGTAACTATTATACTAAGACATAGGTTTATAGGTTTGTTTCAGCTTCATCTTTATGTGTTTCTTAACCCAAAGCAGAGTTGCACAAAAATGATGAATGAAACATTAAATGTAAGATAAAATGTACAAAGAAATATACATTATTAAAACATATGAAATACTATCTAAGTAAGTGTACTCAGAAAAGGTAAACACAAATGAAGGTGAAGCATTATTTAAAATTATAACAGTTAGCAGAAACCTATTCTAACAAGTTGTAGATTAAGCTCCCTGCATATAGCAAGTGAATTATGTTACAGTAGACTCCCTCTAATCAGGATTAATGGGGACCGGACCTTAGGCTGGATAAACTAATGGCTGGTTAATCAGAAAATGCATACAAAATAAAATGCATAGGTTATAAATCAGATAGAATAACAGCATTTGTGTTAGTTTGCATTTTTCTAATGAATCTCAGGTCTAAAACTCAAATGTCTGTCATTATTTAGCCCAGAGGAGGCATAAGTGTTGTTTTTCTCTGTTGTCTTTTGCTAGGGCTACAGCAGAAATTTGATGGCCAGTTAAAGAGGAGGCTGGTTAAAGAGAAGCCAGATAAGAGGGAGTCTATTGTATAAACAAAGTGTCCAGTGACTTAAGTACAAATACAGCTGATCTGCTAACAACTGTGACATAGACAAATAAAACAGAGAATCCAGATGGGATGAAAAAAGATTTTATAGGTTCATAGGTTGGTACTAGGCTATCGGCCCTAGGGCCTATACAAGCCTAGCCATAACAATTCCCTGGCTATTTCTTCCCACAATATTTACTTCCCTGGACCCCTGTCTAGCAGGGTGACTGACGTGATCCCCGGGGTGAATTTCCTATCTCCCATCCAATCGTCGAGGTTCCTTTTGAAGAGTGCCAAAGAGGTGCTCTGCTTGACATGTATGGACAGTCTATTCCAGAGTCTGGGGAGTCTCTGGGTCAGGAACCCATCCCTCCAGCATATTTTGTTCATTGTAATGACAAGGTTTAAATCCCTGTGTATGGCTCTGAGGGATTGGGATTTCTTTAAGTGTAGCATGTCCAACAGCTCTGGGTTTGACATGACCTTGTATGTTAAGCAGAGATCGCCTCTGAGTAGATGATATGCGACAGAGTATAGCTGGAGTTTTTTTAGATGGTCAGCATAGGGCATCTGCTTTAGGCCTGTGATTCTTTTAGTGAGGTATTTCTCTGGCCTTTCCAGTTGTTGCAGATGTCTTGAGAGGTACATACCAAATGGGGCATTGTATTCTATAATGGGTCTAATGAGGGATGACTACAGTGGGACAATGACCTCCTTTTTTCTGGATGAAAAGCCTTTAATAATGAGGTGTGCTGCATAGAAGGATTTCCTGACTGTTGTGATGATGTGGTTATCGAAGGTGAGACCTCTGTCCACCTGTGTCCCTAAGTCTCTTATCAAATTTTCAGTGTTTAGTGTACTGCCACATATGTGGTAATTCATGGGTGCATGTTTTTTCCCAAAGGGGATAACTATACATTTCTTGCCATTCAGCTTGAGTCCATGGCTCTGGCACCAAGCATCTGTTTATGTAAGACCCTTTTTTAGAATATCCACATCATTTTGGGATTCAATAATGGCTCTCAGTTTGCAGTCATCTGAGAATTTTGTTAGACAGAGTCCCTTAGTGTTGGCCTGTACTTCAGAGAAGTAGATTCCAAACAAGAGCGGTTCCAGGACTGAACCCTGAGGTACTCCACTTCTCACTTGTCTGGAGCTGGATTTGGAGTTGGCTACTTTTACAGTGTGGGTTATGTCAGTAAGCCAGTTGTGAACCCATCGAGTGACATAGGGATTAATGCCCAGCTTAGTAAGTTTATCTATGATTCCAGAGTGGGGGCTGGTGTCAAAGGCCTTGGAAAGGTCCAGATAGGCTGTGTGGACTGTCTTACCCTCGTCTACAGCTCTAGAGACTGATTCAAAGAACTCAATCAGGTTCAGGAGACAAGATTGGCCCTTCACAAACCCAAACTGGGTGGGGTCCAGTGTTTGAAGGTTGCCAATGTCTTTGTTTATAAGGTCCATTATAATATGTTCCATGGCCTTGCAGATCAGGCTCGTCAGACTGATGGGGTGGTAGTTCCCAGGATCCAAGGTGGATCCCCCCTTGTGGAGTGGGATAAATGTAGTTGTGCACCACTCACTAAGCATGAAGCCTGAGGTGAGGCTATGATTAAACATGACACTTAGATGAGGTGCCAGTTCCTTTTGTAGTTCATGTAGTACACAGCCTGGGATGTCGTCTGGTCCCATGGATGCTGGAATGCTTACCGATCCACAGCTAGAAAGAATTGCAGTTGCTGTGGATGCTGCAACAAGTTTCAAATGCTGAAACCTAGATATTCAAAGCACCAAAAGTCCACCATCAGTGTTCACCAAAGAACACATAGTTTAGACCACATGCAGCCATAACCCAAAAATGCCAAAGCCAAGAAACAGTGTAACAAAATTCCATGATATTGTATGGGTAATTCTAAAAAGAAAAAACATGTCAAACATCATTGTGGGTCATATAACAACTGTAATTTAAATTCATTATAACTGTCTTTAAGAATGCTGTTTACAAAACTTTTGTAATTCACACCTGATCATTAAAATAGGATTGCTATAGAAACACTCCGTGTGTGCGTCTGCGTGTGTGTTCTGTGTGTGCGTGTGTGCGTGTGTGTGTGTGTGGGCGTGTGTGTGTCTGAGTGCGTATGTGTGTGTGTGTGTGTGTGTGTGTGTGTGTGTGTGTGTGTGTGTCTGTGTGTCTGTGTGTGTCTGTGTGTGTGTGTGTCTGTGTGTGTGTGTGTGTGTGTGTGTGTGTGTGTGCGTGTGTGTGTTTCTTTAGGCGTATGTGTGTGTTTGTTTGCTTCCTAGTTAGAGTAAGGGCTAAGTTAATTCATAGTTCACATGAGATTACTAAGCTAATGAACTCAGGGGGCGTTTTTAAAACCCAGCCATACTTTTCTAAGGTGAGAATCAAACCCTGTATCTTGTGTCTGTAAGCTAACCACATAATCATTATGCCTACACCCTACCCAAATGGAGTCTGATGGAATCAAACTCAAGACTGCAGAATAAAGCTCATTAACAACACATGGCTTTAATCCATTCTGGTAACCTGACTGAGCTTTAGTACTGTCTGTTGGTCTATATGGGTGTGTTCTGTACGTGAAATGTCTGTGAGTGTCTTGGGTAGTGGTACTGTTACAGAAAGATATTTTGGTAAGATTTAGGGTTGGGGTCAGCGACAGGGTTATGGTTATTATGGGGTTAGGGTAAGTGACAGAGTTAGGGTTATTTTGGGGTTAGGGTTAGTGACAGGGTTAGGATTATTATGGGGTTAGGGTTAGTGACAGGGTTACGATTATTATGGGGTTAGGGTCAGTGACAGGGTTAGGGTTATTATGGGGTTAGGGTTAGTAACAGGGTTAGGGTTATTACTAATATTAATACTAAATCACTCTGTGCTTGCACATTATTCTGTAGTAACATCAGTCCTGTGAGGTCCCAATATGGTGCTTGCCTGTTTCTTTGCTCAGAAAACTGGAGCCCTGACTATTGCTCCAGCAACTTCGGTTTAACTAAAGAATTTGGATGCTGGATGAGCCCTCTGAGAGAGATAGTAGAGAGCCAACTCACTTATCCTTGGGGGAGGGGGTTGCTAGGGTCGTGGTACGTGAGCACCACATACTGAAGAGTAGGTGCTGGGTCATGCACAAAATGACAAGACAGGTCTTCAGCCTACTGAATAGTGCATCTGCCTTCTAGACAGGGTGATTAGGAGAAGCATGTAGTGCCTTCCCCCACCCAATACCCAATTAATTCAAGCTGTATTACAGCAGTGGCCAGTCTATCCACTAGATGGCAGGAAATGGGGCAAGTAAAAAATACTAGACTAGCAAGAGATGACCGGTCATCTCTTGGCACTTAGTCTTAAAGACCATGTAAATAAAGTGGAATAGGCCAAAAGGCAAACTCTCTCTGGAAAGGGCCTTACTACCATAGAGTGATGTGAGATGCTAAACTGGCCGGAGAGGAGGACATATGAAGTGAGACTGGAAAAAGCTGGATGGTCAAAGGTAGAAGAAGGCCAAAAACTACATGAGTAAGTGTAAGGAGTACCATTTAAGCTGGTGTAATGTTATAACACAATGTATACACTTTAGGCTGGCTACCTTAATGCCTACACTAAGTGTACACTAAGTGCGCACCATTCGGAGTGAGTAGACAGCACAAGCAGAACTCCCACCTTCTTCCTCCTAATTCTAGTTTTCCTACTGATTTTTTTTGCAACCTTAAATACTGAGGGGGATTTATAAAGGCTATCACAGTGTGTAGACTACATCTATATTTAGTGTAATCTTTCTGAGTAAATAGAGAGCACAAAAAATCTGGTAGGGATGTTCTTGAATACAGATCATGTACACTTAGTGTAGGCTTCATGTACCTGGCCCTTTGTTTTAGTCCTTGGTGCTTAAATACTGACTTACAAAAGTGACAAAAAGATTACTAAGAGTTATAACACTGGGCCTGTGTTCATGATTAAAATATAAGCATTTTAAATAGTAACATACTCTGTATTGTGACATCTATCCTAGTGCACAGTTATTAAACTGTATTGGTATAGAAATTAATTAGTATAAGAAGACTTAGCACTGTATGTATAGTTACTATCTTATCTATTTTGATTTTGTACGTTTTATTTTAATTGTATTCTGCCTGATATTGTTAATGCAATGTAACTCAAAAGGTTTTGTTTGTACTGCATATACTGGAGCTTTTCACCCTGGGCCTCCACTGCAAAGGAGCCTTTGTGAGCATCCAGACCTCCCTAGTCAACAAATGTAAAATAAATAAACTGACAGCTAACTGATGCCTGAAATACAAAAGGAAACTGTCACTAAATACAGGAATGGAAACTCTGAGATGTGAGATGGCCACTGAGAAAAAATATTCTAGCGTATCATGATAAAGGATGATCATAACTTAAGGTAATTCACGTTTTCCAAGTGGAAAATATTTATTTTAGGGCTGCTTAGCATACGTGTATAAGCGCCTCGAACTATTTAAATAAACAGGAATTAAGTGACTACTGCCAGCATTATCAGAGATGAGGCCTAGTTTCACTGAGAGGTTTTATTAGTCACAGTTGTCGAAACATTGAGCAAGAGCTGATCTTTGTAAACTGCTATAATAAAACAATTTCCAGAGGTACATTAGACAGTAGTCTATGCATCCATGTCCTTAAGTAGGAATAGGTAATATAAACATTATTTGTGGTTTTGTTTTCGTGACTGAACCATGATTGTTTGTATTGTTTTATCACATTTGTTTTTATCTGGGAGCTTAATTCAGTATGAAAATATTTTTAGTATAACTGCTGTGCAAAAGTATTATTAGAATGGACAGATGTCTACTGCAGCCAAGAAATGGCCTCTTTGGGAATGCAACAGCATGAGCTCCTGTCCTGACTGCTGCCTTGCAAGACGCTGCAGCAGTTTGGCTTTGCTTCTTTTCCTCAGATGTGCTTCCTCTTCAAGCACATTCTCTTGGCAGATGAGCACCCCATGTCTGGCCTGCCCACTATCTTACAACTGAAAAGGCTACCATTCCTTGGTATGCAGTACCGTGCGTCTCCTAAACTGAGCTCAGACTGCCTCGTAGCTGTGCTACATATTTTGAATTATACCACTGATTTAGACTTTATGACTTAAGGACTAAATGCTTTATCACATTACCTGTGACTTGACCTCTATTTACCATAGGCCCTGCCTTTTTGTTTGTATGCATCTTGTTTTCTTTCTGAAGTGCTATCCTTCTGGTCCTCTTTAATTGTCTTGAGGTGCTCTTTTGTCAACCCAACATCACCTCCTTTAGCCTGTAGTCAATAAGTTCCTTCAGTGCCTATTTCTGTCTTGTTTTCTGTTACTATATTTTTTTTCTAGTACACACTCTGCAAGATGTTTGCTGCCTTCTTTCAGACAGTCTCAGTGTTTTTGAGGTCTTCACAGAAGATTCCAGCTCTTGTATAATGATCAGTAGAAAGGAAAAACAACTTCCTAGCTCACACCTCTCAAACGCTTAGAGCAGGAAATCAGGACAAAGCCATAAATAATGGGGGACAAAGGCCCAAAAATAGGGATAATTTTTTAAATATTGCTCTTACAAAATTAAAAAGTTGATAAAGTAACAGGTTTTGAATTAGCATGAATTTTCTGAAGAGTATGAATTCTGAAACACAAATGTCTCAATGATTTTCCAGAAAAACACAATTTTATGAGGAAAAGACCAAAAATATCAGGCAAAAGATCTGGACAGTTGAGAGATATGTCCAAGTTCACTGCTGCTAGTATCTGTCGAGTCTGGTGCACAAGAGCAGAGGACAAGAAAATGACCATGGTTGTCAAACATTTGTTTTTCCGTCTATGCAGGGGCAAATCCCTGTGCCCTCACACTTAACATAAACAACTTCAAACTCCGTATACCTTGTGGGAAACAGGATACACCCGTGTACTGCAGCCTTGGTTCTTGCACTAACATGCTTTTTGCACAGCTGTCCATTTGTATCTGAACAGCCTCAGCCTCCTTTCCTCCCTGTCACACTATATAATTTGATTTATAGCACAGGAGCTACTTCTTCCCTCTCTCAGCCCACAGCTTGCTTGCTGTATCTGCTGTGACCTCATCTGTGCCTGCTGCTTTCCCTGATGTCATTCTCTTTATACTGTTCTTACTTCGTCTAGGGTGGGGTTCTCCTCCACTTTCAGTAAAGGTTGTGTCTGGGACAATACAGCTTCTGTGGGGTTTCTTCTTTCCGAAGCTGCTGGAAGTACTCCTTCCATCTGCCTGTTATGTCCTGTGGACTGGTGAGAAGGCTGTTGCTAGCATTCCTTACAAAAGGTGCCTAACTATCTTGCGACCTGATAGAGTTTCTTTGTGCCATTTACCAAGCCCCTTTCTACTCTTACCCTCTTTGTCAACCAATATTCCTTCTTATGCTGGTCTGACTTATTCATCTCTGTCTTTTCCAGTTCGTGCTGTCAAAATGCAATTACTAGAAAAAGGAAATCAAAGTCTGAACCAACCATATTTTCAGTAGCGAATATTGTAACAGGGATATAATAATGGGAAGTGGGATCTTTAGAAAGGGGTAGGAGTAAATTACATAGAAAAAAATGCACATTGTGGGAGCAATACATGCAGAAAAATATTTTGGAGGAGGAATGAGGTTTAAGAGAAGGCAGGTTTGATTATATTGTATCAAACAATCCATGTGATGTATAATGTTTGCAATTGCAAACTTGCTGATATGGTTTGATTACTTTTACATAAATGTAAGTTTGCCTTTGTCACAAGTAAAAGTTCAATAAAGGTGTTTAAAAAAAGATTCTGTTTGAGGCAGAGATCAAGGTACTTGAAAAAAATGTATAGTTTTCAAGAGGTGTGATCTAGAAAGTGCCAGTCTGTGGCAAGTAATGGATAGCTTTTGATTAGTTCCAATGATAATTGCTTTGGTCATAGAAGATTTTAATATCAGGAGCATGGAAAGGGTCAGATATTAAGCAAAGGTCATTTTTGTAGTTATTATGATGTCGCATAGAAGGAGGCTGCCTGTCAATCCCCACATCATCTGTTTACAAACTGAATATAATTAAGGGGAGGTTTGGGAGGTCTAAAGGGAGTTTGTTCATGAACGGAGAGAAAAGAAGGTAAAAACAAACCTGTGTGGTACTCCTTTTGATAGTATTGTAGGATATGAGGAACAGCCCATTCCGATGTAAATGAACATTCTGAAAAGAATTCATAAAATCATTGAGCAGTTTTGGGGCTAACTCCACAAGATAAGACAGCATCCAAAATGATCAATCTGCCAAATGAAATGCTTTGGTGAGATCTGTGTTTACCTGCTCTCATTAGAAGTCCTTTGTCTGTGTTCCAAAGTATGTCATCAGACAGCATCCAGAGTGATGTCACTGCGTTGCATCCAATCTAGAGCCATGCTGATTTCTAGCTAGAAAAGCATAGTTTTAGTGAATGTTTCTAGTTAATTACATACCAGCTTTATACAGCAACGTAAGTTGTTGTACTTTCTAGTTTCTCCAAACTCAACCAATTTACTGTTCAGAGCTTCCAGCAACATTCAAAGGAGTATTCAAGCACCAGTTTAGAAATAATTGTCATTTTATACCAATACACACACATACTATATTGTCTACTCATGATGGGAAACACTGCCATTTTATTCTTTGTTTACTCAACCACTGATCAGTGATCATTTAAAATAGTTTCACACACTTTATTCTTGCTTAACACCTAAACATGTCTCTGCTTGCTTTAATACATCTGATAAAGTCCATTTTACATCACTGATTGGCCCTTTTATTTAAGGAGCCATAATTCAATTGAATCAAAAATTCATGTTCCCTAATATGCAGATGTCAGTTTGTTTTGTTTTATATTCCACTTGCTATTTCCCAGAAATTCACTCATTTCATTCAGTGCAAAATTCTATGTTTATGTATATAATATATATATATATATATATATATATATATATATATATATATATATATATATATATATATATACATATACATTTTACATAAGTAATTCATTCATCATTTTCAATACCTGCAACAGGAACAACAACAGGGAATCAAGCCTGTCTTGATGCGCAATGGTTAGAAGGCAAAGAAGACGTCAGACTTTCCCAAAACATACACCCACTAAACCCATTTCTGCAACTTCCATACCTCAACATCTCCCTGCTATCACCTGTACCAGGAGGGTCCCCCTGCTGGGGGAGCCCCTGTACATGTAGGCCTTGAACTCCAAATACATGCTGTTAGGGGGGGGTGAAGCCATCCAGGTACTACAGAATGAGAGGAGGGGAAGATGAGCACTCATACTGTACCCTCTTTGAGGCATTTTTGTTTTACCCCAATCCCTTGCCAACATGCTGATATTCTATATGCTGCTGGGTTGGGCAGACAATCTGGTGTGACCTAAGGATGTGCCCATTATGGACCAATAAAGAACCCATGCCTCCTAGCCCTCCTGTATCCACAGCGTGATGAATTTTCCGAGCACTAACATCCACCAGGGCACAATGAGAGGTACACCTAACATGCTGTCCTCCACAAGGACAGGAACCCCCATATTCATTGTCAAGCACTCGGTCCACTAGCTGGACAAACTTGGGTCACCTGGGCCATAGTCATGCCTCTATCCATCTATGCCTGCAATGCAGGCTACAAGGTTATAAACCCTTAATGGCATTCATCTTTGGCCTGGGTTAGATTATAAACCCTTAATGGCATTCATCTGTGGGCCTGGGTTTGATTATAAACCCTTAATGGCATTCATCTGTGGGCCTGGGTTTGATTCTTTCAGTTCCCTTTTTCTTACAGCATGACTGTGTGCAAGTCACTTTACTATAACAGTGTTCTTGCACTGACACAGAAAAAGCACAGACATGCTTTATACCTCTTACTGAGTTAATAAACAAACAAGCAAATTTGCCAACTGAGAAGGCTTATTTGCAGATGAAGATGTTCACTCTGATTTGTTGACCTAGCTAATTATGAAATAATGAACAAGCAGATTTCTCAAAAGCAGTAAAACCCTGTTTTGTAGCATCAAGCCTAATTTTTCAGTTATCCTACCCTAGATGATTATTGCTGTCAAAAACATTTCCTTTTTTTAATTCTTTGACCACTCCTGTATCCCATACCTTCCAGCTAACCATTTTCTACTTTGTCGCCCCATTACTCTTAAATTTGTGTCTCCATCTCTTGAGCATTTCTGAAAGAATAGAAAAAAAATAAAACAAGTAAAACCCCACCCATGAGCAAATGGTATCTGAATACACTGTCATGGAAAGACAGCTGTAGAGTACAAAAACACATTTTAGTGCACTGTTCATTGCTTAGGGTTAATGTCACACAACAAGAAAATGTAGCATCAGCTTTTCTATACTTATAATCCAACCTACGGATATTGGGTGGGGACTGGAATTTTGCAGCCAGATCACCTGCCTCAATTTGCAACCCTTTTACTTACAGTGTGGTGATTTAGATTGTTCTCTAAACTGCTAGAGGGAGCATGCCATTGGTCACGTTAGTTGTGGCTCTTGATGTCTCCTGGTCTGTGCAAAGTGACACTGCAGTGTGGGAAAGGCTACCTACTGAAATATCAGCAATCAAAATGCCAAGTGACAAAATCTGGAAAAAACAGACAGAAAACCCAGAGAAGAATGAATATCGCTTCTCCTTAAAACTTCTTTTTGAGGGGTGGTAAGCCCCATTGCACCCCCCCATGTGGGAGGGAAGCCCCCCCCTCCAAACTTATATATACCAGTTCTAAGATTGGTATACCTTGGAGAAAAGGGAATGTTCTGAGAAATGGCATCTCAGACTCAGTATATGTAAGTCTGCCATTTCAGCCATTCACTCTCTGGATTTCGGGACTCGCTTTAACGGATCCTCACATTTTAAATGGTTACTTGTGAGGGCTGCATGCTGCAGTCCCTCATTTCCTGCATTTATCACTATGCCCTTAACTGATGCACTGACAAAGTATATTTCCCCCTAGAAAATATGTACATATTCATTACTTAAAGTATGTAGATATTCATTACTTAAAGTATGCAGATATTCATTACTTAAAGTATGTAGATATTCATTACTTAAAGTATGTAGATATTTATTACTTAAAGTATGTAGATATTCATTACTTAAAGTATGTAGATATTTATTACTTAAAGTATGTAGATATTCATTACTTAAAGTATGTAGATATTCATTACTTAAAGTATGTAGATATTTATTACTTAAAGTATGTAGATATTCATTACTTAAAGTTTGTAGATATTCATTACTTAAAGTATGTAGATATTTATTACTTAAAGCATGTAGATATTCATTACTGAAAGTATGTAGATATTCATTACTTAAAGTATGTAGATATTTATTACTTAAAGTATGTAGATATCTATTACTTAAAGTATGTAGATATTCATTACTTAACGTATGCAGATATTCATTACTTAAAGTATGTAGATATTCATTACTTAAAGTATGCAGATATTCACTACTTAAAGTATGTAGATATTTATTACTTAAAGTATGCAGATATTTATTACTTATTTATTGTCATTGACAACATTCGTCCTATTTGGTCTCTAGCCTGTTTACAAGGAAGACATAAAGTCACAGATTTGGGAAAAATTGTCTAGGACAAGTGAAATTATCAGAAAAGACAAAGTATGATGAAATTTCCGAGGCTGATAAAGATACCATTTGCTACAGACATTATGAAACATGTAGGATATAGATAGGAGAAATTGAGCCATTTATGGAATATGAGGGGAATACACTGGGAGTCATATATAATAAAAACACATAAAATAATGAATGAGGTAGAACATAAAACATTTACTTTTTTTCATTTTTTCAGTGTGAATAAATGAAATGCATTCTGGGATAAATATACATAATAGAATGACAGCATATATTTATTGTTTGTTATAGTTGAAATGTTTCCTCGTTAATTGTTAATGCTGTTTATTTTATTGATTTGGTTAAGTTTTTATGTTACAGGAAAATTAAATGAATAAGTGTAAAAAGTGAAAATGTTTATTAAAGTCACGCCTGCTTATGATGCACTACATTGTCAGTTCTGCTACCTGAACAGAGGATTGAACCCACAGCCCTCTGATCTTCCTAGCATCAAAAGCGAGTTTACATACTGTTGTGCAAATGATAGTGACGCATGTAAAATACAACACAGTGAAACTCTTTTTTGGTGTTGCAGTTCCAACTCCCACTTCTGTTAAGACAGAGCAGTGGAAGCAATATTGTGTCTGTTACTAGTTTTTTTCTTGTGTTACTCTCTTCAGTTTATGATTGTCTTATTCTGTCTTTAGTCGTCACTCTATTCCTAAATAATGACAGAAGCAGGGGAAAATGTATTTAATCACTGACTAAATTTCACTTAATCTAATCTCTAGCAAGCATCTGGTTGTGTGTCTGTGTATAAATATGGAGTCATACGCTGTATTCTTGTCTTACAAATCATCCTAAATTAAAGTTGTATTAAAGGGGATTACAGTACTGTAGATTCCTTCACCATTCTCACCCTGTATGCGACAGATACCAGCAGGATTCTCTGTTAGAGATTATTCACAAATGCGAACTGGGTTGGATGGCATCCATTTCTCTTCCGACAGGCACATATGCTCATCTCATCAGGAGGCACTCATTTTAGAATCCTGCTTAGCCTAAAAGCAACACATAAAAATCTAATCCCTACAGGCAAACAGGGCCTGAACCTCTGACCTCCTGTTGCAGAGGTATTTATGTTAAGCTGTAAGAGGTAGGTAACAAATTAACAGTGACATACAGAGCAGCAGTAACGGTGACAGGCATGTTCTTCATTATGTAATTACCAGGAACAGATCTAATAACTGTCTCCATGGCCCATCTCCACTTTTAGACAGGGATGTTACTGACATTAAAAAGGAAGGAGCAGTTTTTTAAGTCACGTTATTCAGGCTGTCACAGTAAACGAGAAGACAATTAATATGTGTATCATTCGGTTATCCTGAAACACATGACAACTTTAAATACAACAGCAGTTGAGAAATGTTATCAGCTAAATTATAACTACATATGGCCTAAATACCTCAGAGATTTTTTTTTTTTGTAAAGATAATATATGGGCAAATACCACTCTTCTGTTTAACTTTAATACAAGAACAAAGGCAGGGAAATAAAAGTGTTGAATTACCATTGCGTTTATTTATTTATTTATGCAGTACTTTCAGAATTATCCAGTCATGTTGCCAATGTGACAATAAAGGGGTGTCAAAATCAGTAAAACCCAAACCATGAAACATTACAAAACAAAAAACTCAAAAGTCAATGGCATGAATCTTTCTCTGTTGTCTTGCATCTCTGAAGTTAAGAGTTCTGTCTTTGTTTAAACATTCTTGACCGCAAGGACCATTTTGTGGTCAGCCTGGGACACAAGCACAAATAAAGAAAAAAAACAGCAGCAATATATATACAAAATGAAATGCTGTGAAAATCTCAAGCTGGCTGTTTCCACAGCAAAAAAATTATATTTTTTTGTAAAACCAAACGCATAGAAAAACATGCTGTGAACTGGGTTAAAGGTGCAGGTAAATCTGAGAAAAAGTGCAATATCTGTATCTACCTATATATACTGATCTACGTACCTTCACAGGCTCAACCTAACTAACCTATAACGTACATGCCTGCAGAGTAATGTCTTTGTCAGTAGGTCAGTAGTATACATATACCTACTAATGTCCTTTTACTTGCACAACATTGCCGCAGTTTTCTTTTTTCTTTTCTTGTGATTTCTATATCTACAGGACGTCCAATGAATTGCTATAATAACAACATTAAAACGTATATTGTTTCCTATTAAACTTACCTTGTCTTAGTTTAAATTTATAACAGCACAAGGTGATTTAATACACATAAATTCACCTTACCCTCTTATGTAATCATCACATTGTAAAGTCATGTGTTTTAACAATTTCCCGCCATTTGTAATGTGTTTATACCATTCCCTTCTCTGTGCATGTATATAATTAAGCTATTTTCTGTGGTGTGTCTTTGACAAATGTCCTGAGAATTGGCTGAAAAGTGTCTTTTACCAGCCCACCTTCCCAGTTAACAAACAAACAAATGTTTTATGCTTTTGTCTTAATAAAAGTTTGTGTGCATCATTCCTGAAGGCAGCATTTTCTTGCACTTCTATGCACCAGTTCAGGTGCAGAAGACATCAGCTCCTCCCCCTTATCAAACACCTGATAGATCCAGGTCTACCTTACCTGAAACTTAAAGTATTGTATCAGCAACCCCCTTAACAGGGGGTGGGATTTGGCATAATGGTTAAGGTGTTTACCTTACAGACACAAGGTGCAGGGTTTGATTCTTACATGGGGTAATTGGCTAGGCTTTACAAGGCCTGCAAGGGTAGTTAGCCTAGTAGTAATCTATATATCTATAAATCTATGAAACAGCACCAACAGAAGGCCATAGGTTCAATTGTCAGGCTTCAGGTCTACTGATCGCCTTCAAGATCAAGCTTCAGGTCTACTGATGGCCTTCAAGCAGAATGACTGACTTTAACCCCATGTTGATGTTTTCCACTTCTCACAAGGGCAGATGACCTTTGAGTGAAGTTAATTATTGTTTTCTTCTGATGGGAAGGGTAAGCTTTTTCTATAAACATAGAAGGCATTATTGAATGCATTTGTTATCAATTATCAAAACTTGGAAGCTCCACACACAAACAGTAACTCAAGGTCAAGGTTGAGCTCCAGATCCTGGACCTATGAGGCAGAAACCTTAGCCACTGCATCACAATGCTGTCTACCAGTCTTGGGCAGCTCAGATGGAGCCAGTTCTTTAACTAGGTTGGAGCTGACAAGAATATAGGAACCCACTATATGTGATGTACATTAATCCAGCAAGACCTTTAACAAACATCCCATGGCATTGTGGGAAACCAGATGAAGGGGATCCAAGATGGTTTCAAGAGTAACAATTAAAGTTCAACTTTGTAAAAAAGGACCGAAACCAGAAAAGTGCCACAAGGTTCATGACTATTGGTGACACTGAATCTGTCTAGGTACCACGTGTCCAGTATCACTCTCAGGTTAGAGGTAAGAGTAACCTGCTCACCAAAAACAGCAAGATTGATGCAGTGATTCCTTTTGGTAGTACCAGTCTCTAGGAAACCTAAGCAAGTCTGAAGGTTATGCAGGTAAATACTACATGGGGCTTATTTATTTTATTTGCTTATTAACTAATTACATTTGTTAACCAGGACAATTCATCTAAGCAAAAGCCCAGGGAGAAAAGTTTCACATATTTAAGTTATGTAGGAAACAATTACAAGACTTATAACATCATAATTCGGGTACATCATCATTCAAATACTGGCCAAGGCTCTTGCTGCCCCCATAGTGTCTTTTTTAGGCAAGGCTCAAAAGTCAAACCCACCTCCGTAAACAGCACAAATAAAAAAATGAGGGTTATGCTACTCAGTGCCAGGAGTTTAAATTTCAAAATGCATGTGCTCGAAGCACTCCTCAGTATGGAGAACGTCGACATCTGTGAAGTAACTGAAACCTGGTTCAAGGCTCCACAGAGCACCCCAGTACTACCGGGCTACAACTCATACCACACATTTTAGCCACAGAACATGGACCAAAACACAAAAGGAGGTGGTGTATCCATATTCATCAAGGATACCTACACCTCCAGGTTAGTGGTGCAACATGATATCTCTGAGATCATCCATGTGCAACTAACATCGGGCAAATCTGCAATGCAAATTGTGGACTGTTACTGATCACCCTGCATGACCCAGGACTACCACTCTGCCTTTCTGGAGACACTGGAAAACATGAAGGTCCTATCGAACACCCTGATATTGGGCAATTTCAATTACCCTACCGTTAACTGGGAAAACTACTCAAGTGCAAACTCCCAGGTCCAGCGCTTCCTGGAATTTATCAGTTCAAATGTCCTGGATCAGCTGGTAAACTCCCCTACCAGAGGTGAAAACATATTGGACCTGGTCATCACCAACATGGGCGACAGGTGTTCTGCACCGGAAGTCAACCCGTCACTGGTTAGATCAGACCATAAACTAATCACTCTGGATGTCCACACCACACCACCACCCCCAACCAAGGAAACCACAGTGAAAAACATTTCTATAGCAAACTTCACCTTACTTAAGACAGAGGTGGTAAGTTTCACAGCCCCCACGCTAAAGGATAACAGTGTCCAAGATGCATGAACCTTTACAAATGCACTCTATGAGCACCTACAAGGATGCATGGATCATGTGATCCCTAGTAAAACCAAGATTCACTCCCCTAAAAGAAGGAAACCAGTCTGGTGGACCCCTGCTATAAACAGGCTATACAATGGAAGGAGGAAACTAGTTCAGAAAAAAAGCAAATCCCAAGAAGGAAAGACATCCATGATCAGTATCAGTAAGAAATTAAGGTCCCTCATAAAATCATCCAAGGCTAACTTTGAAAGAAAAATAGCCAAGGATTTGAAAGATAACCACAAAGCCTTCTTTAGCTATGTCAAGACTTTAAGTGGCAACTCACAGATATGCTCTGAGCTAGTGCAAAATAGCACAAAATATACTGAACCTACTGATATTGCCAACATCCTGGCAGACAGATTCAGTGCAAACTTCACCCCCTCTCACCCCCAAAAGGGACCACAACAATACTGGAAAAGTGTAGTGTCCTGGAAATCACAGACACACAGGTGAAAACAGCCCTTTCAAAAGCCAAAAGCGCAGAGTCAATGGGGCCCAGATGGTGTCTTGCATGAACTACAGAATAAACTAACCCCCCACCTAAACACACGGTTCAACCTCAGCCTCTCCACAGGCTACATGCCCATATAATGGCTCACAGCAACAGTTATTCTGCTCCACAAAGGAGGGACCACAACTGACCCTGGTAACTATCTCCCCATAAGCCTGACTAGCCTAGTCTGCAAGGCTATGGAGCGCATCATCATGGAACTCATTAACAAAGACATTGGGAACCTCCAAACACTTAACCCAATCCTGTTCAGCTTTGTTAAGGGCAGATCATGCCTACTAAACCTGGTTGACTTCTTCGAGACAGTCACCAAGGCCATAGATGAGGGGAAGGTGGTTCACACAGCCTACCTTGACCTCGCCAAGGCTTTTGACACCACTCCCCACTCAGGAATTATAGAAAAACTCACCAGCCTGAACATAAACCCCTATGTCATGAGATGGGTTGCCAACTGGCTTACAGACAGAACTCACACGGTAAGAATAGCAGGCTCCAGGTCCGACTCTAAACCAGTCACAAGTGGTGTCCCACAAGGCTCGGTCCTGGTACCCCTACTGTTCAGCATATACTTCTCAGAAGTACAGGCAAACACAGGAGGACTATGGCTAACCAAGTTCGCCGATGACTACAAACTGGGAGCCATAACTGACTCTCCGGCTGACACGGACATTCTCCAAAAGGGCCTTACTGAGACGGACACCTGGTGTCAAAGTCATGGTCTCAAGCTAAATGCCAAAAAATGTATAGTCATCCCATTTGGGAAAAACAAAACACCCATGAATTACCACATAGGTGGCAGCCCCCTTAATACAGAAGAGGTAATAAGAGATCTAGGGACCCAGGTAGATAGTAATCTCTCCTTTGACAATCATATTACCAAAGTAGTTAAGAAATCCTTCTATGAGGCCCATCTAATTACTAAAGGGTTCGCATCTAGAAATAAAGAGGTTATAGTGCCCCTCTACTCGTCACTCATCAGACCCATCATAGAGTACAACGCTCCATTTGGGATGTACCTCACAAGACACTTCCAACAGCTGGAAAGACCACAAAAGTACCTCACCAAGAAGATTACTGGCCTCAAACATATGTCCTATGCAGCCCGACTGGAAAAACTCTGGCTGTACTCAGTGGCATATCGCTTACTCAGAGGTGATCTCTGCCTGACTTACAAAGCCATGTCCAACTCAGAATTGATGGACATGCTCCACCTAAAGAAATCCAAGTCACTGTGAGCCACTCGCTCTAGTGAGCTAAACCTCGCACAACAATAAATAGAACATGCTGGAGGGCTTGATTCCTGTCACAGAGACTCCTCATGCTTTGGAACAAAATTCCTAACTACATTAGGCAGAGCCCCTCACTAACGCTCTTCAAGAGAAACCTTGATGAGTGGATGTGTAACTGAAAATACACCCCTGGGATCACTTCATTGGCTCTTCTTGACAGAGGCTCAGTTAATTAATCAATGGGGTGACGAAAGGTGACACACTTTGGCTAGGCTTATAAATGCCCTCGGGCAGATAGCCTAGTACCTATCTATGAACCTATGAACCTATAAAAGCTTAATCAGATCTGATTAAGTTCTTAACATTAAGGGCGAAAGCGCTTATGTTTTTATCTTTTGGACAATAAATTTTATGCCTTTTCATCCTTTTGATTTGGATTATTGGATTCCATCTTTCATAGAGTGACTGCTTAGTGGGGTTGTGCTTCCAGGTACTTTGTCTGCTTTTCTTTTACTTATAACATCATACAAAGATGACTGACAAAACATTTAAGATACAAGAAGAGCTAAACCAAAAGAGTGTTATATTGTGTAATGATGTAGGCAGGAAATATATCTAGTCATTGCACAAAGGATTAAAAATGAGGGGTTAGAGTACAGACATGATACAACAGTAGATTAGAAAAAAGAGAATATACTCAGTACATTTTGAAAGAGAAAAGTAAGTGGTAAGAAAAGTGAAGGAGTTAGAAGGATGGAGCTATAATATGTTAAAGTGTAAAGTTAGAAGTTTATAGTTATTGGACAGAGTTGTGAGAGGCAAGAATGGATATGATGCAGAACTTGAGTAGAATGCACTGGTGTATGTATAGATGAAACCCCTTGGAGATGACGAGTCAGGAGCATAAGCATGACCAGGCAGAGGTTAGATATTGTTTTAGTTTGTTTAAGAATAGGTGGTGGTTGGCTCCATTTCTAAAGTCTGAAGGTAAGGAATTTCATAACTGGGATACTTGAACACAGTATAAAGAATTGCCTAAGTGTAAGCTGCGGTGGTGCAGCGGTAGCGTTGTCACCTCACAGCAAGAGGTTCTCCCATTCGATTCTCGGTTGGAGCGCCTTCTGTGTGGAGTCTGCATGTCCTCCCCGTGGTTGAGTGGCATTCGAAAGACATGCGTGAATGGGCGTGCCTTCGTTGAAGGTTGGCTGTCGGCCTGGCACCTCGGCACCGTAAAAATCTACTGCCAATCATTAGTGGACCGGAGTTCCGCTGTGGCCCCTAAAAGCCGAAAGAAGAACAACATAAAGAATTGCCTAAGTAGTTATAGGAATTGTTAACCTCTAGAAGGTGTAGGGAGAGTGATTTCAGGTTTCCAGTAATAGTGTGTTTGTTGATTTTAGTGGATAGTGATGGTCATCTATTAGGTTAAATATCAACTTATCAGTAGTTTTTAGCTGAGTGAATAAATGTTGATACTTTAGATCAATCCAATTAATTTGTTTTAGTATCATAAAGGGTACCGTTAAGAAGCTCATACTTCATTGGTAAATACTACACCAGCTGCCTTAGTGGGCCATTTTAAGTTAGTCTATATTAGAACACTGAAGTTTCAAAACTTCGAATGTTCTAATATCGACCCTAAAACAGCGAATGCTGAAAATAGTGAAGCTGCAGAACACCAAATGTTTTCCTAGGGAAAGAATTTGGTTGGCCATTTCTGTGGCTTTGCTATTTTCAGCACTGTGGTGGAAAATTACGGGTCGGGTTCAGGTAAGTGTGCGATTGTGCGGATGTTAGGATTAGGGCACGGGTTAGGTGAGTTAGGGTTAGGGCGAGGGTAAGGTGAGTGTGCGATAGTGACATACATTAGGGTTAGGGTAGGGTAGGTGAGTTAGGATTAGGGTGCGGATCAGGTGAGTGTGCGATAGTGACGGACATTAGCGTTAGGGTTTGGGTTAAGGTAAGTGGATAGATAGTAGTGTATGTACAGTTTAGTGTAGGGTAGATGTAGGATTTTAAGTGTATGTGTGTGGATTGCTGGTTTTTTTTTGGTATGCTTGTGTTGTGTGTGTGTGTGTGTGTTTCTTTGAACAGCAGATTTTTTCCCAGGGAATAAATTCGCTGTTCCGGGTGTTCGAGATTTTTAAGCTTTCGCTTAAAAGGGATCGATGAATTAGCGTTCGCTTTTCTAAGTGTTCGCTAATTTAATATAGACCCATTTTAAGCCTTGCAAATTCTCCTTTCAAATGTGAGAATCAAACCCTGAATCTTGTTTTTTTTTTAACTCAAATGATTTTTATTTTGATGAAATAACACAATGTTGTAATACATTCATAACATTCAATAACTATTTACAGTATTTGCATTCAGCCTGACAAAAAGGATTCAGATAAAACATTTGTAATTAAATAATTAGTTAATATGTAAACTATGATAGTTAGGAAGAGTTTGGTTCCATCTGTAGAGTATTAATCAAATTCAAAACTTTCATCCACGGACTATAAACCAACGGCTTAGGAAAAGTTCTTAGCTCTTTAGTTCTTTTCTCCATTAGTATGCATTTCTTCAGTGAAGATAAGAATTCCTCCATTGTGGGTGCTACATCAGAGCACCATCTTCTAGTTATAGATTTTCTGGCTATTGCTAACATGGTCCACAACAAATACAGGTCATCTGTCTTCAAATTATTACTATTAACAACATTCAATAAAATTAAAGACTTTGTCAAAACAAATAAATCTGTATAGATAGCTTGAAGAAATTTGTTAATCTCATTCCAATATGGTTTAATATTAGTACAGTCATAAAAAAATATGAGACCAGTCAGCATTAGGGGACAGGTGACATCTCCAACATAACTTGTTGTTTGAAGGGTTCATTTTGAGAGTTTCTCAGGTGTCTAAAGGATCTGTGTAGAAATTTCCAATGGAAAATCCTCCAGAACTGTGAATAAGAAGTTTAACTGAAAATAAAATGTTTGTTTTATCTTCCATTGATAATGATATTTGAAACCTTTAGTTAGGTATTGCCAGTAAGAATCTTTAGGAGCTGTCTTATAGACAATTAAAGTATTATATAGATATGATAGTTCATTCTTAATATTAATATTACTATATAGGATTCCAAAAAAACAGTTTATAATTTTTGGTACGGTTGTAAAGGATGAGTTGTGTATTATTCTACACAGATCCTTATTATATTCTGTGACACTCTGAAAAACCAACCAGTCATTAGGGGATAGGCCATAGATTGACTATATATGTTGTGTGTTCAAAGCTTGTTGGTTTTCATTACATTGCAGCCAACAATATAGGTTATTATTCTCCCATAATCCAAAAATCTCTCTATGTGTTTTATCAGGGAAATCCCTTGTAATAGTAAATGGTATTAAAAAATCTATACCACAGTTTTATATCTAAATTTGTGTTGATGAATTTTCTAAACACATCAAAGGTATTGTTTATTAGTGTTAGTTTAGTTAATTTTGTTGCACTATACTGTAAATTTAAACTTAAATAGTCCCATATCTTGTTATCTTTGTCAGTTACCAAAGCATTTTTTGATAAATAATTTTCATTCATTAGTATAATGGAGTGTAACTATTTCCAATTGGAAGAGTATCTAGGATTTATCCAATTCATCACTATTTTAATTATAGATGCCTTTATATAAGTTTCAATCT
Source organism: Protopterus annectens (assembly GCF_019279795.1). NCBI lineage: Eukaryota > Metazoa > Chordata > Ceratodontiformes > Protopteridae > Protopterus > Protopterus annectens. Next base: position 349,224,220 of record NC_056744.1, read on the forward strand.
TTAGGAATTTTAACCCTCCTGTTCCCATTTTCTGATATGATGAGAATATGCCACTCTATTTTTTGGGGGTACCACAGGAATTTCATCAAAGTTGAAGTGATTTCTTTAAGGATTTTTCTTTTCTGGTGGAAGTATAAGAGCTTGTGCTATATATAATGTTTTAGGTACCAAAACCATTTTTATCAGTTGTAACTGTCATCAAATGTTATAAACAAATGATTCCATTTGCATATCAATGTCTTGATTAAGTCTATGGCTTTAGCATAGTTGAGCTGTAAGGTTTCCCCTATATTCTTACCTAGGACTGTTACTAAATAGTCTAGAGTTGAAACTTGGTTTCCAATAATATGATTAACTGGAACCTGTATGTTCATTTTTTATTTAATAATAAATATTTTGATTTAGATTTGTTGAAGGAGAGTCCTGCAATTTTTTGGAAATTTGTTATTACTATATCCACTTCACCTAACACTTCCTTAGAGATGGGTAAGGTAAGCAAGACATCATCAGCAAACATCATTATTTTAGAAATATAATGGTCATATATATTTATACCTCTTATCTTTGGTTTACTACATATTAAGATGGTAAGTATTTCTATGGCCAGAGCAAATAGGATAGGGGACATGGGACATCCTTGTCTAGTATCTCTAGTGATTTGGATTGCTTTGGAAGTAAAGGGACCTAATTTGACTTATGCTAGATTATTCTCATAGATTTTCTTTATCATTGTTATAAAATAGGGGGAATCAAATAACTGTAAAATTTTAAATAAATAATCCCAATTTAAGCAGTCAAAGGCCTTTTGAATATCTAGACCTATTATCAATGCTTCATGGTTTCCTCTATTAAGGTAATCTATCAGTGTTAATACTCTTTTAATATTATCCTGTGTATGAACTTGCTATGTACAAAACCAGTTTGGTCTTCATTAATTATTTTAGATATGGGTATTTTCAATCTGCTGACCATAACTGACATGAATAATTTATAATCATTATTCAACAAAGAAATTGGTCTATATGAGTTGCAATGATTAGGGTACTTATTCTCTTTTAATATAGGGGAAATTAGATAATATCTCCAAGAAGGAAGAATTTTTGCTAATGTTTGAACTTCAAGAAAGATTTATGTAGGATAGAGATTATAGAAGAAGGGAACAATCTATACATTTTGTTAATTAAACCATCTATTCCAGGTGCTTTATTAGACTTACTTTCTTTAATCCCATCTATAATTTCCTTTTGAGAAATAGGTTTTTGCAGATCTAACTTATGTTCCTCAGGAATTCTTGTTATGTTGGGAACTATATTCTCCAACTTTTCACATTCAGTTGTACTTATTTTATCTTTATGATGCTCTGCATAATGATAATTAAAAGCCTCCAGAATGTCCCCTATGTCTGAGACTTTTCTTTTCCCTTCATGAAAGATACTATCAATATTATTAATATTTGATTGTATTTTAACTTTCATAGATAGGTTATGAATATGCTTAGGAGAGGTAGCATAAGAATTTAATTTCAGTTTTTCCATAGCTAAATTAGTTTTATGGGATAGTATTTCATTGTATTTCTTATTTGTTTCTTCTATTTTCTTATTATCTGTAGCAATTAAGTTCTTTTTAGATTTAAGAGATAATATTTGATTTTGGAGTTGCTGTAACTCTGAGTCCCATTCTTTAATTTTACTTTTGTACCAGCTAATGGTTTTGCCATATAGATAGGCCTTAAGAGAATCCCAAACCATAATTATGTTTGCTTCAGCTTTATAATTAATCTCTAAGAAAGTTGAAGTTCAGAAGTTAATCAAGATTTAAAGTCTTTAATTTTTGTGATATATGAAGGAATCATTGAAGTAATAACTAATTGATTGAATTCTAAGTGTATTGTTAACAGGGAATTATGATATGAAAAGGGACAAGGTTGTATTGAAAAATTCAAGATTTTAGAATAAAGATCTCATGAGATATAAATGTTATCTGTTGTAGCTTGGCTACCATGTCTATGGTCTTGGTTTGAGAATATTAAATAATTTGGTCACAAAGCATTAAAAGTGTCTTTTAATTTAAACATTTCTGTCCATGTTTTTAACTGTTTGGCTGAGGACGATAGTCTAGGAGATTTCCTATTGGTAATATCTGTAATATCTGTAATACAGTTGAAATCACCTCCTGGTATAACATTACCTTTAGAAGTAGTTGTAATAATATCTAAGTGTTTCTTAGCAAGTCCACACCCCATACCTGGGAACCAATATAAACTAACCAGAGTCCAAATTCTATTGTTAAACTTAAGTATAACTAAGGCCATGAGTCCATCATTATCTGCATGTTTGTAAATAATTTGAGGATTTAAGAAAGTCTTTTTCCATAGAATTGTTACTCCTCTGGTCTTGTTTTTATAATAATATTGAGCTAGTATTGTGGATTCCTTAGGATCCCATATAAATGTGTCATTTATTTTAAAGTGTGTCTCTTGAAAAAAAAACTACTTGAGCCTTGTTTAGTTTAAGATACCTTAGTAGGTTAGCTCTCTTATGTGGTTTTTTTAAGCCATTAGTATTTAAGGACATCAAAGTTAAATCCATATCAGAATTCTTTAAAGATAGGAAATAATAAAAGTACTTGTATCAATAGAATCCTGTATACATAATACTTTCTGAATAGACAACAGAATATCAATTGTTGTATTTCTATTTATCTCAATCCAAATAACTTTCCCAATGAAAGATAAAAGTAAAACAATTGTATCAGGCATTTCAAAACTAGAAAAACAGTTAAATAAAAAATTAACATATTTAACTCTGATATAAATTTTAATACACCCTATACATGGAATGAGATACATTCCTAGTCTAGCAAACAGAACTAAATCTGCTAGACTACCTATCCCAACCATCAACCTTTGTTGGTTTGAGCCCATGAAAACAAAGTAAAAAATGGAGAATATATTATAAATTAAGAGAAAAATAGTAGTAAACAACTAATCAGATATTAATTCCACTTAAGTTTTAGAGATGAGGTACATACACTATTATTAAAAACATTAAACATTTATACAGTAATTATTCACTAAAGAAGCAAGAGACATAATAGGATATATATGATCTGAATTTAGTGCTTAATAGTTTAAAGAAATATTAGCTTTATTAACAAACTGAATGATTACCCAATATACCTAAGCATGTCACCTGTATTAGTTTTAATAAAAACATCTAAGTGACAGAACAAGTCAAAGAATCATTTAGCATTTGTATTTACTTGCCCTCTGAATACATCTTATCATGACAATCTCCCACTAAATAAAAACATCACAAGAATTAGGTGTTAGCACATAGCTGAGTGTGTGTCTTTCCCAAAAGATGTTAACATAGATTCTTAGAAATATTTCAGAAGACATACTTGTCTTCAATTAACTCCTAAACTTTTTGGAATAGCAGATGTTTAAATAACTGACTAAGACTCAATAATAGTGAACTGACATCAGTTAATATGACAAAAATTAATAAAAAAACATTATTTATATATAACTTACTGTGGATAACAGGTCTTAAAAATGAATGACTCAAAGGCAATATTAAGATAGAGTTAGGTGTAAATATCTACCATAATAATAGGGTAATACTGAAACTTGTAACTTCTTTGTTGTGTTATCACAAGTCATAGATATTACTGAGCTCTTTCGGTGTCATAAAATGCTAATCTACTAAAAAACATGACTTTATAATAATTGAGAACATGACATCTGAAACATAAAATAATATCTAAGATACAATATGAAATTCGTTATATTAAATGCAAAATAATTATAGTTCAATCAAAATTATGCATACATATATTTGCTAGGATTTAGTATGGTGTTTGAGTATCCTTACAGTTATTACAATTAGTCATAAACATTTATAAGCCTATACTAAACACTTGCTAACTGCATGGGAAAGTTATTTATAAAGATCTATTTATAAGAAATCCGGTATATTCACAAGAAATAGTGGCTATAATTAACTGTTTACAAGAAAAAAATAACATTTCTGTATATATTTGATCACAAAATATAGTTACTATTATAAAAGGTAACCCTGAATATGTTTGCAGACAGTGTAGCTCATAATTCTTGTAAAAGAAGCCTACTATGCTATATTAACCAATCAGAGACTTGACATTCACAGCTAGACTTGCATATACACATTGGATGTAATGTAATCTGATCTGCATGCATAGAATGCATGATGTCATGAGTTAAGTAAGAAAGCTTCACTTCTTAAATTTCAAACTGACATTTTTCCACCCAGCATGCTACACGGTACAGTTTCCTGACCTCACTTTAACTGTATCACAAAGTCTGTTTATTTACAGTAACAAATGTAAAGTTTAACTGTCAGATACTTCCAATCAGTAAATTAACATTCAACACACAAAAAATCACCTCCAGACTTCACAAACCATACAACTACAAACTTTCCCATAACTAAACTCTATATAACCGGCAAATTCAAAACATCCAAAACACAGTCTTTTTAGAAGCACCCTAAAAGAAAAAAAACACACCTCTCTCATTACATAGAAACTTTCACATCCCAGCTAAAGCATCTAATTTATTAAGTAGAACAGACCATAAATTCATGCCATTGTTCTTTATTTTAAATACAAAATCATTTTCTAAAGCAAGCACTTACCAGGTACACCAAGCACGAACAATCCAAATCTCAGAGACACTCAGACAGCTATGGACATCTAGCAATAAACCACTGCTGCTAAGTAGATATACAAGAGATACATACTACTAAAAATAGAGGAAACATAGTGTCTCTGCCAAATTCAAGTTGAATAGAGCAAGTCCGTTGTCAATGAGAGACAAAATAGTACTTTAACATTAAACTCTGCAGGAAACATAACTTGTAACCATTTAGAAACCTTGTGCCATAAAACATACAAGCATATAACTGTCAGAGAGACCCAATTTATGTCAAAAGCCAGCAAACAGCTTTTTGTTCACACAGGTACCAATATTTATAAGTCATGAATAATAAAGAAACTAGTTAATGTGTGCTAAATCATAAATATGCCCTGTTATCCCATGTATCCAAAACAGTTTTGATAAATTAATCTAAGCAGTGACTATCCCTGTGTAATAACTCAGAAGAGCATTTAGCAGAGCAAAGGCTATATATTATTCGATGTAAAGTATGCCATCTTAAGGTCATGAAAGCAAAGATAGTTTACTGCTCTGTTATATCATTCAATAAACCAGTAATATTGTACTAATATACTAAAAAGCATAAACAGTTATTTAATTTGTATATGAACAAAAAAAAGGTATAGAAATGAAAAGAGAAAAAGGAGAAAGAAAGACAATAAGAAAAATGTTATCATGGCATACCTTACTTGAACATTTAGCAAGTATAAAACAAATTAGAGTCAAGTTGCAGTAGATGCTTTGAGAGATTTAGTGGGAGCAGCAATCTTTGACTCAGTTTTTTGTTTTTTTCTTTTTAACATCAGTCCAAGAAGATTTCTCAGTTATTCTCTTCAGAGATGCAGATGCCCATTCCATATCTTCAGGTAAGGAAATAATGTTATTGTTTTTAGTAAAGGCAGTGGCTTCTTCTAGGGCAGTAAATGATCTCATTTCATTCTGATATAGAATTTTTATTCTGGCAGGAAAGACAAGCTGAGTTTGATGTTATTCTGTTTTAACAGTTTTTTTAATGGCCAAGCTTTTTTCGTCTGTTCCAAAACCCTAGTAGAATAGTCACTGTCAAACCTAATTGGATTTTGATTACATTTTAATGGACTTTTCCTCCAGGCAGATTTTAAGACCAACTCCTTGTACAAATAAGATAGGAACTTTATGACAATTGATCTGGGAGTAGAGGAGGATGTTGACACTGGCTTTCGAAAAGCTCTATGAGCCCTTTCAATACAAAAGGACAGACCCTCCTTTAAGTCTAAAATCTTTGGAATGCAGGTGTTCAGAAAATAAATTATATCTTCTCCTTCCGCTCTCTCAGGGATGTCAAAAATCTTTATATTTGACCTTCTCTCCCTGTTTTCCAGGTCATCCACTTTATTGTAAAGCCAAATGTTTTGTTTGATGTGGAAATCTTTCTGGCTTTCTTCTTCCTTCAGTCTTCCATCAAGATCATTCAGGGATGCTTCTAAGTGTGTTATTCTGGATTGATGCTGCTGTATAAGTTCCTTGAGAGAATCTGTTTGTTTCTGACAATTTTCCTTGAGGTTTTGCAAATTCTCCTTAAAATCATCCATTTTTAATGAGAATTCTTGTAGAGCAAATGTCACAAGCTGCATTTCTTTTTTTTAAAGCTATGTCAGAATGAGAAGTCTTCGAAGTGCTCATCTCCACAAATGCTATATTCTCCTTTATAGTTTAGCAGGAAAAAATTTCCTAAGTTCACCAAAGTTACTAATAATATAGTTTATACTTTCATCTATCAATTCTAAGTATTTTTGCTAAAATATAATAAGTTATTTCCTGTTTTTTTATATTAGTTTCATGGAGTTCTGAAAAACTGCTGCGATCAGTTGGCCATCTAGGCTCCGCTCCCAAACCTGTATCTTGTGACTGTAAGGTACATACCTTAACCATTATATCAATCCCCAGTAACAGCAAATTTTGCAACCTTGTTATAAGTTTGATTTAGTTTCAGTTGTATTTTGGAAATGTTGGTGGGAAGTGGAACATAGTAAGGTTGGAAGAAGCAGTGTCTGGGCAGTGTTTAGTAGTCTAGAGTCAGTTAAATGCTGCTTGGACTCACAGAGCATGCATGGTTGTTGTGCATTTTTGGAGAAGACATTGTATTTGTGCTTGTTAAAGGTTAGTTGATGATCAATAATTTTTCTTTAGACATTTGATGTCAGTAATGTCTTCCGCTGATGTGTTATTATTACAGATAAATGTAGCACACTTGGGATAAATAAAAAGTTTTATTTATTTATTTTGGGGGGGGACAGATTTAGCAGAAGCTAAGCATTAGTAAGCCAGTCTTCTAAGGAAGTAAAATTCAGTTGGTTAATAGTTTGGAGTTGATTAAGAGATCTGGCTAAACAAAACAAAAAAAAAAAGGTAGAGCCATCTGTGTATTGAATGAGTTTTGCACTGGATATAGAAGTATACATATCATTAACAAAAATCCTAAAAAGGATTGGCCAAGTATGCAACTTTGGGGAGCTTGGGATGGATGTCTGAGATTGACTGATGTCATTTGACTTCTTAAGATCTGTTAGAGAGGTAGCTTTTGAACTAGTTTAGGCTATTTATGCTTTGGTCCATTTTGGCTAATCTTTGGATGAGGAGGGGATGAGAGACAATGTCAAAAATTTTGTTGAGGTCAAGTAAAATTGTGGTGCTGAAAAGGCTTGAGATTTTACTGTTTGGGATGTGAATGAGGAAAGATAACAAAGGGGTTTCAGTCCTGTGGCCAAAGCAGAATCCATGTTGAATGTCTGATAGTAAACATTTGGTGGAGAAATTGTATAGGTGAGTGTAACTGTATGCTTCTTTCAAGAATTTTAGATAGGGGTAATAAGATACCAATGGCTAATAAGCTAATGAAACCAGGAAGAAAAATTACACCCCAAAAATGGATTTTGAAATTGCTTCCATCTTTAATAAACACTTCAATGACACTGCTAACTCACCTTTCCCTCAATGTAAAACAACTACTGACTTCTACTTTAGTGATCATTACATAAGCTCACTTGAACTATATTCTATTCCTGTTATCCAGGTACTAAAATGTAAACCTACCCCTCTAGCACCCAATAGTCTCTCACCAGAATAACTACAACAGGTGCTAAAACTTAAACCTACCCCACTAGTACTTGAGCATTCCCCACCAGAGTAACTGCAATGGATATTAAAACTTAAACCAACATCTCTAGCACCTGATCATCTCCCACCAGAATAACAACAGGTACTAAAACTTAAACCTACCCCTCTAGCATCCAATCATCTCCTACCAGAATAACTACAACAGGTACTAAAACTTAAACATAACTCTGTAGCACCTGATCATTTCCCACCAGAATAACTACAACAGGTACTAAAACTTAAACCTACCCCAATAGTACCTGAGCATCCCCCACCAGAGTAACTACAACAGGTATTAAAACTTAAACCCACTCGATCATCTCCCATCAGAATTATTACAACAGGTACTAAAACTTAAACCTACACCTCTAGCACCCAATTGTCTCCTAAAACAATAAATACAACAGGTATTAAAACTTAAACCTAACTCTCTAGCACCTGATTATCTCCCACCAGAATAACTACAACAGGTACTAAAACTTAAACCTTCCCCTCTAGCACCTGATTGCCTCCCATCAGAATAACTACAACAGGTATTAAATCTTAAACCTACCCCACTAGTACCTGAATATCTCCCACCAGAGTAACTGCAATGGGTACTAAAACTTAAACCTAACTCTCTAGCACCTGATAGTTTCCCACCAGAATAACTACAACAGGTACTAAAACTTAAACATACCCCTCTAGCACCCAATCGTCTCCTACCACAATAACTACAACAGGTAGTAAAACTTAAACCTAACTCTCTAGCACCTAGTCATCTCCCACCAGAATAACTACAACAGGTACTAAAACTTAAACCTTCCCCTCTAGCATCTGATTGTCTCCCACCAGAATAACTACAACAGGTACTAAAACTTAAACCTTCCCCTCTAGCATCTGATTGTCTCCTACCAGAATAACTACAACAGGTACTAAAACTTAAACCTACCCCACTAGTATCTGAACATCCCCCACCAGAGTAACTGCAATGGGTACTAAAACTTAAACCTAAGTCTCTAGCACCTGATCATCTCCCACCAGAATAACTACAACAGGTACTAAAACTTAAACCTACCCCTCCAGCACCCAATTTTCTCCTACCAGAATAACTACAACAGGTACTAAAACTTAAACCTACCCCTCTAGAATCTGATCATCTCCCACCAGAATAACTACAACAGGTACTAAAACTTAAACCTACCCCTCTAGCACCAAATCATCTCCTACCAGAATAACTGCAACAGGTACTAAAACTTAAACCTAACTCTCTAGCACCTGATCGTATCCCACCAGAATAACTACAACAGGTACTAAAACTTAAATCGTCCCCTCTAGCACCTGATCATCTCCCACCAGAATAACTACAACAGGTACTAAAACTTAAACATACCCCTCTAGCACCTGATCATCTCCCACCAGAGTATTTGCAACTTGCTGCTGACAGCAGCATCAATATAGTCACACGTTTGATACACAGGCCTGTTTCTAAACACGGAGTCCCACAATTCTGTAAAAAGTCCTCTATAACCTCAGTCCACAAAGGATTGTTTGGTATTTCTAATCTTTTTACTTTGTTTCTCAATGTATTGTCAGATAGTCTGGACTAAATGGTTTGTACAGTTTTCCATTGTTTCCATGCATTATCTCTCTGTGACTTTAGGTCTTTGATGATTGTGGTCATCCAAGGGTGAACAATGTGTTTTAAATTTTTTTCACCATAATGAAGTGTTTGAGTTTAGAATTGAGAGGAAAGTGTTATTGAAAAGGTAGACAGGGTCATCTAAGGGAAGAATTTTTAGGGGAGACTAGTTACATTGCTGTAATAAGTCATTGAAGGTGTCCTCCATGAATTTAGTTTTACAGCAGATCCAGTTGAATATTGTATTTTTGTTAACATTTTGGTGACCCCACAGGACACAGATTTGGTGAGTACCACTAAGAGAATCTGGTAGTACACTGACAGAAACAATGGCCATAGTTTGTACATTTAGTATCCAGTCAGTGATATTTTGTTTACATGTGAATTTACCAAATTTTGCAGAGTTAGTAATTATCTGAATGAAGCCAAAAAGGTTAATTGTAGGTGTGGATTATATAGTGAGTGCATATGAGTCAGTAAACATGTACATCTTCCAGTACTACAGTGTGATGTTTTAAATCTGATGATAGCCAAGCTAAGATGTTTTTGAATGAGAATGTGTTTATTTGTTTAGCATGTGATGGAATGTAGAGGGTGGCAATGTTTACTTGTTGCTAGTTGTTTAGAATTAAGTCGGTGAGAAGTATATCAGATGAGTTGAATGTGGATATGTTTGTCTGTGATTGATGGAGATTTAATTTGTTGGAGTAGGGGACACAAAGTTCACCTCCCTTTTTTGATGGCCTGTCAGCTCTGATATGTTGTACCTTAATTAATGAGAGTATTTCTTCATCATTGCTGAGGGGTTAAAATCATGTTTCTGAAATTGCTAAGAGAGCAGGTTTGTGCATTTGGATCAAGCTCTGTAAATCACTTGCTTTGTTGCAGACAATTAGGTTCATAGGTTCATAGGTAGGTACTAGGCTATTGGACCTAGGGCCTATAGAAGCCTAGCCAAAAAGTTACCCTGGCTTTTGCCACCCAAGTAAATTATTTTCCTGTGCCCCTGTTGAGCAGAGCCACAGAGGTGATCCCCAGGGTGACTTTCCTATTTCCCATCCAATCATCAAGATTTTTCTTGAAAGAGTGCTAATGAGGAGCTTTGCTTGATATAGATAGGTAGTTTGTTCCAGAGTATGGGAAGTCTCAGGGACAGGAATTTATCCCTCCAGCATGTTCTGTTTATTGTGGTGACAAGGTTTAGGTCCCTCAAGCATGTAGCTCAGAGGGATTGGGATTTCTTTAAGTGGAGCATGTCCAACAGCTCTGGGTTTGACATAGATTTGTATGTTAGGCAGAGATCGTCTCTGAGTAGGTGATATGTGACGGAGTAAAGCTGGAGTTTTTTTGAGACAGTCTGCATAGGGCATCTGTTTGAGGCTGGTAATCCTCTTTGTGATGTATTACTGCAGCCTTTCCAGTTGTTGTAGATGTCTTATGTGGTACATACCAAAAGGGGCATTGTACTCTATAATGAGTCTAATGAGTGATGAATAGAGGGGAACAATGACCTCTTTTTTCCTGGATGAGAAACCTTTTGTGATGAGGTGTGCCACATAGAAGGATTTCCTGGTGATGTGATTATCAAAGGAGAGACTATTGTACACCTGTGTCCCAAGGTCTTTTATCACACGTTTGATGTTAAGCAGACTACGAACTATGTGGTAGCTCATAGGTACAGAGTTTTTACCAAAGGGGATGACAATGCACTTGACAGTGAGCTTGAGGCCATGGCTTTGACACCAGGCATGTGTCTCAGTAAGGCCCTTCTGTAGGATGTCCACATCGTTAGGAGTTTCAATTATGGCTCCTGGTTTGTAGTCATCTGCGAACTTCATTAGCCAAAGACCTTCTGTGTTATCCTGTACTTCAGAGAAGTAGACACCAAACAGGAGAGGACCCAGGACTGAACCCTGTGGTACTCCACTTGTCACTGGTCTGAAGTCAGATTTGGAGTCTGCTACTTTCGCAGTGTGGGTTCTGTCAGTGAGCCAGTTGGCAACCCATCTTGTGACATAGGGATTTACACCTAGTTTAGTGAGTTTATCTATAATTCCAGAGTGGGGGATGGTGTCGAAAGCCTTGGCGACATCTAGATAGGTTGTGTGAACCACCTTACCCTCATCTATGGCTTTGGTGACTGCTTCAAAGAAGTTGATCAGGTCCAGGAGGCATGATCTGCCTTTCACAAACCTGAACTGGGTGGGATCCAGAGTTTGGAGGTTACCAATGTCTTTGTTTATGAGTTCCATGATGATACGTTCCATGGCCTTACAGACCAGGCTCGTCAGGCTAATAGGTCGATAGTTCCTGGGATCAGTGGTGGCTCCCCCTTTGTGGAGTGGGATAACTGTTGCTGTGCACCATTCAGTGGGCACAAAGCCTGATGCGAGGCTATTATTGAACATGCTGCTTAAGTGGGGAGCCAGTTCGTTCTGAAGTTCATGTAAAATGCAGCCTGGGATGTTGTCCTGTCCCATGGATGCTGTGTTTTTGGCTTTAGAGAGTCCAGCTTTTACCTGCATAGTTGTGATTATAGGGACTCTGCATTCTTCCTGTATAGATATGGGCCCTTTATGGGGTGAGGGGGGTAAAGTTAACACTGAACCTATCTGCCAGGATGTTGGCAATATCAGTTGGTTCTGTAATTTTTGTGCCTTTATTTTGTAACTCAGAGCAGATCTGGGTGTTGCCATCGAGATTCTTGACATAGCTATAGAATGCTTTGTGGTTGTCCTTAGAATTAGTGGCAATTTTGTTTTTGTAGCTAGCTTTGGAGGATCTTATAAGGGATCTCAGCTTCTTACTGAAGCTGACCAGGGAGCTCCTCCACTCATGGGATTTTACTCTCGTTTGCAACAGTTTCTTCCTTCAGTTGTACAGTTTGTTTATGGCAGGGGACCACCAGACTGGCTTCCTTTTTTTGGAGGATAGCGTCTTGGTTCTGTTTGGGATAGCACAATCCATGCACTCATGTAAGTGCTCATAGTGTGCATTTGTGTAGGATTCAGCAGTTGTAACTGTATTGTCCATCTGCATGGGTGTCATGAAGTTTACCACTTCTGTCCTAAGAAGCATGAAGTTGGCTTTGGAGAAATTTTTTACCATGGTTTCCTTAATTAGAGGTGGGGATGTGGATATCAAGGGTGATTAGCTTATGGTCGGATCGGACCAACGAGGAGTTCACTTCGGGTGTGGCACTCCGGTCACTCATGTTGGTAATGACTAGGTCTAGGATATTGTTGCCCCTGGTGGGGGTGTGGATAAGTTGATCCAGGGCATTGGAGTTTATGAATTCCAGAAAGCGTTGAGCTAAGGAGTTGGTACACGAGTAGTTTTCCCAGTTAATGGTGGGGTAGTTGAAGTCACCCATCATTAGGGTGTTTGGTTGAACCCTAATATTTTCCAGTACATCAAGAAAAGAGGAGTGGGAATCCTGGGGCATGGTGGGGGATCTGTAGCAAGCTACAATTTGGATTACAGTTTTACCCAGAGTTAGTTGCACTTGGATAACCTCAGATGCATTATGCTGAGCAACTAGCCTGGAGGTGTGGATATCCTTAATGAATATGGACACACCACTGCTGCCAAAGGAAAAAACTTCAAAGACCAATTCACGTAAGGTTCAAGCAAGGCACTCTTTATTAACTTGCAGCAAGGAGACAAAGCATGCTGGCAGAATGGTTTGTCTGAACATTAATAATTAGTATGGCATTTTTATACAGTTCTTTCCATGTCACACAGAAATGTTACTTCTATTGGTGACGTAGTTAGACACAGCTTTCTGTATTGTTCTACAGAAAATGTTACTAGACTAATTGCTGACTAGTTGAGAATAACTGCTGATTTACAAAACATTTGAGAAAAACAACCTGGCCTTGGGGCTTATTTTAGCCCACCACAAACTTTCAATTCTTCAATTGTGCAGTTCTAATATATGTTACATTTTGCCTAGATTCAAGGTACATTTCTAGCTTAGGTACAAGTAATACTGACTACGGTTTATACTTTCAAGCATCCATTGTGTCCCTTATCAAAGCTTCTAGCAGCTGTGTACTTTCTCATGGCATAAGCAGAAAATCAATAACTCTTTGTTAAGGCTCATGACACTAGTAGAAATGAAATACTTATTATTATTTTCATGACCTTAGCAGAAATCAAATGCTTCTTGTTAAGTTTCTAATAGCTGTGCAGATTCATGCAGTGTGAACAGAATAAATGTATTAACCCTTTTAAACCTCAAATGCACTAAGCATGCATATTACTAATACATATTTTTCTAACATTTCCCCCCTTTTAATACTTTTATTCTACTTTCAAAATAAGCATAAACAGTTTTTTTTTCCTTCCCCTAACCTCTTCCTACTCAGGATTTGCAGTTAAGAGAGTCATTCAGTTTAAACTTATGAAAGCATTTTCAATTTTTCAGCAATTCTTCAAGTTCAGCACCTTGGTATAAGGTTTCTGAATCTGACATGTCTATAAAGTCTTTAATCAGTCTTTTCATGCAGGGGCTGCAGCAGCACACACATACCACCAGCAGGATCATTCCTACACAGATGGCAATCAGGATGTTCATTAGGATACTGCTCCACCCCCCCCAAACAATCTCTGGAAAAAGTCCTTCAATGGATTTGGTCCTGGCATGGCCATAGCCGAGACCTGCTGAATTACCTCAAGGTGATTGTCTATCTTGTGTTTGTGGTCAGAAATATACGAACAGCACTCCTCCTGGATTAAAGCGCAAGTACCTCCTCTCACCACTAGGGTGAAGTCAAGAGCCATGCGGTTTTGAAGCAGTACAGTTCTCATGGCAGTCACTTCATCAGTCACCAATTCTAGAGCAGAAAAGGTTGCATTGTTCATTATTTCGAGAAGTTTAGACAGTTTTCTCAGTTCTCAGATTGATTTTGTTGCTCCATATGCTGACAGTACACCTGCCCACGAGATGATGGTATCACCCAAGTCCATATGTGACAGTCCATTTTTCCCTAGGCCCACAGCATGATGGTTTTTCCAGCCCGTATTGATTTGCCCCACTGGGTTGACAGGCTTCTTGATTTCTCGTCGAACATTCCAAATTTTCCCCTGAGGTAAAACTGCTGTGTGTCATATGGCCGGAACCAGGTACCCCAAATAACAACTGCCGGACCAATTCTGAGGTAACCACTTATATGCTTTCCTACCACATACAAAGTAGCAATCTTCTACTTTGGTAGTAACTTTACTATGTCCTGGCTCTGGATGAAACATTTTTTTGTCAACTATAATCAGTTGTTTATAGAGGTCAGCATTAAGTTTTACTTCATCAGTTGTCCTATGCATCAGTTCAAAAAATGAATCATAGCTTGTGTTGCAATAGGAACCTGTGTTGTCAGTTTTATTGTAGCATCTATAGGGAACAGTCGCATTGCAATTGCTCCAACCCACCTGAACTGTATCATTTTTGTAAAAACACACATTCCCCTTCTGTCGAACAGACAAGTGCAATGCTACTTTATCTTGTGATGTGACATCTGATGTATCATAGACTAAGTTTTCCCAGGTCTTGTTGGCTCCCAGGGGGACTGAAGTCAACAATAACCCCCCCGTATGCTGTTGGCAAAGCTGTGCAAATCCAGCAATTCGAAACATTGAAGGTCTCAGCATACACATATTTGATTGCCTGGTAAGTGTTGAAGTTTGGGTGCCACTCTACGTGCAACTTTCCACGCTTATTCAGTTCAGTTTGTGTGGCTGGGAAAAGGAATGGCCACAACAAAAAGATTATTGTCACTAGTACAGTCAACAGGATGCAATACTTCTGAGGAAATGGTTGTTCTGCATTCCTGTTTTCTCCGACTCTTCCAAGTAGGTGTATTTGGATTTTTCTGGATTCCATCATTTTTGCTTTTGACATGTGATCTTACTCTCTGCCCTAATAGGACCTTCAGCACTGATGGTTTCTTCACTGGGGTTGAGACGGATCAGTCCTATTGATCTGACCCCCCCCCCCCTTTGTAGCCAGACTTTGTGCTGAGGGCCCTGATGGAGAGGTAAGATTTTTGTCCAGTTCAAAGTTTTTAACTAGTTTGCAGTGCATCAGGTGGATCCACGAAGCTCGCTCTGCTATCTTGACTGCAGTGGGTGTTGAAAGAAGCACCTGGTATGGACCTTCCTACCTTGGCGATGACCAATTCTTCTTCCTTATAACTTTTATCCACACCCAGTCTCTGGGTGTCACTGCCACTTCTGATGTCTCGGTTTGTTTTCTATCTGAAACAGAATTTGACTGCAACAGATGTTTAGAATTCATTAACTTCCTCATATATTCAGCTAGTGTAAAATCAGCTTCCTGGTCTGAAGACATGAGAAGTTTCCACTGGGATGTATAATAAGCCCTTCCAAATAATTTTTCAAAAGGAGTCAATCCTTTTGCAGTCGGAACAGTTCTCATGCTCAACAGTGCCAGGGGCAAACAATACAGCCAATTCTTTCCTGTCCCAGCTATTAACTTTCTCAATTTGTTTTTTAATATACCATTATGCCTTTCAACTAGCCCTGCAGATTGTGGATGGTACGCACAATGATTTTTTTAAAGAAATACCAAAATGCTTACTTAACTGCTGTATGGTTTGGTTTACAAAGTGTGTACCATTATCACTGTAGATCCTTTCCGGAATGCCGAATCTAGAAATGATTTCTTTGTCAAGTACTTTTGCCACCGTAGCTGCATCTGGATTTTTGGTTGGAAAGGCTTCCACCCATCTGGAAAACATATCTACAATAACAAGACAATACTTCTTATTTTCACATTTGTTCAATTCTATGAAATCCATACAGATAGTGTGAAACGGATATGGTGGTGTAGGGAAACTCCCTTGCTTGGGCTTTAACACTCCTTGTGCATGATGTTTGTTGCAAATCTGACACGTCAAACAAAATTTTTTAGAGTAGTTTGTAAATCCATATGTTGTGAAAACCTGGTTCACCAGCTGTACCATCCCCCCTGTTGAGACATGGCACTGCCCATGGCTCAACAAAGCTGCATATCTAAACAAATTAGATAGTAGTATCGGTTTCCCTTCTTTAGAGATGTACAGCTCCTTTTCGAGAATTGCTCCTCGTTTTATCCATTGTTGTTTTTCAGCTTGCGTGGTGAGTGTCTGCATTGCTTTTAACATTTCTAAGTCTAAAATCTCAGGGGGTTGTAGTTCCTCATTTAAAAGAAATACTTCTGTAGCTGCTTGTTTTGCAGCTGTATCAGCTCTCGCATTACCTTTTGAAATCCTATCTTGTTGCTTGGTGTGAGCTGTGCATTTACAAATGGCTATTTTCTGAGGTAACTAAATAGATTCTAAAAGATCTAAAATAAACTGTGCATGATTTATAGGTTTGCCAGTAGATGTTATCATACCTCGGTTTTTCCACTGTTGCGCAAAAACATGTACAGTAGAAAAAGCGTACTGGTTGTCAATAAAAATGTTTAGACATTTACCCTTTGCTAAGATACATGCCCATGTTAAGGCAATCAATTCTGCTGCCTGTGCAGATAAGTTGTGTAGTAAAGGTTTTGCTTCTATAATCTCAGTGTCAGAAACTACTGCATATCCTACTAGGTTCTGTCCTGCAGGACCCTTTTGCATGAACCATCCACGTAGTATGTCACCTCGGCATCATCCAAGGGGACATCCGTGAGATCTTTTCTAGGTAGTGTCTTTTGCTCAATTACCTGCAGGCAGTGGTGAGGTGTGCTGTCTGCAGGGGTCGGGAGCAGAGTAGAAGGGTTCAAAGTCGTGCATCGCTCAATTGTCATGTGAGGTTGGCTCAGCAATATAGTCATATGGAAAGATGCCTAGCAGGGGAAAGATATGCCACCTTTTCTTGTAGTAAAATAATCGTGACTGTATGAGGCACTCTCAAAGTGAGAGGGTGGAATAAGACTACTGAGGCCGAAGCCTGTACTGCCATTACAGCTGCAACTACTGCTTGTACACAGTGGGGTAAGGACCGTGCCACTGGGTCTAGTTATGATGAATAGTAAGCAATGGGGTGTTGCTTATCCCCATGCTGTTGTGTTAACACTGATGTTATATAACCTTGCTTACAATCTACAGTTTGGAAAAAACGTTTATGGTAATTTGGTAATCCTAGAACTAATGAGGATGCTATTAACTGCTTCAGTTTGAGCATATTCTGCTTCTGGTGTCCATTGCAATAAATCTTGTGCTGCCATAGGCTTCTTATATATAAGGTCAGTCAGAGGTGCAGATTCCAAAGCATAGTTTGGAATCCAGCTCTGGCAAAAATTAGTTGTACCCAGGAAGGACATAATTTCCTTCTTGGTAGTGGGTTTTGGTGCTTGCAAAATTGCTACTTTTCTGTCCTCATCTAATGTTCTACCTTCCTTGGATATTACATATCCCAGGTATTTGACTTGTTTTTCCAAAGCTGCAGTTTATTTGTATTTACTTTATGTCCTTCAGTGGCTAAAAATCGTAATAGCGCTATGGTATCTTCTCTACAATCTTGCTGGGTGAGGGCTGCTAGCAAGATGTCGTCAACATAAAGTAAAATCTGACTGCCTCTTGGTGGGGTGAATCCCGCCAAGTTGCTTGCCATTTCTTGTGAGAATATTGTTGGACTTTCACAATACCCCTGTGGTAGTCGCGTGTATGTATACCTTTCTCCCTGAAATGTGAATGCAAACCAGTACTAGCTGTCAGGGTGTATCGGTATCAAAAAGAATGCATTGCTGATGTCTACCACAGAAAAATACTTCTGTTGAGGTTTTAAATCATTCAACAGGGTGTGTGGGTCTGGCACCGTTGGTGCCCTTGGTATTACTGCATCATTTACAGCTTGTAAATCTTGGACCATACGTCATTCTCCATTTGCTTTTTTAACTGGAAATAAGGGTGTGTTACATGGTGAATCGGGAAATTCTACTAGTATCCCTCCTTTAAGTAAGGCTGCTATAATAGGCTTTATCCTTGCCTCTGCATCTTTTCTTAAGGGATACTGTCTTTTCTGTGGTCTAAATGCTGACTGGTCCCGCTGTATGAATAAGTCCTACATCTGACTTTCCTGTTGACCAGAGAGTTTCTGGTATATTCTGTAAGGCATTCTCTTCCTCCTTTAATAGGAGTGCTAATCAGCTGACCTTGCTGGACTGCAAGTGCATGGCTGGGTGGGTCTGAGTTATCCAATTCAACTTCTGTATTTGTAGTCCCTGTTCTGACAGTTCTAATTCTGTCTGTTTCTCCCATCTCGTGACTTTTTCTTCTAGGTCTGCCCATTCTACATTTTTGTTCTTGGTTAAGCTAACATATGGTAATCAATTAGATTTATAAAGTGTAAAGAACTCCTGGGGCAATAAACAGCTGGCTACACTGTTCCCTTCTGTGTCCCAGTACAGATTACGTAATATCAATCTGTTTGCATGATTTTTAAACAATTCTTGCTCATATTCCTTATCAGGTCCTGGTGTGTTACAATAGTACAGGGTACAGTGCAACAGGTGTTGCTTATCAATGTCAAGGGAGGGGAACTTGCTGATGGCTACATTCATTAATTCTTCAGTCACAGTCCCTGGACCAGTCGTAACCAAGTCCTGGCTGTACCAATAAAACATTTCACCCTCCGATTGCACTGCAAAGGTATCAATTTGTTGCTGTGCTTCCATACCCTGCATGGTTGGGACTACTGCTATACCAAATAGTTGCATGAGGTCTCTGCCCAAGAGGTTTACTGGGCATTTTGCAGAAACAACAATTTTGCTTTTCTGAGTCAATCCTGAAACTGGATCAGTTATTGCAATATTACGGGAGAGGGGTTCCCGATACAGCTGTCCATTAGCTGCTTTTACCAGTATGTAATCAGGTGACTCCGTGTTTTCTGGCAGTTTGGAGGGATGTATCAGGGTTCATGATGCCCCTGAGTCACACAAGAATTTGACTTCCCTCCCTTCTACCAAGAGTGTAACTTCTGGTTTTGTGTCTGCTAAATAGAGCTCCAAGCTCAATAAAGCTAGGTCTAATATTTAATTTTCTTCATTGTCACTAACTTCCTGCACTTCCTCCATCTCTTCTGTCACATCCTCTACTCCCTCTATCACATTCTCATTTGTCCTTTCTTCGCTATCCCCTTCTAGTGATTCCTGACTACCATATAGTCAGTCCTCACCCTCTTTGTCTTCCGTTGTTGCCTTCTTATTTTTCCTGCAATCCTTTGCCAAGTGTCCCTTTTTACCACATTTAAAACATTCACCCCTTTTCTTTTGCCCTTCAAAGTCCTCTGATCGTTGATCAGATTGTTTGTTTCCCTGTGCGTTTTTCTTGCCCTTTTTCGCGGACTGTACTATGTAAACTTCTGCTCCATCTTCTACAGAAAATACTTGAGCTTTCTTTTTCTTTTTGCTATTAAAATGCCTTTTGGCATGCCTAGCATATTCAAGTAATGACTGTAACCTGCTTGTACGATGGTCTACCATGTGTTTTGTAATAAAACTGCTTATAGGTGCAATACTGCCCTTTAAAAATGCATTCTTTAACTGCTGTTCATATGGGGAATCTTGTGTTTGATCTTCAGGAACCTGCATTCCACAGTGTTTATTAAAACATTCTAATAGTCTGACATAATACCGGTCAATAGTTTCACCTTCTTGTTGGATGCATTGATTAATGCAAGTCCAGTCTGCCCTAGGCTTCCATTTTTCAGAGATGCGGTCTGTAAGACCTTTTACTCTGTTGTCTAATTCTGCGCTGCTATGTGGGAGGGGTCTTTGTGCAGCATCACGGGGATTCCAGTTGCCACTAATCATGTGCCAATCTGGCCCCACAATTTGTCTAACTACCTTTTCTACCACTTCTCCGTTTAAGTTATAACTCAGCCTCATTCCTTGTAAGTCTTCAGAGAATTTTCTAAAATTAACTTTTGGATGGGGAATTCCCTCAATGGCTTTCTGGATATCCTCCGGAGTCCAAGGTCTATACACTAAAATAGTTGGGTCCTGATTGTCCTGACCTGCATGAGGGTTGGGTACTTCTATAAGTGGACATATTTCTTCTCCTTCACTTATAGATCGTGAATTCTTAACCATTTGCCATAACTCGATGTCTTCATTTGAGTTACCTGCCTTTGTTCGAGACCTGGTCTTGATGGAATCTCTAATATACAGTTTTATTTTCATAATGCCTCTTTCTTCAGTGACCACAGGATATCATGGGGGTGGACTAACCTATTCACTTGCTTCATATTCTGGTAAGGGAGGCGGAGGGGCCGATGCTATTACTAAGTTATTGTCCTCCTTATCTTAAAACATTGTTTTTGAATTTTTGTCCTTTTGTTCCCTACGGTTTACTTCCTCAATCCACCTGTGTGCCTGAGGAATTCCTAATTTACGTTGCTTTTTTACCCGACCTTTGGAATCAGTTTTGAGCTGTCTGAGAAGTTTGATAAGCGAGGATTTTTCTAATTTCCCGTCGAATTCATACTTATTAACCCATTTTGAATAATATTTAATATTGTTGGCGTGCTGCGACTGCATGTATTTTGCGTCTTCTGTTAACGGAGGATTTGGGGGGTCTTTTTGTGCAATTATTACCCATTTTGTTCTACCCTTTTGATCGTTACGTAACTTCTCTTATTTTTAATGTGGTACCACGGATTTTGTTATAGTCTCTTCAGAATGACTGCCTACTTATTCTGTTTCTCCTGATCTGTGACAAGACAGTAATCTTTTCTGTCCCTGACTTGTAAGAAAAATACAGTCCTGACAAAAACAATACAAATCCGGTCCCTGATCTAAAACATAAAACAGGAAAAAGTAGATTCACCTTACCTGAGCCTACGTGATTGATCACCTGATTCATGGAGACCCGTCCTTCAGTCGCAGATCAGAAAGTGGCTGGCCTCTTTTGAACAACAATTCAGTCGGAGGGCTTTTCAAATAAGAAGAACCAATTTGGTTTCTTCCCCGTACGGTTTCAACCACCTGGCCCGTCTGATCCGAGGTGAATGAAGGACCAATCTGTCAAAGGAAAAAACTTCAAAGACCAATTCACGTAAGGTTCAAGCAAGGCACCCTTTATTAACTTGCAGCAAGGAGACAAAACATGCTGGCAGAATGGTTTGTCTGAACATTAATAATTAGTATGGCATTTTTATACAGTTCTTTCCATGTCACACAAAAATGTTACTTCTATTGCTGACATAGTTAGACACAACTTTCTGTATTGTTCTACAGAACATGTTACTAGACTAATTGCTGACTAGTTGAGAATAACTGCTGATTTACAAAACATTTGAGAAAAACAAACTGGCCTTGGGGCTTATTTTAGCCCACCACAAACTTTCAATTCTTCAATTGTGCAGTTCTAATATATGTGTTACATTTTGCCTAGATTCAAGGTACATTTCTAGCTTAGGTACAAGTAATGCTGACTACGGTTTATACTTTCAAGCATCCATTGTGTTCCTTATCAAAGCTTCTAGCAGCTGTGTACTTTCTCATGGCATAAGCAGAAAATCAATAACTCTTTGTTAAGTCTCATGACACTAGTAGAAATGAAATACTTATTTTCATGACCTTAGCAGAAATCAAATGCTTCTTGTTAAGTTTCTAATAGCTGTGCAGATTCATGCAGTGTGAACAGAATAAATGTATTAACCCTTTTAAACCTCGAATGCACTAAGCATGCATATTACTAATACATATTTTTCTAACAACCGCCTTTGGTGTTTTGGTCCAGGTTACATGGCCGAAAAGTGTGGTATGAGTTATAGCCTGGTAGTGCAGGGGTGCTCCCAGGAGCCTTGAACCAGGTCTCAGTCACTGCACAGATATCGATGTTCTCCATTTTAAGGAGTGCCTTGAGTGAGTGCATTTTAAGATTTAGACTTCTAGCATTGAGTAGCATTACCCTCAGTTTTTGCTTATTGTTTTGCCAATTGTTGAAGTCAGTCATTTTGTCCTTGTATTGCTGTATCATTCGGAGCGATGGCAGAATCAGGGCTAGGGTCATACCTGCCTGGGCTACAAGATTGGAGAGCTCTTCCAGGTCTCTTTTCATGTAGTCCAGGGAGGTACGTCTCAGGACATTCACACCAACATGGACAATGACAGAGTCATATTTGTAGTTGTTGTGGAGTGACCTGAGTGCGTGGGTTATGTGGCAGATCCTGGCACCCGACAGGCCGCTGACAGTAACCTTCTCCTTGTTTAGCCTGGTGAGTGGGACATCAGTGTGCCTGACTATAGAGTCACCTATGACTAGTGTGTTGGGTACGTTGTTTTGCCTTATTGGCTGTGGTTGAGTGGCACACTGAGTCTGTGGGCTATGTGTCATTTGGGTTGTGTTGGAGGATGGAGGTTGCTTGCGCTTCTGCTTTGGAGGTCTCTGTTGCTTAAGTAGATTACTACTGAGAGCCTCCGCAAATGTTTTTGTGTTACTATGTGTGGATTTTGATGGTGTAGATTTAGTGAGACTATGTGATGAGTGTGGTGTGGTGCAAATGTTTACCTTCTCCTCATGACTGTCAAGTTCAGTCTTGGTTGGAGAGAGCTTTACCTCCAGTTTGGCTAGATAAGTGCATCTCTCACAGGTTGTAGTGTTGGGTGGTAGGAGGATAGGGTTGTCTGTGTACATGAGGCAATTTCTACATTGCCTCAAGATGCCCAGATTCATCAGATAGACAGGAGAGAACACTGGGAGCTGACCCATGGACATGCCTGAATAAAAAAAATATTTTCCTCTAGATAAGTGAGGAAAGTGAGTACAAGAGCTGTTTTTCTCTAAGCAAGTGAGAAAAGTAAGTACAAAAACTGTTTTCCTCTAGGTAATGAGGAAGACTGAGTGCTATAGTAATTAGTAGCTTATTTAGTGCTTACAAGTTCTGAACAAGTGCTGAGCATGAATAAACAAATTTAAGTGCTAAAACTAAGAATCTGTATTTGCACTTGAGTTACAGGACAGAAACAAGTGCAAATGCAGGCCTTCAAACCTGAAAGTTGAGAGAGATGGAAGAGATTGCCCAAACGGCCAACAACCACAATCTCTGTGCCAGAACCACTCCTTATGTGGTAGACAGGTTACCTAGTGCTTACCACTCCCACTGATAAGCTAGAAGGCTTCCCTCCAACACAGAAAGACTTGGGGGGGGGCTCAGAAGCTTACATAGAGTCCTGGATACAGCAAATCTGTATCTGGAACACTAGTTACAGGAAAGGTAGGAAACAGGCTTACAGTTATTTTTTTTTTTTTACAGAAAAGTAGCAAAAACAGTAGTAAAAAGAATTCACATGCAGTGCAAGCTAGCACACTTGAGTATGTAGCAATATTAGACCAAACAGAGTTTAAAAATTAAATTAAATTAAAAAGGACTAAAAGCAAGTGCAGAAAGAGTTTATTAGGTAGAATGTGGTAAAGAGATGGGACTGGGGGAGTGTCCCAGATCAAATCTACAGTGGGGCGGGCAACTGCAAAAGCCAAAAATAGGGAAGGTGGGTAGGACAAAACAGTTTCAACAGAGATCTAAGCAACAACTAACAGTACAAACTGTAAAACCAAAAAAATATACTCAGCTCTGTATATTTGCAGATAGTCTGGAAGGCAGTCTCTCAGAACACAGGTTCCAGTATATTGTGTAATATGAATACAATAACTTATAAATATATTAAATGCTATTATAAACTTCCATTAAGATACTAAGATATATTAAAAATACATAGAAAATAATGTTTTTATATAATTATGTAAGCAAAGTTGAAAACAAAGTTATCCTCTCCTTCCATCCTGTGGCCAAGAAAAAAATTACAACTTGGCAGCCCTGAGCTTCAGAACTGGGTCCAGTGATATATAGCCATTTAAACCTGCCCCTTTGCTAGCTTCCAACTTTAGTTTCCAGAATAGTTCACGGAACTCAGTGGTGGCCTCCCAACATCCTCCACAAGGGTCTACATCCACTTTTTCTATAACGTAGAACCCATACTTAGGAATTCAGGTGCCTATATAGTGCATTGGTCTCATCCATTTTTCTAATTTCATTAATATGTTCATAAATGCACCTTTTCAACTTTCTAGTGGTTTTTCCTATGTAGAAAGCCCTGCAGGTGTCGCATATAGCTATATAAACTACTCCAATGGTATCACAATTGCTGTAACCATTTGTTTTGAGTTCAATCCCTCTTTGCTTTAGAAACACTGATTCCTCCTGGAGGACATAGGTACACTGCAAACAACTACCACATTTATAGGTTCCTGTTCTCTTTCTACTCTGTATTTTCTTTCTAGTTTCAAGTATTGCTTTCATATTCCTTTCTTTTCTATAGATAAATTTTAAAGGATCTACAAATATTCTCCTTAAATCTGAAAAATTACTAAATTTATTCCAATTATTAGTAACTATTTTCTTAATGAAAGTTGTATTCCTACTATAGTTAAGTACAAAATTACTATTCCAATTGGTAATAGCCTGTTCATCTTTGTTACCCTCAATGGGTCCTCTTATTTCTAACTTGCCTAAAACAGGGGTACATTTCCCACTTCTTTCTTCCTTCACCTCTGCTATTGTTTGTTCAATAAGGGCCAGAGGGTATTCCCTTTCCAAAAACATATATTTTAATTTTTGACTTTCAATTTCAAAATCTTCATCGTCAAATGTCATTCTACAACTTCTAATTAGTTGTCCCCTCAAAATGCCCTTCTTTTGTGTAAATGGCACTAGTAAAAAAATAAGTAGGAATTCGAAAAGGTACCTTTTCTATAAACCTTGGATTTAAAGTAATTTGAGTCTATTACCTTTTCCAACACCACATCTACATATTCTAGTTTATCACAAGAAATTGTGTGGGTAATTTTTTTAAAAATCTGTAGTGCCATTTATATAACTTATAAAGTCATATAATATTTCTTTGGGACCTGACCAAAAAATACATATGTCATCCAAGTACCTACAGTAGTAGTTCCAATATTTGGAATATATGGAATGTGTAATAAATGTCTCCTCCCAAGTGGATAATACTAAATTAGCATACATGGGAGCACAACTTACTCCCATGGCTACTCCACTGGTCTTCTTAAAAAATTCTCCCTCGAAATACAGGAAATTATTTCTAAGCACTAAATCCATTAACTCAATAAGTAAACCCACTTTGTCATGTTCTATGTCCCCTTTAAACCTTAAAGCTTCTTTGAACCATTCCAGTCCAATGGTATGAGGTGTCACGTTGAACAGGTCTTGGATGTCTAAGGTAACAAAAATAAGCTCTTCACTAAACAAGTCCTGCTTTCTATTCCTTAAAAAGTCCCATGAGTCTTTGAGGATTCCTGCCCTCTCAGTCCAAACCTTTTTTTAATTCCAGGTCTAGATATTTAGCAATTGGATATGTCTTAGATCCTGAGGCTGCCACTATTGGTCTGAGGGGTGGATCTTCCAAGTTCTTACGAACTTTGGGAATCCCAAAGATAGAAGGTATTTTTGGCTTGTCTATTGTTACAAAATTAAATATTTCCAGAGTAATATTACCTTCACCCAATAACTCATTTAACATGAAATCTATTCTATTTGCAACATTAATCTCATTTCTAGAAACTCTAGAGTATCTGGCCATATCATTTAACATATCCAACATTTTAGCTGAATAAAGTATGCTATCCATAAACACAACCCCCCTCCCTTGTTGGCTTTCATAACCCTAATGTATTGATTGTCTTTCAAGGAGATAAGTAACTGATGTTCTTCTTTCGTAAGGTCATAATACTTTCTCCCCTTCTTTTGATTCAGCTTGATCTCCTTCTCCACTTGTGTTTCAAAGTTTTTTAACTGTGGATGGAGGGGTGGGTTTAGTGTGCTCTTCCTCCTAATCCGGATGTTCATGTTGTTAGTTCCTCTTTTCTCATTGTCAAACATCAACTCTAGGTTTTTCTTACGAACAAACATCTTAAGATCAATGAGAATTTGTGAAATGTTCCTAGTAGAAGTGGGAACAAATTTTAAACCCTTGCAGAATAAGTTAAGGTGGGTGTGAGTAATTTCTGCCACACTGTAATTATAAATACTAAAATTACGATAAACATACCTATTCCCTTCAATTGTAATTTTATCCTCATCTGTGCTAGACTGAACATTCAAAGCTCCATTCCTATCTGGGCTCAATAACCCTTCCCATTTGGGTAGCCCCTCTTTTTGTTAGAATAATAATTCATGGGTCCCTGTATTTTAATCCTCTCGGACCTCCTAAGGTCTGGAAGCTCTTGTGGATTGTCAAGATCATAAGATCTTTCAAAATTACTGAAACTGTAGTTTGAATCCTGACCAGTATAGTTACTTCTACCAGTCTCCCCTTCCTCCATAAACAAAGTGACCCTTTCTTGTTGGAAATTGACTTGGTAATTTTTGGGACCACTCCTTTTAGGTTTAGGGTAGCAAACTTTGTCCCTATACTCAATTATGTCACGGTCTAATTTTTTACACTTCCTACTATAAATAAACCTACATTTCTCCTCTATTCTCTCCTTCATACTGTAATATTTTGCTTTTTTCTCTTCCACAGTAAACAGCAAATCAGTGACAACAATTTTATTAACTTTCTCAATTTCAGACAACAATTTTTCTGTTTCTCTTTCATTTTCTGTTATGATAGCCTTGAATTTTCTAATCCACAGTTGTCAAATATGTCTAACAATTCTACATGGAACTCACTTCCCTCCTTGATATTGTTAGGGTACTTGTACAGTCTCAGTCCCTTAGGCATTATTCCCCTCCTCACACATTCTTTTAAATAACTATTATCCATGCATAAACGTTTGTACTTCAGCATTAAATCATATAAGATATTAACATCGGTGTTGTAACTATTCACATTAGAAGCATTCATAGAATTACTCTGGAAAATGTAATTGGAAAATGAACAGTTATTTTGTAACCAATTGATGACATTATTATCCCTACCCCAGTCCAAATTGACCAACTCACCTTGCTCGCGATTCGGGGCATCTGAAATAACAGTCCCATTCGTTCCTATGCAGTTTGTGCCATATGCTGCTTTATAAAGTTCATTTTGTTTTCTCCTAACTATTTTTAGGCTGCCATTAATGTCCCTAGAAGCATTCTGTGGGCATTCACTGTCCTCTACAATGTTCGGACTCATCATTTTCAGGGTTTGCTGGTGTAAAGTATTCGGAATTGACGTCACCTTGTTTTCTTCACCCTGAAGCCACGCCTCTTGGTTGCCAGGTAGTGAGGAGGATCCTTAAGTCTCTGCATTGTACAAGCCCGAAGTGGCTTGATTAAATTACTTAGAACCATTGTTTTCAATACCAATTCCACCCAGTTGTTGGTTTAACAAAGCCACTAGATGAGTCAATTGACTTTCCACTCGTGTCAGCCGTTCGCTTAATTTATCGGAAGCACTGGTGCCCACTTTAGGGTTTCCTAAAATGATCATGGACTCCTCCATAAAGCCGACTACTATACCAAAAAAGAAGAAGGTAGTGTGCCAAAGAGCTAAAGATCACAAAACCGACAATGTAAAAGCACACTAAAGTCCAGTCACGAAAAAAAATGGCCACACCATAAAGCCCAAATGTCACTAGCTTTATTTTACACACTAACACTCCAAATTAGCTCTGCATTTTTGTCTACACATACAAAAGACTTCATCAGATGTATAAAATTCACCAGCAAGCAACCCTTCTTAAATAGCCCTCCCTCTAACACATCCACCAATAAAAAAAGTTTATTAAATTTTAAAAACATTTCTTATAAATTTGTATCTAAATTTAAATCAAGTCACCAATGCCAACCTTGTATATTGTGTAATATATGAATAAAATAACTTATAAATATATAAAATGCTATCATAAACTTCCATTAAGATACTAAGATATATTAAAAAATACATAGAAAATGATGTTTTTATATAATTATGTAAGCAAAGTTGAAAACAAAGTTATCCTCTCCTCCCATCTCGTGGCCAAGAAAAGAATTACAACTTGGCAGCCCTGAGCTTCAAAACTGGGGCCAGGGATATATAGCCATTTAAACCTGCCCCTTTGTTAGCTTCCAACTTTAGTTGGCAGAATAGTTCACGGAACTCAATATTTTTCAGTGTATGAAGAAATGAAGATTGGGAATCCTGGGGCATGGCGGGGGATCTGTAGCAAGTTACAATTTGGATTGCAGTCTTGCCCAGAGTTAGTTGCACTTGGATAATCTCGGATGCATTATGCTGAGCAGCTAGCCTGGAGATGTGGATATCCTTAATGAATATGGACACGCCTCCGCCTTTAGTGTTTCAGTCCAGGTTAGGTGGCCAAAAGGTGTGGCATGAATTATAGCCTGGTAATGCAGGGGTGCTCTCTGGAGCCTTGAACCAGGTCTCTGTCACTGTACAGATGTCGATGTTCTCCATTTTAAGGAGTGCCTCGAGTGAATGCATTTTGAGGTTTAGACTTCTAGCACTGAGTAGCATTACCCTCAGATTTTGCTTGCTTTTACCTGTTACGGTGGTGAATTTGTCATTTGAACCTTGCCTAGAAAAGGCACTATAGGGGTGGCAAGAGCCATAGCCAGTAACAGAAATCCCAAGTGTGACAGGTAGAGGCCATCTCTGGCAAAGCATCGTGGTCTGTCGATCATGTCATCCCAGGCAGACAGATACTGAATCCCCTTAGAATGACACCAGAAGCTTAGCCAGATGTTGAAGTCAATCATTTGTCCTTGTACTGTGGTATCATTCTAATATTCTTGTGGCATTATGGTTTTGGGTGGGTGGGTGTGTTTGTTAAAGGGAGTCCTGGTTTTAATTGAATATCACCACATAAGAGAAGGTTCTAGAAGCTGGAGTGTTTTGATATATAAGACTTTGTAATACTCTGTCCAGTAGTTCTTTTTCTTAGCTATACTTTTATTTATGAGTATTTTTGTGAGGTAAGGAAGTGATGGTTCTCTGTTTGGGGACTAGAGTTTAGTGGGGTGCATTTTAGTTTATACTGAGTTGTTAACAAAGGTGTACAGATAGTGGTAGTCATAAATGGGGATGTTAATGGTTAGCAATGACAGCAGAAGCAGAGTTAGCAGTAAAGAACTTTGGTTAAGAGTCTTGCATGTGATTATGTTGTGCATATTGGTAGTTTGTAAGGTGAGTAGTGGATGATAAAGTACTAGAGTATTAGGAGGTTTAGCTTGCTTAACAATCTGTGTTAATATTAATTGGCTTGTTTAAACAATTTTTGTTCATAGTAAGTGCTTTGTTTAACAATTTGTGTTAATATTAATTGGCTTTGTTAAGAGTTTTTGAATTTCACTTAGAGGACATGGTTGGAATAAAATGCAAGATAGAAAGCAGTTAAGATGGAGTGAGTGTGATCTACAGCTGTTTGTTTTTTGTTTTATTTATTTTTTGCCTTTGGAGTTGATTGGGTTTGGTGTGACTATTATAATGGGAGGTAAGGCAATGACGTGTAGGTGTGTGCTGGTTACTGTTTCAGGGTGGAGATTAATGTGATGTGATTGGTTGTGAGTGGAGGTGTAGCAGATTGGAATCTATATGGGTAAACAGACCTGGGACAGCCAGGGAATGGAGCAGGAAGGAAGTGAAGTGTTCCAGATCCACAGCCAGTCAACGCATGTATATATGCCAAGAGTGGGTCTGCCAGCCTGGAACAGCCACTTTGAAAACCTTATGCAGAGGTAAGATCCTGAGAGAAGGACATTCTGTACAAGGAGACTGTGAAAGGAAGTTAGAACCATTCATTCATCAGAAGTTACTAGTATGCTGAGTTTACACCTAGAGGAAGCAAGAAGCTGAAGAATTTAAGACAAAAGAAGAAGGGATTTATGTCATTGAAAGCTGTAAGGACACCCATACCCAAAAGAATAGCACACCATTTGTTCAGCAATAACATGTTACCTGGAAGCACTGCTTTCAAGGACAGATGACTTCAGGTCTGGTGACTGCAGGGTTTGTCAGCTTTCTACTTCTTTTTTACAGATTTTGCAGATCAGGGAGCACTATTATAATGGAGAAGGACAGAAAAATAAAATAACTGCATGTCATAAATGGGTAGGTGGACTGGTACAATGAATCTTTTCAGGCAAGATCCAGACACTGGTGGACAACAGTAACAATTACTGAGTGATGTAGATAAGATGGGAATATACATGGTGGGCAGGCATTGTAGACGTGGAAAAGCATTATAGACTATAAAGCATTTGTTATACATAGAATAAAAGTGACGTCTTCAATCTCAAATTAGCCGTTTTAGAAGCACAGTGATGTCAGATGCTTATTAATTATATTTACAGGATTTACAGCATTTACATTAAAGATTAGGTAAAATATGGCATAGAAGGTTTCACAAAGATGTAGAGGACAAGGTAGAAGTCAGTGGCTTGACTGTAATTTATACTGTCTCTCTGAAGCAGGTACAGATTGATTCATTCTTTCAGTGTTCCTTATGTTTGGTGACGTTTGAGCTCCTATCTTTTGTTGAATTTGGTTCCACATGGCAGGGGCAATTTTAGTGAAAGCTCTTTGTCCTATCTGACAGCCAATGGCCAAAATGAGACCTTGAGAGTAGAAACCCATTGTCTGAGGTGTTGCGGACAGAACAGGCTGGGTCTGATGTTTGAAGTTTGATTCTCAGAGGAAGGCAGTATCCCAGTGTGAGAATTTTAAATATTAATGTGCTGAGTTGAAGCATTGCCCTATTATGTATAAGCAGCCAATTAAGTTGTGTGAGTAAATCACAATGCTGTGTGTAATGACCAGCTTCTTCTTCTTCTTTGTCTTTCGGCTTTTCCTGGTTAGGGGTCACCACAGTGGAACTCCGGTCCGCTAATGATTGGCAGTAGATTTTTCACGAACACCGAGGTGCCAGCTCGACGTCCAACCTTCGGTGAAGGCACTCCCATTTATGCATGTCTTTCGAATACCCACCCAACTGTGGGGGGGACATGCAGACTCCACACAGAAGGCACTCCCCACACTCCAGCCAAGAATCGAATGGAAGAACCTCTTGCTGTGAGGCAACAACACTACCGCTGCACCACTGCAGATCAGCCATTGGTGTAAATCAGCTGATTATGATTACTGCAGCTTGTAGTTTATGGGTATTTGAAATGAAAGGAAGTAAGCAGGAGTCGTCCATATTAAAGTATGGGTATTGATTGTCTGTCCTTGAAGGTAAACATGGGTTAATTCTGAGCAGTTTCAGCTTAGAAAGAGTCTTGTTAATAATATGTTCAGTGTGAGGGAGTTGAGTGATGGCGACATGCGGGAAGTAGATGCCGCTGATACTTACTACAAACTACAATCTTTCATTTAAAAACACATTAGTCAATTTACTATAAAACAATTAAAATATATCGTCAACATTTACACTAGATGAACACAACAAGAGGAGTCGATTCCATAAAGTGCTGCAGAGCTGCCAGGGTTGCAGTAATTTGCAGTCTGCACTAACATTTTGAGAGCAAGGAAATAAGACATAAAATTAAAACAAAAACAGTCAATATTTATTTCCTATGGAGGACTGATTTGAAAGGAAAAAAAAAGAAAAAGGTTCTGGTAATTGTAATCACTGCAGTATTAAACACATAGTGTAGCATGAAACAGAAGTGGTTAAGACCAGCCAGATGTGGGCCTGCACAGCCAGGGGCAGTGGACAACAAGACCAATAACATTTTCTTCCCATTGTGCAGATTATTCAAAATCAAAAAGACAAGATGCCACCACCGAGAAGGTTTATTGTTAAACACACTATAAAAATAATAAAAATTGAAATCCTGGATGAGCACTTTCAGCCTTTTAAGGCCTTCTTTAGATCCTAAATAACATGTTATTTTGATTTACTTTGCTGTAGAACGAGCTACCACTGGCAACCCCATGTGTTTTATTGTGCAAATCATTGGTAAACCACATCTGGAATAATATGTTCTGGTGTCCATACAGAAAAAGGGAGCTAAGGCTGCAGAAAACATTATTAAGAGAGGTACTACAGTAGTGAAAAAATTGATGAATTAGAATTAGAGATTGTAGCCAACCTGCTACTACTCTGTGACCTCAAATGTTACTGCCTCGATGTCCATAATTTACAGTGGGAGGATCCATCATGGGAAGCACCCCAGTAACCCAGTAATCATGTCACGTAATGAGTAGGTGATATACTATTTCTTTAGCAAATACTAGTGATCTAAAGTGTAACTTATGTGTGTGCATTTGTGTGTGTGCGTCTGTGTGCCCGTGTGTTTGTGTGTGCCTGTGTGTATGTGTGTATGTGTGTCCGTGTCTGTGTGCATGTGTGTGTGCACGTGTTTGTGTGTGCGTGCGTGTGTGTGTGTGTGTGTGTGTGTGTGTGTGTGTGTGTGTGTGTGTGTGTGTGTGTGTGTGCGTGTGTGCGTGTGTGCGTGTGTGCGTGTGTGTGTGTGTGTGTGTGTGTGTGTGTGTGTTGTGTGAGTGTGTGTGCATATGTGTGTCCGTGTGTGTGTGTCTGAGTGTGTCTGCGTGTGTCCGTGTTTGTGTGCGTGTGTGTGTGTGCATGCGATCCTGTTTCACTGTGGCCATATTAATTCTGATTCCTGACATTTATTAAATAGCTTCTTCTGCTGCAGATGTGACATGGCATGCAAAGTAATTTTTTACATTATTTTCCTAGACAGAGTGGAAAAAGATGTATTTTTTCACCTGTTCATTGTCTTGCTGAATTGTAGCAGATGTTTCTCATCATTCACATCAAGACAGCAGTGAGGGGGCCTCTGTAAGAGCTGGATGTGTAAACCTGCACTTTTAAATGTTTTTTTTTCCTTCTTGTTTTAACAAATAAACCTGGAAAAGAGATTTGCCTAACCAGTCACAGAATTCCATCATTTGCATTTGTCAGAAAACACATTTAATATTGTAGTACACAAGAATAATTTTATACATTTTTCTTAAATTTTTGGTCAGAATGGTGTGACCCAGCAATTGGATTCCAACATTTTGAGTTCTATCTCACTGTGAGTGGCTTTAGGACAAGTCAAAGAATATCTAAAGTGATGTGTTTCTTTATATCAGAGATGCAGAGACAGTCAAAGTTTTCAGCATATTTTCTCTAAATAAAACTGAGGAAAATTACAAACTGGCAGCACTGAACAGCAATGTCCAGGCATAATATAAACCAGAGAAGACTTTACCTGGTGAGAGGCATTTATTATTCACATAAACAGCTCTGGTTCTAGGCCATTTTCAGATATGACTCAAGCTGATAAGGCAAAAATTAGAATAGAATACATGTATCAATGCTGAATGCCACAACAGTAAAGAAAATAAAAATAACTCTTGAGGAAGTATGCAGTTACTAATACAATAATGTGAAATCTGAATAATGACAGTAGCATTATAAATCAGACTGTTTCTTATTATATTTTAAAATAAATATAAAAAGAGTGCCAAGAAATATTCACTATGTACTGAACTTAATGTATGACTTTTATTAATTTGATGTCCTATTAGAAATTAAACAGAGCACGCAAACCCTTGTAAAAAAGACAACCATAATTGATAAAGAAAGCACATGACACATTTACATCACTGAATTGAGACCCAGGCCAAGAAATGTGAATGTGGGCAACTGTATCAGCCAGACAGACTGTAGTCTGTGGCCTAAGAAATGATCTGTGATAGACTGGTGCTCCGTTAAGAAAGAGTTTCTATGCCTTAGACTCATTGAATGCTGGGATTGGTTCAGCCCCCTGTAACTCTGAGCTAGATTAAACCATTAAACCAGTGGATGAACTAATGAATAAGAAATAATCTTATAAAAGGCTATAAAGAGAACCTGACAATGCCAGGCAAGTGAGTTGTCAAGTGCACAACTGAAATTTAAAACAGAGATGAAAATAAGCAAAACTGAGACAGTGTGTGAAAATTAACTGAAAATAGGCATAGGAAATGTAAAAGTCATAAAAAGAAAGGTAAAAATGCAAGTGACTGCATAGTATCCAATATGGCATCTGGTGATAAACATGCAGAAAGAAACCATACTCAGTGGTTGTAGGCATGATAAAGCACTATATAAAGCTAAAAACCTAAACTGAGGATTACATGGTGGCAGTAAACATTTTGCTAGACAGACACTCCTTTCTACTGATACATAGGATTCCTCCCTAGATTTGAAGTCTGGAGTTGAAATCTACTATGGAGTGGTGTTCTACATTTATAGAAACTTGACTAAATAAAGCCCTACCTGATGGTTTGAATAACCTCCCTGCATAACATATTCTTGACTGTAGTCTGGACTCTGTGGCACAGCTGGTCAAGCCATAACAAATTCATGACTGTAGTGTGGACTATATGGCACAGGTAGTCAAGCCATAACAAATTCTTAACTGTAGTCTGGACTATGTGGCACAGCTGGTCAAGCCATAACAAATTCTTGACTGTAGTCTGGACTAATTAGCACAGGTGGTCAAACCATAACAAATTCTTGACTGTAGTCTGGACTATGTAGCACAGGTGGTCAAGCCATAACAAATTCTTGACTGATATGTCTATAAAGTAAGTGATTATCAGACAGGTTCCCCATCCACATGAAGCAGAGTTCCTCCCTCCTCCAACTCAAATGTAACTTGGACAATTCGATGGGGAGCAGAAAGCTCATCCCTGGTTTGGCACCCATGTCTCTAATGGACACAGTTAGCCTGTATGATTGATCTGACAGGCCCCTGCTTGTAATTGTTTCATCTCCCAAGCCCCTGCTTACACTTGTCAAGGGTAACAAAATTATACTGGCAGCTTGTCCTAAATGCAGCTAGCTGACCAGGCTTGAATAAAATATTTTCAATTACCTGTATTCTTAAATTAAAAGCACACATGAGATACAATATTAAATGTTTTTATTTGCTTTGTATATTTTTGGACTATTTAAAGTAGAAGTTGATTTTAAAATAAGTTTTTCCTTATAGGCTATTGTATGGTATTTTATTCTATGTGAGCATGCGTATTTATTTATTAGGTGCTTGGTTCGTTAATGTCTTGATGCATTTAATTGCATCAGCTGACTACTTTGGGTTTTAAATTGAGAAGGGAGTGAATTGTCTTTATTCTGAAGAAGTCTTTTACAAGAAAAAGATGAAAGCACCTATTGCACTTTATTAATAAAACGGTGATTGTGAAAAGCTTCATGTTTATTTTGTTTTTTTTACATGCCATTCAATCCAAAAACTTATCTTTGGCCCTGGCTGTCTGGTTATGCCAGACTTTTTTATGGCTGTTGTGCCTATGGTCAGTGCTCTTGTGTCATTCTCATGAGCTCCCAATCCTAGGCTTGAAGTTTAGGACATATTCCGTGGCAGATTCTTTGTTGGAAATTATGTCACTTTGCCACTCATTGTGATAAATCACAAGGTTCCATTAGTCTGTGACCATATGGAGTGAAAATCCTGTGGAGTCCTAGAGCACCTGTCTACTGCAAAAAGGAGAAGCAGCCGGTAACTTTCCTACCCTGACCTGAAGTCATCTGCGAAAATGCTCAAAATGGTCTTAGTATAGAGTAAAATCTGTTCACCACACCATTAATCTGTGGATGGTAGAGGGCAGTCTTTAAATGCTTTATCCCACAATGCTTCCACAAACAAGCCAACAGGTCTTACATGAAACTGGCATCTGTATCTGTAAATATTTTCTCTTGGGAAACCTACCCTGCTTATAATTTATAATGGAGCATTTGAAATTTTCTCTACCTCAATAAACAACACAGTCACAGCTTCAGAGTATCTGGCAGTATAGTCTCCAGCTATCATGCCTCATACCAGTGGCGCTTGGGCTACTAATAGGCCACACAATGTCCATAGCTACTACCTGAAACAGTTCTTCAATAGTAAGAAAGAATCACCAAAGCAGGTTTTGCTTTATCACTTGCCTTGCCAAACACCTGGCACTCATATTTCATGCAGTAACCCATTACATTATTTGTAATACCTGGCTAATACAAATTCTGGATGACACTTCTTCTTGTTTGCTTTATTCCCATAGGGCTTGAAAAGAGAATATTGGAGGCTATGGCTAGAAGTGCCCTTTATACTACCAGCTGCTTTATCATTTATTCCTCAAGAATTATATTCAGGGTCCATTGACTAGAATAACACCTTGTCCTGGGAAACAGACTCCCATGCTCTTCAGAATTCAAAGGATCATTGGTTATCTCTCTAAAGGTCTGTAAATTAGGGTCTGGATGCTGAGCCTGTCTCATCTCTCTCTCTCCCTGTTTGTGACCATCCCCAGCTACCTCACAGAAGGAAGTCTGAAAGTGGTTGCTACTGCCATCTAACTCTCTTATTAATGTAGGTCCATTAAGTTGAAGCCCAGTACCTTCCAACAGCTGTGGGTCAGACTCGAGCACACAGCTACTAACTACACCCCCTGAAAAAGACACATCCCCTGCCTTGGTAGGAGGTGTGGGCACTGCCTGGGTCTCACCCCAGCTGCTTCCCCACATGCTTTTCTCTGAGTCTATTTGCATGTAATCATACGTACATAAGGTACTGCATTATCAAAGTAATTTCCTAATAAACATTTGCTATGAAATCATCAGACGCTGCCACCTACTTCTTCCCTTACTCTCCTTCCCAATCCAAGTAAACTCTGGCCAGTGGTACCTAAAACATGTCCCTCTCATACCCCTAACATGGGTGAATGGCTCAGAAAATATTGCTTCCATTCGGGCATAAAATAGTCATTTCCAGTGCTCTGTCTGTCACTGTCTCTTTCCACTCCACAAGGAGCGGGTATAAATCTGTTTAGGAATTTGGTGCAGAAGTTGCCTTCATACAACCCACTAGTCTTGTAGTGCTACCTTTTACCTGCTACCTCCAGTGATGTTTCTTCACACCTTGTCTCACCAAACATTGGTACCACATATGCCCTTTCTGATCACCTAACAAAATATTTGATCCCCAAGACCTAGGTACATGCTAGAACTTGCGATTTCCCTTTGCTTGTGGTACTTACTGTGATGGCTTAGGATGCCCTTCATGTATGGATCTCCTTACATTCATGTGTAGTGCTGGGTAGTCTATTCTTCAATTGTGACATGATAGCTAAATAGGGGTCCCCCTTCCAGCCCATCTCTTCATCAGTTTTACATTCTAGATGTCCTCAGGCAGTACGTTCAATTCTTGTTCCCTCACTGAAACCTCTGCTAGCCTTTTAAATGTAGTGACTAGTCAACCACTCACCCACATATGAAGAAAGCACTTATCTATACTCTATAACCACTTATAACATGAGCCTTTCTTCTATGTTTTCTGAATTTCTTTTGATATGCGTCAGATGTCAGTTTAAAACATTCATATAGACATTTTTTTTAACTTTATCATAATTCAAACAATATACAACAGTTGACTGTAAGTCAGCATGCATTGCCTTACCCATGAGCAGAGGAGTTAAAAGCCTCATCCACCGCCATGGTCATTTTGCTGATGATTTGCCAACCTTTCTATTGCTCAAATGAAGCTACCAAAGTCATCTCTGTCATTATACTGTGGACATAATTTGGTACTGGCCTTGGCGTCTCAGGATTGGCTTTCCCCTTTTCCACTGCTTACTCTCCTTTGATGAAGAACACGCCTTTCCCTTTTGTGCTGTTGCCGTTTTTCTCTTTTTTCATCATGTTCTCTCTCTCTTTGCATCTCAAACTGCATATACTAGGCTGCCTCAAGTTCCAGACATTTCATCTCAGGCTCAAGTCACTTTAATTCCAACTGGGATTTGATGGATTTGACTATTCATTTATGCATGCCGGCCACCCACAGCACCTGCCAGGCTGCCTCATGATTTCTGGGGGCTGCAATCTGGTAACAGAGGTATAAAGCTGTGATTGCATCCCATACGATCCATGTTTGACTACCATAACAGGCGCTGGAGGGGTGATGGTGGTGGAGGGTTGGGTGGAAGGCAGTGGCCAGTGATGGCTCCCTTTTCCTGGAAAGAGGGAGACAGCATGTACAAGTGAAATGGTTCTACGTGCAAGAATGCGTGTCTATCACTGCAGCATGAACATCATACAACCGCCTTAAGGCAGCTATAGCAGAACTCAAAAGGATGCCATAGGGGCGAGGAAAATTTGCAGAGCACTGCCTAACACCTGACTCTCCCCTCCACTATGGGAAGAATGGGACCAGAAGTCTGTCATGATGGAGGAATGAATGAGGTAATTTAGTACAAGAAAGGGAGCCACTGGGCTGATCCTGTGCTGCATCAGGAAAAAAAAAACAGTGGGCTGCATTCCAGCTGCACACAAGCTGCTATTATGTCCTCATTGGACATACTGCCATGCTAGGCTCCCTTAGCTTTACACTCCTTAGTTAGTGAAATGATATCCTGGTGTTTACTTCATAGCTCCTTTTTACTTGTTTTCTAAAGTATTCTAACTAAAAGATAATCTATCTGCAGTGCAGTTTATGCATCTGTATTCTTAACTTGTAGCTGCAGCTTTAGTGATAAAACTGCTTTGCTGGCTAAATTCCAGTTACAATATCCACACCAATTACAATGTCCACATCACTGTTCACCAGTGTCACCACTCATACTCACCCTTCCAAAAAAACACCAGCCATCTAGTCTGTTCTGAGCACTGCCCCACCACCATTATCTCTAACACAATTAGAGAAAATACAGCAAATAACTTGTGGTAAAGGCTCATTGTTATCATGGATACATTTAAATACCAGCACAATTCACTATTATTCATTAGTAATAAAATTCACAACCCGACTGGTAAATCCCAAGGAACATTTAATATGCAAATAAAAAACATAACAAACATAACGTGATTTTTTTTTTAATTTAAAAAATAGAAACATAAAAAACATTAATATTAAGAAAACATAAGTGTTTTCATCTTAAAATGACAGACTTCATCAGATTGTACGTCAAGCACAATTACATTCATTAAATCAATTAACAATGCCTGTGTCATTATGAAGCATCCAATCAAACTCAGTGTTGCAGCCTCCTCCATTCCAACACACATTTAAAATTAACTGGTGATGATGATGATGATGAAGATAAAAAATGCTTCATTCATCACTGGAAGTCTGTATGCATCCAGGTTTATTTCCAGGTATACCCATTCATCTTATTTTCCACAACTAAAGGTACTGGATTGAGATCAGAAAAGTACAACATGAGTGTTTGAGCTCTTTATGGTATTAAGTCCCTTAAGTGAACTAAGGAGTTACATTAAAAAAAAAATCAAGTTTAAAAAAAATCTTTTTCTCCAGTAATGTTTCTCAAAGGAGCTTTATATGGATAAGAATTTTCATCAATCAGCTTTGCAGATCCAGTATAATCCATGTTAACAATCATTTTTAAGTATTTCCAACATACAGTTTTGTAACTGAATTTAGACAGCCAATATATAGTCAAATGATTGTTATACTAAGGAATAGTTGCTAGGAAATTGTGCAGCTGGGAATAGAATCTACATAACAGCTTCTAGTGAATTAGGTTTGAACCTAATAAGATAATTATGTTAAAACAATGAGAATATTATAAACTCCAGTTTTAAAAGGAAATTAGGGACAGAGCATTCATTTTCCTTTGGCTATTAACTAAAACAAACTCACCCACTCACTGACTTACATGCAAATTAGGCATTTTTTTTCATCCAGTAGAATTCATCCACTCCCCCAGTCAGGATCATATTTTCTATCCAGTTATAACAAATGCCCTTCCCCTTCTCATTTTTCAGTGTATATTTTTTTAACTACCCTATAATGGGTGACTTCCAAGATGGCTGCACATTGAGTAACAGCTTATTTCTTACTCTCCCATTGTGAAAACAGAAACTCAGCAGAGAAGACCAGTAGACTTATGTTTATGGGTAAATTTCAGTAACTGGCTAATAAGTACACTGTCTGGATGCCAGGAATAAAGAAATACAGAAGACTTGGAAAAAATAATCTACAAAAAGTGAGGAAGAAACACTGACTGTGGAAAGTTCTGCAGCTGTTCAGCAAGAAGCACTCCAACCTTCAGACATGACTTCCAATAACCTACAGGAAGATATAAAACAACTGCATACAGACCTGGTTAACATAAACAAAACACTGATGGAGTATATCAATGCAAACAACAAAAGGCTGTCAAAAATGGAAGAAGCTTTTAACAGATATTCACATGAGATGGTAAAGCTACAAAAATCAAAGGTCAAAAATGAAGAAAAAGCTGTCTGAATATGAGACTGCTCAAGAAGAGATGTTCTAAAAAAATAATAGAATTATAGGACAGAGCACACAGGGAAACCCTGAGATTTTCAGCTATACAGAAAAGCTGGAAGGAACAGACTGCATTAATTTTATGAAAGCACAAATAAGCAACTGGACTGGTATTCCACACTAGGAATTGTTAGTTGAAAAGGCGCATCATGTGTATGCTTCAAACTGGCTATAAGAAAGCAACCTAGACCTGTAATAGTAAAGATACAATTCTACCAGCAGAAGGAGCAAATTCTGACAAAACTGTGGCAGAAGGGCAAAGTACTAAAAGTGGAAGACAGCAAAGTGTTTGTGGAGAATGATTACTCATTGTACACCAGACAGAAGAGGAGCAAATTTATTCCACTATTCAGGGAATGTCGAGATGCATGTGTGAGATTCAAACTGCTATGCCCAGCTGTCTTCAAGGTATTCTTCCTTGGAGGGACAACATCAGTTTTTGATTAAATAAATGCTGAGAAGGAAACACAAAAGTTATTCCAACAAAAAGTAAGCTGGAAACAGAAGGATATTCTGCTTCATGTTCTTCTGGTTATAAAGATCACAGAGGGACTGTACCTGTGAAATCTTTTCAAAATTTTCAATGGAAAATGTTGGAGAGAAGGAAGGGAGCATGAGACTTGACTAGAAGAATTGAGAGTACATTGGAAATGAAGCAGAGACAGGATTTCTGAGATGAACAGTAATAAAACCAGTAACCTAATATGGGATCAAAATGCAATAATTATATTTGTGAAATATGATAGAACAAGAAAATCTGGAAATATTGTACTTTTTCAGAATTTGTTGGACTTGTAAGGGAATCTAAAGCATATGACCTATTTCATGTCATTAATTTTTGGAAAAGTGCTTTAGGGAGGGGAAGAGGAGGGAGAAAGTTAACTGTAACTAAAGATTTGTTCCTTAAATAGTACTAATTTTGTGGCATGTGGTCTTCCTTACATGCTATAAAGCTTTGTTCAGTTATTTTTAAGTGTAATGGAGATTGTAAACAGGTGGTGCTGTTTTTCTTTTCTTTTCATTTCTTTCTCCCTTCTTCTCTCTTTCTTCTTCTTTAGTTTTAATAAATGTAGACACTGCAATGTAAAAAAAGCCTGGTTAAAAAAGCAAGATAAAGAAAAATTAACATGTTTTTTTCTCATTCATGCACGGGGGAATGACTGGATTAAAGACCTTAGGTTGATTTAGTAACATGTTTTAAGAGAGAGCAAGTAAATGAAAAAGAACATTGAATATTATGAGGCATTGTTTCTAGCAAATACATGTATGCTCAGTAAAAATTCTGCAGCTGGTCTTCACATTTCCATGGAAACAATCTGATAAAGAGAAACTGGCTGCCTGATTCTCGTGTTTCCTTGGAGAAAATCTGATAAAGATAAACTGCCTACAGTCTGGTGGAGAGTGATTGGCTGAGGAAAAAAAAGAAGAGAGATTGGCTAGGAGATAAGTTCTCTGAAAGCAATCAGGGTTCTCCCAAGGTAGATAATGTTTTCTGAAAGCATTCAGGGATGTTCCCAAGGTAGTTAATGTTATCTGAATGTGTTTAGGGATTTTTCCCAGCTGGGAGAGCTGTAAGGATAAGACAAAACCAATCAGCACTTAGTAAAAGCACAGGCTGGACCATGTGTCTTAGCATGGATAACCTTTCTTTTAAGTTAACTCAAGTCAGTAAGTGTGGCTGTCAGTTTGGGACTTTTGTTCCTATTAGGAGGGTAAAACGTCAATATTTGAAGGTGTACATAGTTTTGTGTGTTATTATTAAGTTTATAGGTTTTAGCTGAATATTGGGTGTGTTTTTTGAGTGCTTTCAATAAAATAAAAAAAGCTTTATACAATGTGACAGAGGCTCAAATGGATATGACAAGAAACAACTGTATAAATGTTCAACCTGCTAAATAGTGTATGTATGTAGCACAAAAACTGGCTGTGACTGGACATTTAACAAAAAAGGTGTTATACATAAAAGCTGGGGATAATAACTTTTTTAATGCAATGATGCTTTCTGTAATGTCTTTAAATGTAAATGGCCTCACAGATAAATACAAAAAAGAAGGAGTAGTGAACTCTATTAAAATGTAGAGTGCAAATAGCTATGTTACAGGAGACATACTTAAAAAAAACTGAACATGTGAATTTGATAAAGAAAGTTTTTCAGGATGGTTATTCAGCGGAATACATGGGACAAAGGAAAAGAGAATTACTTATATTAATTGCAAGAGGGGTTCCAATAGTGATAAAATAATATAAAAAAGATAATAATGGCAGATTTGTAGTGCTAACGGGCTACTGGCAAGGTAGGAGGATTGCACTGGCATGTGTTTATAATTCCACCTAAAACTACTATAATGGAGTTTAAGAAAATTATGGGAGAAATAATCAGTTTTCAGCAAGGAATATTACTTATAGGTGGGGATTGGAATTTGATTTGCAGCAGTGAATATGTGTCTGAGGTGCCCAGAAGGGAAAATATAACAAAGTAGAGTAGAGTTTTGAAGGAATTTATGAAATATTTAGCATAGAAGATGTGAATTTGATCATAGGAGTTCAGAGTGAATTTACATATTATTCCCTAAGATATAAAACTGGGCTAGGCTAGACAGAATTTACATTTCATAGGGACATGTGCATTTAATTGAAGGTCTTGATACGCACCCAATAACTATTTCAGATCATGTGCCTATAATAGCTAAAATAAAAGCACAGGGTAATGAAATAAAAATGAGACATTGACACTTTCCCACCTATCTGTTGAAAAGAGAGGAATTTAAGGAATGGATAGTGTAGATTATTTAGGAGCTGTTAGAGAGGAAAGAAATTTCTTCTGAAAATATAGTTAGGGAGTAGGATAAAATTAAGACAAAGTTTAAAAATAGTGTAGAAATAAAATAAAGAGCACTATGGTTAAGAAGTAACTAGATTTATTTAGAGGGACTGACAAATGTTAAGGTATTGCAGAATAGGGAGAATCTCACAGAACAAGCGGAGGATCAACTGCAGAATGCTAGACAGAAAATAAGGGATTACCTTGATAATAAGCATGAGTTTAGAAAAGTTGCTGTTAAGCAACTGTGTTTTGATAATAACATTAGAGCACAAAAAGGTTTAGCACAGCGACTCAGGCAACAGAAAGTAGAAAGGGCTGTTGCCAAAGGAAGGTAACATGATCCTGTAGAGGTAAGAAATATTTTGGAAATTCTATGAAAGTCTCTACAAAGCAGAGAAATATGAAAATCAAGAAAAGATACAAATGGAAATGTTTATGGAAGAATTAAATATGTCAAGGTTAGAGGTAGATGAGGCTCAACTACTAACAGTTAGGATAGGAGGAGATGAGATAAAAACTGTAATGTATAACCAATCTACAGGAGAGTCCTCAGGAATAGATGGTATTACTATGGAAGTTTGAAGCTAGGAGGAAAAAAAATTGATACAGATCTGGAAGATTTTGTTTAACAGTATTTTAAGAGGAGGAGAAGTACCAACATCCTGGAAGAAAGCAGTGGTAGCTGTAATACCTAAAGTGGGTAAAGATCCATCAGATCCAGCTTCATACAGGCCCATTGCAATACTAATCCATGATTATAAAGTGTTCATGTCTATAATGGCTAAAGAAATGGCAAATGTACTGCCAAAACTGATAGATATGGATCAATGTCCAAAGACATGCTTCTGGAGAGTTTCTTCCCAGGCCTCCACTGAAAATAGGCTGTGTCCTAGTCGGACTTTCCTGGTCAACAAATGTCAAATAAAAAAATAAATAAAATGTGTTTTTTTTGGAGGGGAGGGAAACATTTGACAACATTAACAGAATATTTATGATCCAGAGGGAAGCAGAATATAAGAAAATACCATTGTTGTTGGTGGGTCTTGA
This sequence comes from Protopterus annectens, assembly GCF_019279795.1. Lineage (NCBI taxonomy): Eukaryota > Metazoa > Chordata > Ceratodontiformes > Protopteridae > Protopterus > Protopterus annectens. Next base: position 349,268,782 of record NC_056744.1, read on the forward strand.
TGCAGAGAAAGCATTTGACAGAGTAAGCTGGGACTTTATGAGCAGGGAATGGAAGCATTTGCATTTCCTGAAAAAAATATAAGGTTGATTAGGAGGATAAATTAGGGATCGGAGGCAAAAATTAAAGTGGGTGGGGTCCTCTCTGATAATTTCTGCTTGAGCAGAGAAATCAGACAGGGGTGTCCTCTTTCCCCTTTTTTTATTTGCATTATATTTAGAACCATTGGCAAAGAAAATAAGGGACTCAGAAATTCAAGAATATAATTGGTATGGTAGTCAAGAAAAGCTGGCTTTATTTGCAGATTATATTATTTTATACCTGATAAAACTAGAAAGAGACATTACAATTTTGTGGAACATTTTGAGAAAGTTTCAGATCTTTTCAGGATACAAAATTAATGAAGCTAAAACAAAGGCAATAATGGTAAATGTTGTACCCACACATGGACTGGTTCAGGAATATCCATATTTATGGGGACATGATAAAATGAATTATTAAGGAGTAGTGATTAAAAATGATTCTAGTGTGGCAGCTAAGGATATCTGGGAAGAGACTAAACAAATGATAATACAAAAGCTGAGAAAATGGAAGTTTTGTTATGGATAGTAAGATTCAAGCAGTTAAAATGTTTTAGTCCCTTTAGTCTTATACAAAGGTCAGACATATTTTTATCAACCAGAGAAGACGTTGTCGATAACAATTAATAAAGAGCAGAAAAACTTTATCTTGGAGGGGAAGACTGCAACACTCAAGTGGGATAAGTTGATTCTTCCAGTAGAACAGGGGGATTGGGTTTACCATATTTGAAGGGGTATTTCAGAGCTACACAGTTAAGACTCATATACATAACACAAGCAGAAAACTGTATTTCAAATTGGAAAGGGATGATGGTGAAACACCAGGAAAGCTCAAGAAACAAGGAGAGACTTGGATTTTGTATGCAGGCCTTTAAGGAGAATAACAATAATTATACAGAATATTATATCCATAAAGCAGCAGAAAGTATTCTAAGAACTAAGCCAACATGGGATTGGAGAAAGGATTTCTGCCAATAGGGATGACTGCAATTAGGGATATAGACAATAGGCAAAAGGGGGCTGGAATTTGTTGGAGAAAACTGGCAAAAGAACCAAGGTATTGGGAGCAAATAACTACAAAGGGAATGATTATAGAATGGGAAAACGCCACAAATTTATTTGGGCTGCAGGTTAGAGATTGCATTCTCTATCAGGGATTGATATCAGAGTATAGGCAAAGAGAAAGAAATAGGGGAGGGGGGGGTTCTAAATGAAAGACCAGCACTGGTAGAGTTTTTAGTAAAATCTAGAACAAAAGCTGCCATTAAAAAGGAATAATTAGTAGAACATATAAAATATTGCATGATAACTATAACAATCAAAGGAGGTTAGAAAGGATTGGCAAGAAATTGGATAAGCAATTCACAAAGAAACAATGGGAGGATATATATATATATATATATATATATATATATATATATATATAGTCTCCCAAATATGCAGCAAAATCTAGAAGATTTAGGATTTTTGCCTATAAATATTTGCATGGATATTTCTATACCCCAAGTTGACTCCAGAGAATTTTTCCTCAGACTGACAGAAAATGTTGGAGATGTGACAGGGAAGAAAGAGATAATTGGAAACATATTTTCTGGGAGTGCAGTGAATTGATAAACTTTAAGGATTCCCTGCAGGATGCACTGTTGGAGATGCTGGGTGGGCAGATTGGTCTGACAAGGGAGATGATTTCTCTGAGCTATGAGACAGAATCGGAATTGCCTAGACATGGTAAGGCCTTGCTGTGTCTAATAATGGTGGCTGCCAGAAAAGCAGTTACTAGAAAATGGAAATCAAAATCTAAACCAACTATACCAGAAGCAGTGAATATAGTAACAGAGATAAAACAACTGGAAATTAGATATTTAGAAAAGGGTAGGAGCAAACTACATAGGAAAAAATGGGAATTGTGGGAACAATACATACAAGGGAAGAATGAGGTTTAAAAGGTGGTAGGACTTAAATGAGCTATGTAATGTTTAACTGAAAAAGATTGGATAGATTATAAGTGATGTATAATGTTTGCAACTGGGAGTGTGTCAGTATGGTTTGCAATGTAAAATGCTTACAAATAGGATTGTGTCGGTGTGGTTTGTTTTCATTTTCATAAATGTATGATTGCCTATGTAGTAAGTGATGGTTTAATAAAGATGTTTTTTGTTTGAAAAAAAAGGCAGAAACTGAATAATTTATGTAATGTTGCTCAGGTTATATGATATATAGCAATATATGTGAAGTAAAATGTCTGTTATGTTAATTATAGTGTGATTACTTTTACATGAATATAAATTTGCCAGTGTCACAAGTGATAATTCAATAAAGGTGTTTGAAAAAGACTACCCTATAATGGGCATCCACTAGCCTCCGCCAATCACCTCTAACCTTTCTGGCTTGCAGCTCAAGTGCCCAGGTCATTAAATAGTACTATATCATCTAGGCCATTGTCAGGGCTTTACCCTGTTATACCCCAAAGTTAGCATGAGCAACAGAAAATTTAAGCTGTTTCAGCCACAACCCCAAAGGAGATGTAGCTTTTCATCATAAATGTTAGCATCTTTATTAGAAGAAACTAACAGGTTTGAAATTAATTTTTTACCTTCCTCAACATTGTCCAAATCAATGCTTTACATAAGAAAAGAAGACTTTCAAGATGGCTGCATATTGAGCAACAGGTTGATTAGAGCTCTCCCAGTATGAAAACTTTAGATGTGAAAAAAAGCTAATAAAGCTATCATACTGGATAAAATTCAGTTACTGGCTTGGGATTTTAATGGCTGAATGCCATCAAAGAAATCATTTGAAGAAAATAATAAAAAATCAGTCAGAGAAAGAGAGAAAACAACTCTAATTGGAAGAATCTTGTAGCTGTTCAGCAAAAATTAGTTCAAATTTCAGCTTTGGTAAAGCAGATGGCTTCCAGCAATTTAGAGGAATAAATAATTCAAATGCACCCTGAGGTGTTTAAAATAAGTGAAACACTGAAAGAACATATATAGTCAAACAACGAAAGGTTGGAAAACATAGAAGTTTTAAATAGCTATTCAAATGAGCAGATAAAGCTGCAAATGTAAAGACAGAAGTTTAAATGAAGAAAAGGCTGGTTGAACATGAGGTTTCTCAAGAAGAGCTGCTTCAAAGAATACTAGAGTTAGACTTCAGAGTTTGCAGAGAAAACCTAAGATTTGCAGCTATACTTAAGAAATTGATAGAAATAGACTGTATTAATTTTATGAAAATACAAATAAGCAACTGGAATTATGTTCTACAGCAGGATTTGTTAACTGAAAGGGCATATTGTGTATATGATTCAAACTTGGCAATGAGAAAAAAAGCAAGACCTATATTACCAAAGATGCTATCATAACAAGAGAGAGAGAGAGAGAGAGAGAGAGAGAGTCACACCTGACAAAAGTTGTGGAAGAAAGGAAAAGTATTAAAAATTGGAACCAACAAAGTATTTACGAAAAATTATTATTCACTGAACATTAGGCAGAAGAGAAACAGGTTTATCCCAGCAATTAGCGAATGTCAAGAGACAGGTATACGATTCAAGGTACTGTATCCAGCTGTTTTCAGAACATTTTTTCCTGGTAAAAGACATGTTTGGATGCAGCACGGGCTAAGGAGGAAATAGGAAAGTTTGGCCTACAATGAATGATTCAGCAAGCACAGAGAGACTCTGTCTGTCATTCTTCTGATAATAACAAGGCCCACAGGGAGATTTTGCCAGGGAAGCATTTCCACTGTTCCAAAGGAATGACTGAAAAAAAGGTGTAGGAGCTGACTAGAAAGATCACAAGTACTTTGGATTTGAACCTGAGTCTGCTGCTGGGAGATGGAGATGAACAGGAAGAAGACAAGCAATGTAAAATTCATGAGCTAGTGGGAGACTGAAAAGCATCAGTCCCATTAAATATACAATTAGATGTGTCATATGTGGCATTTCAAGAAGAAAGGGCTGAAAAATATCAGGATTTTTTTGGCTGAGAAACTGGTAAACTTTTTTTGTGTGTATTTTTTGTGTGTTATTTTCTGTGTAACATTGTATATTATATTGTATTGTACTTTTGTGGAATCTTTCTCCCTGGGCCTCCACTGAAAAGGGGATGCTTGATATACCAAATGGACTTTCCTGGCAAACAAATGCTTAAAAAAATAAAATAAATTATAGGTGAACTTTAAAGCATACACCCCGCTTTATGTTATTAATGTTTAGAAGGACACCAAAAAAAAACAAAGAATCAACTAAGTAAAACATTTTTATTCTTAGGAATATCTATATAAAAATTTAATTATATAAATTGCATGTTATATTTTAATGCAGTTTTGTATAAGGTGGAGTCAGTGGTATTTTAAATGTAAGGTGGGAGAGTCTTGTCAGTGACTGCTGCATATGCTAAAGATATTAAAGTAAGAAAATATGTTTTCTTAGTTGCAATGTGTTGGGTTTTACACTATAACAAGACAAGAAAGGTGGAAAAGTTAAAACTAATATAATATTGTGATTCCAAGCTGTTAGGCTGGGGATGTAAAGTGTATTTATGACATTATATACAGAATTATGATAACTGCAGGAGTACATATCTAAATTAGTGTCCATGGTTTTAGCAAAATCTGTAAGCACAAAGATTTGAAAAATAAGACAAAGTGATGAAAGGCATTGTGAAGCCCCACCACTGGCAACAGTAATCAAGGACTCTTAATCCTCACAACTGGCACCAGTGGGTGACATACATTGGGAGGATGACAAGTACACACACACACACACACACACACACACACACACACACACACACACACACACACAGTATTTCTAGATGCAGCTCTCTGCATCAAGTCCAATTTCCCTTAAGAGCACACAGAGAGGGGCTGCTTTCTCCCTCTTTCTGCAGATCCACAATAAGACCCCCCACTGGCACAGCTATAGAGTTGAGATCTCAAGCACACTCTCTGTCCAACCAATGCTTCATGTCCCTGCCCAAGTAGTTGATACACACACACACACACACACACACACACACACACACACACACACACACACACACACTTTGAGGTTTGATTTACACACACACACACACACACACTGGAAAAGGTTGTTGCAAGTTTACTAGCTATGCCCCCTTTTGCCCAGACTATAAGGTAGTTATCACTGCTACCAGCCAGCTCCTTATCAGCTTCATTAAGGCCCTTAACAAAGTATGCCCAATATTGTTCTGTAATGTTACTAATACCAATGGTAGATTGACCAAGAGCAAAGCTATTAGGAGTGGCCAACAGTGTCACCAAATAAATATGCAAGTACTCTCAGAACTTAAATATGGCTCACAAATATCAGCAACAATGAAAGGTTTAAATATATTTAATAATAAATACTAAAAGAGCAAGAAAATACTCAGTATATATTCACAGTAACATCAGAGTTCAAAATCACAAGAAATATTTAAAACAACATTGCAGGACAGTCTCAAATAAATAAAGAAAAACATCTAAATTAAGCTTTGCTATATTCCTGACTGTATCTAAGAGAATTACTATCCCCTAGTAACTTATTTAATTAGAACATCAAGGCAGATGTGGTGAATAGATCTTCTCTAGTTATTGTCATGTCAAACACAGAATACAGAATGCTCAGTCTTTCTCAATGACTTCTTAAATTAATATCTCAAATATTACTGCTGGTATAGCTTGCAGAATGACACAATTTCTTGTCATCTGACTCTATCCCAGGTAACCCCCCCCCCACTGCTGAAAGCTAGCAGTATTTAGCATCTGCCTGTGAAAATACATACATAAGGGCTTTCCCTCAGATCTTTGCAGATCCTGAAAGTCATAAAACAATGAAACACTTCCAAGACAATACAGAAAACTTCTCAGCACAGACATTGTGTCTGTTGCTGCACTGAAACTGAAAGATAATATCTTTTTATTGCACGGCCATAAAGTAAATTAATTTCAGCTATTTTTCTAAAGTTAACCTTCTGTATCCCAGTTTCCCCTGTTAAAATATATACATTTAAACAGTCACAATAGTGTATGCACGTTTCTGTTTTATTCCAGTAGGGCATGTTGTCATTACATTTTAAGCACTTTGCAAAAACCTTTTCAACACATACTTCTGTACCAGCAGTTTGATATACACCTGACATACAGTTCTAATACATTTGTAACACAAGTATCTTATATGAATCATGCTGACATTCACAAATGACATATAATTATTGATAGCTGGGCTGGCAGTATCTCCTTGTGTTACATATACTTTTCCCCCAAGACTCAGGATCATTTTTCAAGTGACCCTTGAGAAACGTTGCTTGATAAGGATGAACCTATCTGGGAATACCTTTCCCCATTCCCTGTGTTGAGATCCCATTTGCACTGGCATTGCTAACCCCACTATGGTACTGCACTGTCATATCATATGCCTGCAACCCTAGGCTTCACCTTAGTAACATGGCATTTTGCTGGTTGGCTCATTGTAGCCATGTTAAGGGATTGTGGTCTGTAACTACAGTGAATTTCCTTTCATACAGATAAGGCTGAAGTTTCTGCAGTTACCACACTATGGTTAGACATCTCTTTTCTAAAGCTGCATAATGTTCTCCCTGGGTTGGAGCCTACTGCTGAGATATACCATTGGGTACTCTTCTCCCTCTGAGGAAATCTGGCTGAGTACAGCCGCCACCCCATGGTTTGAAGCATCCACATGCACAACAAAGTATTTGCCATAATCTGGACTGGCTAACACAGGGGGTCCTCCCAAAACTCATTTAAGCTTCCGGAATGCTGCTCACTTGCCAGGGTCCACACTACCTTATCTGGCCTGTTTTTCCTTATTAGGACTGTGAGGGGAGCAGCTATGGTGCTATAACTGGGGACAAACTTTCTGTAGTACCCTGTTGTCCCTAAGAATGCCCTCACCTGCTTTTTCATAACAGGAGCAGGCCATGCCTGAATGGCTTCCACTTTGGCAGGTTCTGGACTAATCTTACTACACCCCACTCTATGTCCCAGGTAGGAGACCTCTGCCATACCCACCTGACACTTAGTGGTCTTAATGGTCAACCCTGCCCTCTGTAGTCTGCCCAGCACCTCCCTAAAATGCTGAAGGTGCTCTTGCCAGGAATGGCTGTAAATGGCAATATCATCCAGGTAAGCAAGGGCAACGTCTCCTGCTATGATACAATGTACCACCCCTTGCAAAGTCACTGAGGCATTTTTCATCCCAAAGGGAATCTTCACAAACTCATACAAGCCAAAAGGAGTCAGAAAGGCTGACCTCTCGCTAGCATTGGGAGTCAAGGTCACCTGCCAGTAACCCTTGGTAAGATCAATAGTGGTAAGATACTTAGTCCCACCTAGCTGCTCTAGGGCCTCATCTGTCCTAGGCATGGGGTAAGCATCTGACTCTGTGTGCCTATTTAGTTTCCTGTAGTCCACAAAGAAACTGGTGCTGCAATTCTTCTTTGGTACCAGCACCACTGGGGAGGCCCAGGGACTGCTGTATTCCTGTATTACCCCTAGTTCCAACATTTCTTGTTTCTCCTCCCTCAGAGTCTGTTTGACTCTCTCAGGCACCCTGTAAGGGGCCTGCTTAATAGGCCTTTGGGGTCCTGTATCCACATGGTGCTGCACCAGGTGGGTGCATCCCGATTTCCCAGTGAACATGCCCCCAAACTCCTGTAACACTGCTCAGATTTCTCGAAGCTGGGTAGGGGATGGCTGCTGGGACATTGCTACCCCCTCCACTGAGGTGTCAGTCCAAGTCTCCCTGATGAGATCAGTCACCAGATCTCCCTTAGACTCCTCCTGCAATCCACTGCAAATAATCAGCACAAGGGCCTCCCTATCATGGTAAGGTTTCGTCATGTTAACATGGTACAGTTTGTGCCCCTGCCTCCTACCTAGCAGTTCTACCATGTAGTTAACATCACTGACCTTCCTTACCACCTTGTAGGATCCTCCCAGTCTACCTGCAACCTGTTGTGTCTGACAGGAATAAGAACCATAACTTGCTGCCCCACAGCATGCTCTCTAGCTTGAGCATTCCTGTCATACCAGACTTTTTTCTGCTGTTGGGCTTCTGTCAGGTTCTCCTGGGCCAAGCCCATGTGTTCCCTGAGACTTGTTCTGAGGTTTAGGACATATTCCACAACAGGCTCCTTGTGGAATTCACACTCACCCTCCCACTCATCAGGAATCAAATTTTGAGGTCTCCTCATCCTGTGCCCATACAGTAACTCAAAGGGTGAAAAACCTGTGGATTGCTGGGGTACTTCTCTGTAAGCAAACAGATGGGGCAAATATTTGTCCAACTCCCTCTTAAACTGGTCTGCAAATGCCTGTAGCATGGTCTTTAGTGTAATCTCTCAACCAGACTGTAAAATATTATTGGCAGTGAGCTAGGCTGACTGTACTACTGTATCCGTTAATATTTATTTGTATTAGTACAATTTCTTGCCAAACAGTTAATACTGTCAGAGTTATTTCAATTCTGTTATAACACAGTTAGACACAAAGTAATAACTAATGCACACTCAGTCATAGATGTCACTAAAGAGTGAAAATTACTGTCCAGTTTATAAAATGTCAATGTTATTTTTAATGTCCTTGTGACTTGTTCTTCTGGTTTCTGTTTGTGTCATGAAAAAGTCCATGGTTATTTCTAGCCTGGACAGTTCCTGTTGAAATTGCAAATATTATGTCCTTCTTTGGTTATTTTCTTCCTTGCTGTATCTGAAGACTTCACAAAAAGTCTGGCCACGTCATCTTTGCATCACTTAAAGTGTCTGTATTTTATTTCATTTATTTCTGCATCTGAACGCTCACAGAAAGTCAACTTCCTTTTTTCTATAACAGGATGCCATTTTACAGTACGCCCACATCTATATGTTATTAATATCTAAGCTGAACATTTACAAGAAATATTTTTAATAAAAGATCATCACTTAAATGTTCTTGCAAAGCAAGCCATATTTTCTTTTATTGCACACACAGTATAATTTTGAGGAAAGCATTTTAATTTATACAATCTCTATCAATTCCCCCTTTTTAATTAAAACCAAGAAAATTGTAAGACAATTTACAACACAATATGATCTTCAGTACTTTGAATCCCTTGGTCTGTTGCAACATACAAATCCCTTGGATTTAAGGCTATCTCTTCAAAGACTGTTACATTACCAACGGCTGTCACTTGATTAATTCCTTTATTAATACAAATCTTATAATGACAATAAGAGCAATTAATGCAGAAATTATAGTACTCCACCATCCTGAAAACAATCCACTTAGCCAGTAGTTAAACTAAGTAAGCATGTTTTATTTGTGCAGGTGTCAGACACATAGCCATTATTACTTAACTGCTTTTATGCTTGCTTAAGCAAGTTGTCAGCCTTGCAGTTACACAGAAGCATTTATTTCAAAATCTTGTCAAGTTAACCCTTGCTTTACAAGGCAAAACTGTGTATTAGAAACAAGCATATTTCTTTTGCATTGCTGCATACATTTAATTTCATTATTGCATTGGGAAAAGAATATTTACAATATCTATCAATTCCCCCTTTTTTTAAAAAAGCAATTTACAGGAAAATGTGATCCTCTGTACTTAATAGCCTTTTTTCATTGTTAACAACAGTTACTTGTTTGACAGCTTTATAACACATTTCCTCTGTTATATCTGAGATAGCTCCATAAGTTGCATTTGCTAAAATGTTAATTAACTTTGTAACTTTCCATATTGCCTTAGTGGCACCATACCAGTGAAAAAATTCAGCTCCTGAAATAACACCATTTCCTATGTCCAGCTGTTTTAAAATCTTTCCCTATTTTTTTTGTTATCATGAACCTCCCTCTTTTTCTGGTGATTTTTTTTACCATGTCCTCTGGTAATGTGTGAGTAATTCTCATTATTGGAATTGCATACTCTATGTAACAGAATTTTTTCCTCTTTCATCTCTTCCTTAAAAGAAGTATTATGTGTTAACTCCCATGCTATTTTTATTTTATATTTTCATCAACTGTAAATGTTTTTTTTATGTCTGATTGTTTTACAACTCTATTTTTATAAGACTCTTTAAACATAAAACCTGTATGTGTAACCTCTACAGGGACTGTGTGTAATGACATTTTCCCTCTGTAAGGAATGTGGCTAAAAACTCAACAATTTGACTTGTTACATGCCTTTACAAACAAATTTTGTATGTCCAAAAATATACTGAAATCAGGTATTTGATCATGATGTCTCTGTTTTCATGATCTATTATATCTGAGTATCTCTCCCTTTTTTCTTTGCAACCGTTTTATTTTTCCTTGTCCTGTCCATAGATTGCTGTTATAGATACAAATTTAAACTTTCTTAAGACTAACAGACTGTTACTGTACTGATACTGTTTGACTGTTATTAACTTACACTGATTTTTATGAACCAACATGGTGTGCTGCTTTTGCTTGGATTTTTATTAGCTGAAAAATGCTGTTTGTCTAAGTTTTTATTAAGTTTTTTAATGACTCTGTACTTTGCTACCTGTATGTATTGCTGTGTATTATTCCCAGAATGGCAGTTACACAAGTATGACTAATGATGTTCTTGCTGTACTAGTTTGTTTATAAGACTGTTTGCTTTTATATTTTATGAAATACATTATTTTGAAAATATGACATTACAGTCACTGTTTTTTACCAATATTGATCCTGTTTGCTGTATGCATAAGCTGCCTTTGGAGACATACTGTACTTTTAATGTGGTGGGGGGTTGACCCTCTCCTGTTACCATAGAACTTTTTGTCATTTAGGATTTGTCATAGGTACTGCCTTAAATGTTACTCCATTTCCAGATGTAGATGTGGACTTACATACTTAACATTTACTTGCATTTTTTAGTTTTGCATACACCATTTGCATTACTGTAAATGTGTTTACTGTATCTGTACTAACTTTAACTTTACACTGTATCTGTATTAACTTTACTGTGTGTCTGTATGTCTGTAGGTTATTGTTGTGTTTATTATGAATCCATCCTGGCTTACTAAACCAGTAAAGTAATATTTATTTTTCTGTCTTTTTCTGTCTCCTTTGTTTAATTAATTTACATAGAGTTTGAAAGATCCCTGTACTTTGCTGTGAACTGATAACATGTTCCGTTAATTTATTGCTTTAATGCCTATTGCCTGTCATGAACTGGGTTATAGGGAGGATCATTCCCTTATTCTACTGGTCGTAATTTACCATTTTTATTATACTGTTAGTGTTTGTAATTACCCTTTTCAGTAAGTCAAGGCGTTTGTCCTTCCTTCTGTTTATTGCTTACCTCCTTTTTCTGTGTACCCTGATGTTTGCAGGTTATTTGCATATATGCTCTTTTTTATTTATGAGTTACCTGTTCCCATTGTTCTATACACCTCTTCATATCCTCTTCTGCCTCTTTAGGGATTGCATATTGCTTTTGAAAAGAAGGAATGTAATCCGAAGGATTACCTACACTCACTGGTACTGCTACCTTGCCACAGTCTGTCTTTGATGTAGCCCATGAGGGCTGATATTGTGATTTGATTAGCTCCTATTTATCCTGCAGTTGTGAATGTCTCTTGGTAATGTCTTTTTTATTAACTGGCTTACTGCTGATGGCCATGCAAGTGCTGCCATGAAAGCCTTGAATGTAAAATTGTTTGAACTGATTTACAGGTTTGTTAGTGACTGAGATTGCTGCCCCTGTATCAAGCAAGACATCTTTCCATTGTGTCCCCTCCACCATATGTCCACTAATGGGCGTCCGTCCTTTCCACGTTTAAAATTTATGAGAAAGGTTTCTTGGGTGGGGGGACACCCCCCTAATCAGAATCATATTCATTCTGATCTGGTTTCCTGGGTATGTCTCTGATTACACAGACTGCATGTTCTGTTCCATGTTGACTGTTAGTGTTTTCCCTGTCTAATGTGTACTTTGTACTTTTAATGTTAGGTTTTAATTCCTGACTTGCACTGTGTGTGAGATGATATGGTGGGTTTCCTGTGTATTCCATGGGGTATACTTTATTTTTTCTGTATCCCTCTGTTTGTTCCTGTGACTGACTCCCCCTTAATGTGTTTTCTTTATCTTCATTTCTTTCCCTATTTTGGGGTTTGAAGAAGCACTATTATCTGCACAGATACCCTTTTGTATTTGACTTTCCTTCCACCTTTTGTAATAGGGACAATCTTGTTTACTGTGGCCTATTTTCTTACAAGTAAAACATATCACCTGTTTTTTTGAATTTCATTGTGTAGCTGTCTGTAACCCTGGTGGAGCAGAAGCTGCTCGTGTTCCCCTGTGTTTGTCTTTTTCATCAGACCATGTATTGCGTCCCCTTCCTTTCACCACGTAGTCTACAAGCTGTTTTTCTACATTTCCTACGTGCATCTGCAATACTGCGTTTTTCTTTTAAACTTTCTAGCACTCTGGCTTCCTTGCATTCAGGTAGAGTTTGAGATCTGTAATCTCTGAGTCTGTATCTCTCTGTCTGGCAGAAACTGATTTTAAAGCTGCATCTGCATTTTGCAGAATGTCATTAACTGTCTGACGGAATTGCTTTAACATACCATCTTACCTGACCAAAACATTATTTTGTTTTTTTCTGTCATGCTATTTAGACTGTCTGATCATTTTCAGATAGTTTTTTTATTTTTTTAAATGGTGTAAACTGGCATTACCTTGTCTGTGTGTTTTAAACAGTTATGTGAGTCTAGACACTCACCGGTTTCAGCTGCTTGCTTTGCTTTGTCATTTGCCAAAGCATTTACTGTAGCCTGTTCTGTATTACATTTTTATGTGCTTTGATTTTGACAATAATACACTTTCCCTGTAAATCATTTTGGGAATCAATGCCCATAACCCCCATAGTACTGGTGCATGTTTTAGGGGTTTGCCAACAGTGTTGATGAATCCCCTTCTGACCCAAACTGGCATGTATAAATGCAAAAAAAAAAAAAAAAAACATTTGAAGCATCATTTCAAATAGACCACACAGTGTATGTCAACCATTATTTAAATGCCAACATATTGAAACAAAATTCCTTTTTTGTCTTGCCACTGAGGCAGAGTCTGCAATAAACAAGACTATTGATATATATCAACAGGAGAACTAACTGTCATTTCTGCTGAAGAATGTCTGTGGAAGACATTTACTGACCTTTGTTGCTTCTGGGGTTTGGTTCTCCCTTCCCCGTTACCTCCATGACCCTGGTGAAGAGTCAGAATCTCATTTTCATGTTGCCTCTGCCTCTCCTTTTCCTCATCTTCCAGACATCTCAGTTTCTCATTTTCTTCAGCCTCCAGATGTCTCAGTCTCTCTCCTGATTCTATTTCCAAATGTTTGGCCTCCAGTTCAAGTCTCTTTAACTCAGGATGGATTTTTCAGTCCTCTGTGGAAAGATTGAACTGTCCATTTTCTGAGAGTTGTACATTCCCAAGGCCAGTCTGGTTGTTCTCCTGGTAGCTGGTCTATGATGCAGCTGTGACCAAGGATGCAATCATTTCTGCTTTAGTCAAGTTGGCATGCACCAGTCCTTTGTCTTGGCATACCTCAGCCAACTGGCTCCTTGTCAGCTTGCCATACTCCTCTGATGACATCCTTGCCTGATCTCCCTGACTAACTAAGCTAACAAAAAATAAATAAAACTATCATGGTGTGAAACTCTGAATGTTCCCTGTGTGGCTGATTGACAGTACAAACATCTTCTTCAGTGACCACTGTTTACAGGTTGCAGGAGTTCAATATCCACACCACTGAATACCAATATGTGATGTGGTGATCCCTCCACTGTCAGCCAATAAATGTGATGCCCCACCACTGGCAACAGTAATCAAGAAGCCTTAATCCTCTCCACTGGCAGCAGTGGGGGATGTACATTGGGAAGATGACAAGTACACACAGTATTTCCAGATGCAGCTCTCTGCATCAAGTGCAATTTCCCTTAAGAGTACACAGAGACCACAGTCAGTCTGTGGCTGGTTTCTCCTTCTTTTTGCAGATCCCCAATAAGACTCCTCACTGGCACAGCTATAGAGTTGAGATCTCAGTTCAGTGGCCAAGCTAAGATCTCCAGAACCCTCTCTGTCAAACTAGTGTTTTGTGTCCCTGCCCAAGTAGCTGACACAGACACACTTTGAGGTTTGATTTACACACACACACACACCTGGGAAAGGCTGGCATAGGTTTACTAGCTATGCCCCGTTTTGCCCAGACTATAAGATAGTTATCACTGCTAAAAGCCAGCTCCTTATCAGCTTCATTAAGGCCCTTAACAAAGGATGCCCAATCTTGTTCTGTAATGTTACTATTAATACCAGTGGTAGATTGACCAAGAGCAAAGCTATTAGGAGTGGCCCACAGTGTCACCAAATAAATATGCAAGTACTCTCAGAACTTAAATATGTCTCACAAATATCAGCAACAATGAAAGGTTTAAATATATTTAAAAATAAATAAAATACAAGAAAATACTCAGTATATAATCACAGTAACATCAGAGTTCAAAATCACAGGAAATATTTAAAACAACATTGCAGGACAGTCTCAAATAAATAAAGAAAAACATCTAAATTAAGATTTGCTATATTCCTGGCTGTATTTAAGAGAATTACTATACCCTAATAACATGTCCCGCGGTAGTGGTGCTGCGGTAGCGTTGTCACCTCACAGCAAGACGTTGTCCCGTTCAATTCTCAGCTAGAGCGTCTTCTGTGTGGATGCATGCGTGAATGGGCGTTCCTTCATTGAAGGTTGTGCGTCAGGGCTGGCAACTCGGCAAGTAAAAATCTACTGCCACTTATTAGTGGACTGGAGTTCTGCTGTGGCGACCCCTAACTGGGATAAGCCGAAAGACACAACAACTATACCCTAATAACTTACTTAATTAGAGCAGCAAGGCAGATTTGGTAAATGGATCTTCTCTAGTTATTGTTGTCAGGTTAAACTCAGAATACAGAATGCCCAGTCTCTCTCAGAGATTTCTTAAATTAATATATCAAATATTACTGCTGGGATAGCTTGCAGAATGACATAATTTCTTGTCATCTGACTCTATCCCAGGTAACCCCCCCCCACTGCTGAAAGCTAGCAGTAATTAGCATCTACCTGTGAAAATACATACACAAGGGCTTTCCCTCAGATCTTTGCAGATCCCGGAAGTCATAAAACAATGAAACACTTCCAAGACAATACAGAAAACTTCTCAGCACATACATTGTGTTTGTTTCTGCACTGAAACTGAAAGATAACATCTTTTTATTGTGTGGCCATAAAGTAAGTTAATTTCAACAATTTTTCTGAAGTTAACTTTCTGTATCCCAGTTCCCCCTCTTAAAATGTATACATTTAAACAGTTACAATAGTTTATGTACATTTCTGTTTTATTCCAGTAGAGCATGCTGTCATTACATTTTAAGCACTTTGCAAAAACCTTTTCATAGGTTCATAGATTAGTACTAGACTAAATGCTGTTATGGACCATTTTAAACCTAGCCAATTACCCCATGTGAGAATCAAACCCTGCATCTTGTTTCTATAAGGCAACCACCTTAACCATTATGCCAGCCTCCCACATACTTCTATACCAGCAGTTTGATATACACCTGACATACAGTTTTAATCCATTTGTAACACAAGTATCTTATATGAATCATGTTGACATTCACAAATGGCATATAATTATTTACAACATTCCGTATAGCTGGGCTAGCAGTATCTCCTTTTGTTACAGGAATGCAAAATGGTAATTTGCTTGTATTTGCTAAGTCATTAGATATTTCCATAATGGAAATAAAAAAATCTGTAGGTGCAAGCAATTAACCATGAGAAGTCTAAACAGCATGTTCCGAGTGAAATTTACAAAGATTCTTTCATGCATCTACAGAGTTACTGTTTTTTTTTTTTATTTTCATTACCAATTGCTTTTAATCGGGGATGAGCTATTTACAGGTGCACTCAATTAAGCATGAAACCTCTGAACACACCCTGCTGAGAGAAATGTACAAAGTGCAGTGTAATTAACTTTTAAAGGTACACTGACAAGAATTTCTGTGAAAAATAACTGAAGTCTGAAACTATGGAAAGGAAATAAGAAAATAAGTAGTTGCCTCACCAGTGGCCTGAATACTTTATATGAGTGCACAATGTGTTTGTTTTATTTAAAGGTAGCCAATGTACTTTCTCTAATGGCTAAATGTTAACTTTTACTGAAAGCATGCAAGCTGTTTTTCATATCTTTGAGGGGAACAGAGACAGTTTTAACAACTAGGATAAGTGGAAGCACATGCTGTGACATGCACTTTAGCATGAGTAACCTTAATTTTAGAATAAATAATGTTTGTGGGGGCAGCCATTTGATTTTAGGTAAACTGATGATAACTGGAGAGGTAAACTTCAGTTTTTGAAATTTTACATAATTTTATGAGTTTAATGTAAGAAAAGGGGATGGGGAATTATGGAAATCTATTTAGTTTTTGTTTGAGCGTTTTAATTGAAGCAACAAGTCTTGAAAATGTTGTATATTTCAAATGGAGATAAGGAAAAGAATCTAAATAAGAAATCAGCCTGTCAAGCATTATTGAAGTAAAAAGTTGGAAATACACATTTAAAAGAACTGTCATGTATAATAGGTGGGAGTAGTAGCTTTCTATTAGAATAGCTAGTCTGTCCACATTATTGTGTAATGTAAATAGCTCTACTCTTGTAAACAAAATGCTAAAAGTATTGAGTTATATTAAGAAATGTAGGGTGCGAATAGAAATGTGCGCTAGACATATATGGATAGAAATGAGCATGTGATTTTGACAAATGAAGGCTTTCAGACTGGACATTCAGCAGAATAGCTAGGACACAGGTAAAGGGAAGTAATAATACTGATTGTTACCAGGGCTCCAATAGTGAAAGAAGAGGGGAAAAAGACACTAATTGTATATTTGTGGTAATAAGGGGTTATTGCCAGGAGAAGAGGGTCATACTAGCATGTATTTATATTCCACTAAAACTGTTATTATGGAGCTTAAGAGAATTTTTGGAGAAATAATTAGCTTTCAGTAGTGAATATTATTTATGGATAGGGACTTGATTTGCAAAAGTGAGGATGAATCAAGGGAATCTAGAAGGGAAAATGTAGCTAAAAAGAATAGATTTCTGAAGAAATATATGAGAATATCTTGTATGGAAAATGTGAATTCCCCAAGGTATGATAACTGGGTTAGGTTGGACAGAAGTTATATTTCACAGGAGCAGATGTATTTAATTGAAAGATGTGATGCATGTTCAATAACTACTTCTGATTACACACTGATAAAAGCAAAGATAAGAATGCAGGGTAATGAAGTAAAAATAAGACACTGACACTTTCCTAAATACCTATTAGACAGGAATTTAATAAATGGCGGTGGAAAAGTTTCAAGCATTATTAAGGAAGATAGACATTTCTTCAGAATGGATAGCTAGTATGATGGGATAAAATGAAAATGGAGTTTAAAAATGGTAGAAATAAAAGAAAATGAGGTACAGGAAAGAAGACATCGGAATTATCTACAAGGGTCGACAAAGGGTAAAGTATTATAGAATAAGTGGAATCTTACAGAGGAAGAGGACCAACTGTAGAGTGCTAAAGGGAAAACAAGCAACTATTTTAATAATATGCAAGAGTTTAGAAAACTTGCTGTTAATCGATTATTTTTTGATAAAACCACCAGGGCACAAAAATATTTAGCACAGTGACTTAGGCAACAAAAAGGAGAAAGGGTTGTCACCAGATGTAAGGAACAACAAAAACTGAGCATGTTTCCATGCAGCTCAATGAAAAATTTTAAAAATGCAAAAGAAGGTCACGTAGTGTGTAGTCGGAACCAAACAATTACACTGTCTTTAAACCAGTTTAAGTAATAAATCCACAACAACAGCACCTTCCAAGGAAAACCTCCTGTAGTGAAAAACTAGACTGCTGAGTGTTGGAAGGTACTGTTGTTGTGAATTTATTACTTAAATTGGTTTAAAGACAATGGACTTGTTTGGCTCTGACTACATTATGTGAGCTTCTTTTGCATAAGCAAATATAAGGAGCCTATGACAAGAAAAATAAATAGAAATCCAATGGAGATATTAGAGATATTTCAGAAACATTATGAACATTTGTATAAAGTAAATAGAAACCAGCAAAAGGCAGAAATGGAAATATTTGTGGAAGACTTAATTATCCCAAGATTAGAGGAAGATAAGGTAAACAATAGCTAAGACAGGAAGACATGAGATAAATGTAGTAATGTACCGTCAGGCAGCAGGGATGTCTTCTGGAACAGACAGTATTCCTGTGGAAGTTTGAAGAGAGGAACATGATAAAGATGTGGAATATTTTGTTTAACAGTATTTTAAGAGGAGAATTGTTAGTATCTTAAAAGAAGGCTGTGGTGGCTGTTGTACTCAAAGAGGGTAATGTCTAGCTTCATAGGGACGCATTTCAATATGCAATGATTGTAAAAATATTTATGTCTGTACTAACTAAAAGAATGTCAAAGCTGGTTTTGTGGAGCAGAGTCAAACATCTGACACTGAACAATTATGATCCAGAAGGAAGATGAATGTAAGAAAACACTGCTATTGTTGGTAGGTCTTGATGCTGAGAAAGTATTTGCTAGAGATAGAGAGTTAGCCAGGATTTTGTGTAGGGCAAAGGTAGCATCTGCATTCTTTGATAGAATAACAGAGTTAACCAGGAGGATATATAAAGGGTCAGAGGCAAGAATTAAAGTAATAGGGTTTCACTCCCTCTCTCTCTCTGACAAGCTGTAATGAGGCTTTATAATTACAGCCATTGGAAAAGAAAATAAGAGACTCCCAAATTCAAGGCTATAAATGGTATGGTAATCAAGAAAAGTTAGCTTTATTTGCAGATATTATTATTTTGCACTTTACAAGTCCAGAAAAATTACATTACAGCATTGTGGAACATTTTGAGACACTTTCATTTTAAGGCTATACAATTAATGAGGATAAAACAAAGGCTATATAGATAAACTATATAACCATGCATGAATTAAAAGAGCAATACCCATATTTATCAAGAAGAAGCATTTAAGTACATGTACTTAAAAAGACTCTTGTTATGGCAGCTTAGGATATCTGGGAAGACACTAAACAAAATAATGCAAACATAGAGAACCTGGAAGTTCTTGATTTTGGATATAGATAAGAATATACAAGCAGTGGGAATGTTTTATTCCCTTTAGTTATTTTTAACAACCTGAAGAGAAATTATAGAAAACAATGAAGAGCTGGAAGAGTTAATCCGAGAGCGTAAGAGAGCAAGGATTATATGGAATAAGTTGATTCTCCCCATAAAACAAGGTGGTTTGTGATTACTTTATTTATAAGAAGCACAAGTTTATAAATCAAAATGGAAAGGAATGATGATGAAACATCCAGGGGGGCATCAAGAAATTAGGAATGAGTAGGATTTTGGATACAGGTACTTATGGAAAATAACCACACGTAATATTACATTCATAAAATACCAAGTGTAAGCCAACACAGGAATGGAGAAAGGAGATTTCACTGGTAGGGATAAAGGAGTATGGAGAAGGGGTTGGAATTTACTGGACAAAATTAACAAAGGAACAAAGGTGTGGGAGCAAAATGATAAGCTGAGGGCAAGCAGAAGTTTGGACTGCAGGTTATAGACTGACTTTGCTATCAGGGATTGATATTAGACTATAGGCAAAGAGAAAGGGATGGGGTGCCAAGTGAAACATCAACTCTGATAGAGTTTTTAGTTGAATCTAGAGCAGACTCTTCTGTTAGAAAGAAATAATTAGTAGAGCATATAAAATAATGTATGATAAGTATAAGAAACGATCAGAAGAGTTTAGAAAAGATTTGAAAGAGGGACTGAAAAGCCAGTTTATAAAGGAGCAATGACAGGAAATCTGTATGGCTCTGAAATATACAACAAAGTCCAAAAGCTTTAGGATTTTTGCTTGGAAGTATTTCCATAGACATTTTTACACCCTACGCAGACATCAGAAACAAAAACCAGTAAGTGGATTGCAAGGTCTGAAGATGTGATGGGAAAGAGAGATAACTGGAAATATGTTTTGGAAGAGTGTAATAAGTTGGCGAATGTTAAAAATTCCCTGCAGAGTACTTTGTCAGAAATGTCAGTGGTACAAATGGTTGTAACTAAGAAAATGATTCAGTTGAGCTGGGACACACAAATTGAATTGTTTACACATATTAAGGCCTTACTGATTTAATGGAAATAGCTAACAAAAAAATCCTAGAAAATCAAAATCAGACTCTAAACCAACCATAACTGAAATGCTGAATATTATAAAGGGGATATAAGAACTGGAGATGGGATTTTTATAAAAAGGAGGAAACAAACTAAAGTAAATGGACTTTGTAGGAACAATACTTGCAGAATAATCTTTAGGAGGAGGAAGAGTTAAATTTAAGGGAAAGAAAAACTGATCAATGTATATAATGGAGCAAATGAAATTCATTAAAAAGAAAATGTATATTGCATAAAAATAACGTAAATTGTCATATTTAATAAAAATTTAATAAATATGTTTAAAATATATTTTCAATAGAGTATCAAAAGTAATACCAGAAAAGGGTCTCTGTCATCTACACATTTAGTCAGTCTGCATACACCCCCCCCCCACACACACACACACACACACACACACACTTTTACACATTGCATCCTTCTGGGCAGTAAATGCTTCTACTTGTAAAAATATGACTATATTTTATACTGCATTCATTTATGATACAAAACCAATGAACTTCAAATTTCACAAACACAAAATGCAGAACAATCCAAATTACTGCTGCAGGTCCAGAAAGAGATAACATACAGCAGAAACCCCAATAAAAATAAGCACTTTCATTCACTTATCCATATGTGAACTTCTTCAGACTCTTCACCCACACCAACAGATTTGCTTAAATAGACTCCATCCAAAGAAGCAGTTATATCACTTCCTCAAGTGTCTTAAAGGTCTTAAAGGTACAACCACCCTTTTCTTTGAAACATTTTTTTAAATATTTTAAATACAAAAGAACTTCAAGACCAAACTACTTTATTGCTAAAATAGCTCATTTTTAACCCCAAAAATAAATGATTACCACTTATTTAAAATATTAAAATATTATATTTTAAATATTATTAAAATAAAGTTTATTCAAGGACTTAGTGGCATTTATGCTGTATGTATCGCTTTCCGGACCTGTAGCAGTAATTTTGATTTATGATATAAACACACAATTTTTATTCCCTTAATACATATATCACCAAATGTTAGACTCTGTTGAAAAGTATACCATTTTTCTAACTACACTTTGACTCTCCATATTTATTTATGTATTTATTTGTTGCTTTTGTTTACAAGAAAAGACCAACTGGCACAGGTCCCATATTCAGTGGTGGCCCAGGAACAAATGCTCCATTTTACAGAATGAGTAGAAGGCAGTTATACAAGATTACTCAATAAATGTACATACATACATGGACTATTAATGATATGACAGTTAATCAAAAAATAATAAATATACATACACAGAATAGTAAATGAGCATTCATAGAATAGTAATGATATGGCAGTAAATAAAAAAATAATAAATGTACATACATAGAATAGTAAATGAACGTATATAGACTAGTAATCATATCACAGTTAATGAAAACGTGACAGTTGAAACAAGAAAATAGTAAAATATTATTTAATTTCAAGTTTATAAGTCTGGTTATTTTCAAATGGAATCAATTATAAATAGACATTGAGCAGAACACAGTGAAGTAATTATAGGATAAAGATGGTTACAAATTATTATTATTATTATTATTATTATTATTATTATTATTATTATTATTATGGAGATCCAGGTAAAGGGAGACAGAGATAGTAGTGGACAGGGGGAGATGGTCAAACAGTTGGAGATTGTGAAGTAGCAGATGTATTCTGGCCAGTTATATACAAGAGTGCTGACAGTAATGGTTTGGAAATGATCCAGGAGCATCACGTTACCATCAGAGCTGGTAACGGAGTAGGTAGGATTTGAAATGATTTGAGGAAGTGTTCTTGTCATATTGCTACTGGAATGTAGGTCCAGGGTTTAGTAAGGTGGTGGGAGAGTAGTGATTTGCCAGCAGAACATTTGGGTTTGGATGCATGTAATAGGTATTTGTCCAATGAACACAAGGACCTGGAAGGCTATATATTTGTATGATGTTAGAGATGGATGGACAGTTGTTAGTTTATACACAATGGTATGGATTTGTGGAAGTTGTGAGTAGGTTAGATAATGTGGGAGTTCTAGGCGCTGTAAATTCCTTAGGAAGGCGCAGTGGTGAGTTCTATTTGAAAGGTTGGCAGTGAAAAGTGTTGTTTGTAGTAATATATTACTTCAGTTTGTTTAGCAAAGTCACTTGGAAGTTGTTAAGGGTAGGTGTAGAATATGTTACTGTAGGCAAGTGAAGAGAAGAGGCAATGTGTTTTCTTATATTGTCTGACAGGAAGGATTTGGCTCTATAGAGAGAGAGAGAGAATGTAGTTTTTGATGTAATTTTTTTCACTATATTTTGAATGTGTTTGTCATATTTTTGGTTCCCATCTACACAGAGATGCCTAGTAATTTAATATGAGCATCAAGTTCACTTTTTGTTTTGTTGGATATGGTAATTGGCAAGGAGGCTTTTTATTGATTAGAAGCTGTTTGGGAATAAACAGGATTTATTTGCATTTACTTGGGTTTAGGAATAGCTGGGAAGATGTCAGCCATGTTTCTATAGCTGAAAGGACCCTGGGTAAGATCTCATAGTTTGTTGATGTTTTTTGTGATACAGAAAACTGTGGCTTCATCTGCATACTGCAGTAGGGATGCAGTTTTGTAGACTTATTAAGTTATTTATGAGGATGATAAAGAGAATAAGTTCCAGGATTGAGCCTTGTGGTACACCGGCTCAGACAGGGAGGAAGGATGACATGTGTTTTTGCCATTTTCACTGCTTGAGCTCTATTTTGGAAGTAGCTATCATGATATAGTAGTGGTGTTGAGTTCTAGGTTATGAAGTCTGCGTGGGAGAATGGAGTGAGAGACAGTGTCAAAGGCCTTAGATAAATTAAAGAAGAGGGCAGACACTGGGTTTCCATTGTTCCTATTTGTGTTATTTGTATTCGTAAAACTAAGTAAAGGGTAGAGGTACTCTGTTGGGGATGTAAGCCAGGCTGAGATGAAGAGAGGAGGTTATTTTGTGTGAGGTAATGTAAGAGCTGTGGTTGAAATAGGTGATGGTGCTCCTGCCTGGTTGTTGGTATTAGGAGGATTTTGCAGAGGTGATACTGCCTGAATGAAATAAAAAGTTGGTAGAGTTGTTAATACTGTTTAGTGTAGGAGATGGCTGAGTTGTGTGGCCAGGATTGAGCAGTTGGTTTATAGAGGACCAGAATGTTTTGGGATTTTTGCAGTTTTTATGTTGTAGGTCAGTGTAGTATGTTTTATCTAACTTAATTTGAGTTTTAGTTGGGTTTTTGAATTCTCTGAATTTTTGGAGAATTTTTAGTATTTTTATTAGATAGCCATGTATTCCAGACTATGTCTCTAATCTAATAAGGTTAGAGTTACCACCTGTCCCAATTTGCGAGGGACAGTCCCTCTTTGGGCAGTTGTGTCCTGACCAAAAATATTAAAAATGGCAAATGTCCTGAGATTGTAGGACATAAGTATGTCCCATATTTTATGTAATAGTTGCATAAAATAGTTATTTCTGTATCTAAAATACATAAATGTTACAAGAAACAGGATAAGCGACTAAACTGCTACAAGAATAAGCTTTTATTTAGGCAAAAAAGTAACGTTCTATCCTTTGTACTGACCGTGGGTATGTGTCGGCCTGCAAAATCTGATGTGTGTCCCAAAAATGTCCCATTATGGCCATTTGAAAAGGTGGCAACCCTAAATAAGGTATTTTGTATTTTGAGACAACCAGGAGGCAGGTTTGTCCCTAACTCACTCTTTTTTCTGAGTGGAGCAAGTTCATTAAGGATGTTCAAGAAAGGGGGGTTAAAAAAAGCTACTGCATTGTCTAGTGGAATGTATTTTAGAGCATTCCAGTTATATAGTTTTATACAGGAAATAAAATAATCGTTGTTCAAATGTGTGAGGTTACATGCTATGCTGAAATGTGGCTAATTTGAATATTAGTTTGCATTCTTATTACATAGGTAGTCAGTTGATCACTTAGGGTATCTGGAAGGGTACCTGTGGTAAAGATTTTTATGAGGCATGGAGGTAAGAATCCAGTTAAAGTTCCCTTAGCGTTATTTTCATTATAATGAGCAGGAGTAGTGATTAGCTGTGAGAGACATAGAGATTTATTGATTGGTTAGCTGAGTCGGAGGGGAGGGGAGATAGAGAGAGAGAAAGGCAGTCAATATTAAAATCACCCAGTATGAAATTTTCTTGGGAGTTGTCTGATGAGACTCAGCAGAAGAAGTCTTTTGGAATAGAGAGGTTATTGCCAGGTGGCAAATAAGCACCCACGAGTGACAATGTCTTGTTTTGGTTCAATTTGAGGATAAGTATGAGAATGTCTACCTTACCAAATTACGCAGGATTTAGTGGTAATGGGGTAAGCTGTAGAGAGTTTTTGTATAGTATTGTGACTCCACTGTCTCTTTCATTTTGTCTGTCTGCTTCTAGTATTTTATAGTTTGGAGGTAGACCCTCATTATGTTTTGTTTCTTTTTTCAGCCAGATTTCAGTTTCTGCTACTATATCTGGAGTATGTAGGCCAAGCCAGGCATGGAACTGTGGTATTTTGTTATAGAAGCTAATAATGTTTATGTGTGTAATTCTGATGCTGTGTTGTAGATACTTCTAATGTTTCTGTGTGAAATGTTAAGGGAAGAACAAGTAGTGTAATGTTGTACTGGAGGGGTGTGGTTTGTGGGGTGTTTGGGAAAAGCAGTGGTGTAGCAGTTAGCTTTGTCGCCTCACAGCAAGAGGTTCTCCTGTTCGATTCTCAGTTGGGGTGCCTTCTGTGTGGAGTCTGCATATCCTCTCTGCATTGGCATGGGTTGCCTCTTGGTGCTCCAGTTTCCTCCCAACATTCCAAAGATATGCATCTGGAGCATTTCTCCCTGGGCCTTCAATGAAAACAGACTATGTCCCATTTGGACTTTCCCAGTAAACAAATGTTAAATAAAAAAATAAAGGCTTGTGTGGATGTAGATGGTCCAGGGTTTGAATGGATGTCATCACTGAATTTTAGTTTGGGAGAGATATGCTGGTTGTAGGATAAGCATTTCCTTTTAATTTTAATTTTTAATTTTAGCTTATGAATTATGGGGTTGTGTACGTGTGAGGTGTGTTTGACAAAGTCTGTGGTATTTGGAGAGGTGGATGTTATTGTGGGTGAATTATGGGTTCAGTACGCTGTGTCATGTTGGATACTACAGCTAGGATGATGGTGCTGAGTTGTGTGGAAGCGTGACAGTAAAGGTGTCAAGTGGGTGAGTAGCAGGAGAAGTGAGAGAGTCGGCAAGGAGATCGGTATCATGGTGGTTAGCTGTAGGATGAGGGATAGAGAAAGGAGTGGAAAAAGAGGGGTGATATGTTGCATCAGGAAACAATATGGCATTGAGGTGTTGGTAAGTAAGAGGGCAGGGTATATGCTGTAATACATAGGACAGAAGAAGAACTGGATCGTGGAGGGAGTGTTGAATGACAAAAAAAGCTCTGTCTTTGTTCCAGCAGAATGGAGAACAACAACAGTAATCCCCTTGCACAAAGGGGGTCCATTAGTTGACCCAGGAAACTATTGACTAACCAGCTTTATCTGCAAGGCCATGGAAAGAATCATCATGGGCCTTATCAACAAGGGCACAGGTGACCTTCAAACTCTTCACCAGCCCAGTTTGGTTTTGTCAAGGATAGATCTTGCTTATTAAACCTGGTGGGAATTCATTGAGAATGTCACCAAAGACCTGGCTGATGACAAAGCAGTACATACTGCCTATATTGATTTAGCCAAGGCTTTTGACTCAATCTCCCACTTGGGGATCATTGAGAAACTCTACCAGCTGGAGAGTCAACTGGCTCACTGACAGAATGCACACTGTTAAAGTTGGGGAGTCCACCTCCACCAGTAAACCAGTTACCAATGGAGTACCACAAGGATCTGTGCTGTGCCCTTTACTGTTTGGAATCTATTTCTCTGATGTCCAGGCAAAAGTAGATGGCTTGTGGCTTACCAAGTTTGCAGATGACTGCAGACTGGGGACAATCATTGAGTCCCCCAATGATGTAAACATTACGGAAGGGACACAGGCAAATGATTGGTGCTAAAGTCACAGACTAAACTAAACACAAAAAAGCCTTATTATCCTGTTTGGCAAATTATGAAATATACAGCACCCCTCTAAGCTCAAACCCAGTGGTGCAAGACTTGGGAACACAGGTTAATAGCAATTTAAAATTCTATCACCATGTGTCCATAGTGGTAAGGAAAGCCTTCTACATTGTGCATCTCATAAATAAGGGCATCGCATCCAAGACTAAGGAGGTTATAACTTTGTGTACTTGACCCTCATCAGACCATTAATTGAGTACAGTTTTCCTTCTGTATGTCTCGCCAGACACCTGCAGCAAATCGATAGACCACAGAGGTTTCTAACCAAGAGAATCTAGGGCTTCCAAAATGTGACTCAGATGAAAAGACTTAAAACCCTGTCACTGTACTCTGTATCATACAGGCTGCTGACAGGTGACCTATGCCTGACCTACAGAGCGGTCTCTAACTCTGTCCTAATGGAAATGCTGCACATCCGCAAATCAAATGGGACAAGAGTAACTCGCTCCAGGGATCTCGACCTAGCCTGTGACATTAACAAAACACATTGGAGAAACAGATATAGCTACCAGAGATTGCCACTCCTCTGGGATAAGTTCCCTACTTACATGAAGCAGAGCTCTTCAATGACCCTATTTAAGTGCAACCTTGATAACTGGATGGGTGACCACAAATTCACCTCTGGGGAGGCACCTATGTCCCTCTGGACAGGGGTAGCCCATACTGATCACAGAGTCGCTCTGCTAACAATAATAATCTAACTATGGTCAATTAGGGTACACAGGATTTTTTACATGGCTAAGCTTGTAAAGGCCCTAGGGCCATTAGCCTAGTAACCTCCTATGCACCTATGAACGTATGAAATGGGGGAGGGACTGCAAATAGTTAATATGTGCAGGCATTATAGACTGGGAGTGGTTGAGCTTTCAAGTGGAGGTGGAGATATGGGAGTTTAAATTTATAGTAAGTGGTGGTGGGTGGGAATAGGGGAGCATAGCAAGCCCAAGTACAGCGATGTGGACTGTAGTGGGTCCCACTTGCTCAGAATGTTGTGGGACAGAAAATAATCAATCAGTGAACTGGGCCAAAAGAAGGTAAGTATGTATAATGTTTACTGTTTCCATTTTTCTATATAAAGTAAATTATATAAAGCAGGGAATTAATGAGAATGTTTACACACTTACTATATAGGGCACTGGCAGCAAGAACAGTGCAGTACATAAAAAAGAAGAGAAAAATAAATAACATAAGTGAGATTAGGTGTGGTTTGACAAAATCTATTGCTTATTTGGGAACTGTTAAACAAAGCAAAAGTGAAATTAGATTAATAACAAAAAAAAACCTTCTAGTGAATTACCTGATGTTGAAAAAAATGGGGGTGGGGCAATAGGTTTACCTAATGTGGGTCTGTGAATTACCACATTCCATGTCTGGCTTAACTTACATGGTCCAGTTATAGTACTAATGGAAACCTGGTTAAAAAGAAACAACAGATAATGAAACTAAGAGCAGATCCATAGACGCATAGATTGGTAGTAGGTAACTGCCATTTTAACCTAACCAATTACCCCATGTGAGAATCAAACTCTGCACCTCGTGTCTGGAAGGTAAACACCTTAACCATTATGCACAAATAGCTGTCAGAACTGTAGAAGATATTACTTAAATGCAATAGAAACTTCTATAAACTAAAAAAAATAAAAAAATGGACCAAACCAAACCACAGTGGCTGCTTAACCATTATGCCAACCTCCTACCAAAAATATTACACACCTGTGCTTCACCCCATTTTGGCACATTGACTCCGTCAATACTTTGTTTTGATAGATGGGGTTTTGCAGAAAATATCTGAATATGTGAGCGGTGTATATTAAAAGATGCCTATGAAGACATATATTAGGCTGTTTAGAAAAGGTAATGCAGTTTTTAATCTATAATAACTTATACTAAAGTAGCTAATATGCAGAGCTACTGACAACATCCCTGATGTTGTGTGTATGCCTTATACAAATACTACGGCAAAGGTTTGAATCCTCAAAGTGAAGAAATATGACTAAGTAAATAAAAACACCTATTTACAGAGGTTAAATACCCAGAGGGTAGTAAGTATGCTGCCTTGACCTTATCTTTACGAGGCTAGCCCAGGGTCCATATAACTATGCATTTCCACCTTTTCATTATTATAAAATATTACACACTGTTCTTTACTTCATTTTGACACATTGACTCCATTAAAATATCTTACTACAACTTTTAAGCAGAACAGTCTTACTTAGAATCAACACAGCATTCAAAAATCATGGAACTCAATTCAGCAACATTTTATAAAATTCCCAAACCCAACAATTCCATTTATTTTCCAAACCTTCAAGCAACGAAATGCATATATCTTCAAAAAACATTTTTTGGTAATGATTCCTATCAATGTATTCTCCCAAAGTTTCTTATTATTATTTATAATACTATTTTAAAATTAATTTGACGCCTCAAATCCGTTTGTATTCTAACCAGACAGATGATATCCTCTAAAGCCTTTCCCCCTCTCTGCTTCCTTACAATTTCTGATTTTTTTTTAAATTTATATCTGCTTCAAAATTCTGAAAAATCTTAACACCTACCTAAAAATCATGTTTCAAATAATATTATTTAGAATATGCTTCAGATAAAGATTATTTGGTCCACTTGTCTTAGTAATATTTATTTACTTTTCATCCATTAGTCAGAAATGATGATTTTTTTTAAGCTGATAAAAGGATGTTTATCTATTAACCTATTGCATCCACTTACAAGGTTAAAATTACAATAGCTTATGAAAAACAACCAGATCTTTTATTCCTTTTAATGGAACTCTCTAGATACTACCCTAAATAATACTGGCCTGTGGCCATGATCTATGAAAAAAGCCCTGTTATATATTATTAACTCCTCTTTACATAATATATAAATTATTTTAATTCTTATTTGATCTTGTACAAAAAAAAGTTTACTTTCTTCCTAATACTTCACCAGCACATTTTCCTTGTAAATTACAAAATGTTGATAATATATCAATAGATCATGTTGTTTTGCCAAAGATGGCCTGCACCTTTCCCCTTTAGGTGTTTGAATACTGGCTAAGGCTTTGTCCGCCTCATGGTGCCTTTTTTTGGCAATGCCAAACTGACAAACCTACCGACATAACAAAATCAACTCAACAGAATCTTAAGAAGTTACTGCTCAATGCCAGGAGCCTAAATAAAAAACTATACTCCCTCCAAGCCCACCTCATAGTCGAGAATATAGATATCAGTTCAGTTACCGAGATATGGTTTAAGGTGTAGAGTACTCCAACAGTGCAAGATTTCAGTGCCTTTCACACTTTTAAACCAGTAGCTGCATAGACAAGGGCTAAAGGTGGAGGTGTCCCAATATATTTCAACAGCAAGCATACCTCTATGGTGGTCAAACAGGATGATGTGCTGGGAGTCATCTACATGTAGATCATCATAGACAAAATCCTGTACCATATCCTAGCCAGCTAGAAGTCAACCTCCATGTCCCAAGAAGCTTACAATGCACACTTGGATCTACTGAAGACACTTACTATCCAACCTAACACCCTACTCGTGAGAGACTTTAATTACCCCTCTATAGATTGAAAATCCTAGATGCCCTCAAATCTACAGGTACAGATATTCCTGGGTTTTGTACATTCAAACACCCTTGACAAAATAGTGAATACACCTACTAGAGGCTCCAACATACTGGACCTTGTCTCACAAATTTGGATGAATGCTGCACCTCCCCCAATGTCTCATCCTTCCTAGTAAGGCTTGACTATATAAAGCTGTCTCCTTCAAAATCAAAATCAACTCAGCAATCCCATTAAAACTAGTAACAGTTAGGAACTATTCCAAGGCAAATTACCTGTTACTTAGTGGTAGTTTCTCAAAATTCAATGCCCTTCCAAACCCTGAGAACACACCAGCCTACCCTGAACTGCTCTCAGAAACTCTGTATAACCATGTCAATGGCTGCATATAGGTTGCTCTACCCACCAGAAATAAGGCCAGAACTAGCACCAGAAATAAACTGCCCTGGTGGCATCTTAAATTAAAGAGGATATACAACAAAAGGAAAAAAGTTACAGCAAAAATCAGGAAGGGTAATTCCTATAAAGTTAAAAACTCTCTCCTCAAAGTAAATAGGCAACTAAGAAGGTTAATTAAGTCAAGCAAAGCCAACTTTGAGGTTAAGATATCCTCTCCCAAGTGAAAGATAACTGTAAGCTCTTCTACAGCTATGTCAGAAACCTCAAGACCAGCACACAGCAATGTGCTTAACTGGTGGTTAATGGTGCCACATTTACTGAGCTTGGTGATATAGTGAACCTGTTAGTCGACAGATTAATTTCCATCTTTACACCCTTCTCACCCCCAACCATCCCCAAGTAATACCCTCAAACATAACCCCTCCAACTATAACTAGGGGAACATGGCTCCAATAACATCCCAGGATGCCTCCAAGTAGTCTAAAATGCAAGTTATCAGGATCCCTGAAGTCATTATTTAACTATAGTCTTAAAACAGGCTTTGTGCCACATGAATGGAGGACTGAGATGGTCATCCATCTTCATAAGGGAGTACCTTCAGCAGATTCTGGAAACTGCAGACCCATTAATCTGAGTAGTGTTATGTGCAAAGCCATGGAAAGAATTATTAAAGAAATTATTGACAAGGACATAGGAGACCTTCAGACACTGGATCCATTCCAGTTTGGCTTTGTCAAAGGAAGGTCATGCTTACTGAATCTGGTGGACTTCTTTGTAAAGGTCACTAAGGCAATTAATGAGGGGGAAACTGTGCATACTGCCTACCTAGATCTGGCTAAGGCATTTGATACAATACCCCACTCAGGCTTTATAACATACTGGGTATCTAGTTTTTCTCAATGATAAGACCCAGGAGATTAAAATCAATGAGGCTACCTCCACAAAGAAGCTGGTCACTAGTTGAGTTCCCAGGGCTCTGTGCCAGGCCAACTCCTCTTTGGCATCAACTTCTCAGATGTCCAAGTCCTCTAGCAAACCAAGTTTGCAGATGATTGTAAACTGGGAGGAGTTATTGAATCCTCCAAAACACCCTTCATGAAGGTCTAATACAGATAAACACTCAGTGCCAAATCCATGGCTTAAAACTCAATAAGTTTGCCACCTCCAGTAAATATATTAACAATAAAACTCCCTTAGAAGTTGATTCAGTAGTCAGGAATCTGGAAACTTATGTAGAGAGTAACCTAGCCTTTGACCAACATATGTCCAAGGTAGTAAGAAAATCCTTCTGTGCTGGTCAACTTATAAGGAAGGGCATGGCATTTAGGTCCAGAGAGGTCATTATATCATTTGTACTCTGCCCTCATCAGGCCAGTCATATTGTATAATATCCCCTTCGGTATGTACCTGACCAGGCACATGCAGGAACTGCAACGTCCACAAAGGTTCCTTACAAAAAAAGAATACAGGGAGTAAATACAATGTCCTACTCTGATTGCCTGAAAGTCTCTCTCTCCTCGGTAGCATACAGACTTCCGAGAGTTGATCTTTGCCTAGCATACAAGGCATCCCTGGATCCTGTTTTGATTAATTTTTTCCACATGCACAAAACAAACAGCATCAAAAGTATTAGTTTAAAGACCTAATTTTGCTTGCAACATAAATAGGACATGTTGGAGAGACATCTGTTTCTCAGAGAATTCCCATTCTCTGGAACAGGCTCCCCAACCATGTAAAGCAGAGCTCCTCCCTAAGTTCAACTTGGACCAGTAGATGGGTAATCAGAAATTCACCCTTGGTCTGGCTCCTATGTCTGTGATGGACAGAGGCAGTCAGTAAATCAACCCCTGTAAATCAAATATAAATCATATTTGTGGGTCACATTTGGGTTGCACGGTTAAGGGCCCTAGTGATTATTAGCCTATATACACTTATAAACCTATAATCATGGTTCAGAATGGAGTGGACAGAACTCTCTAATTTAATATCATTGAAATCACGGGTCTTTGCCAAGACTCGGTTATCCCACATGCTCCATGTTTGTGATTAAACATCATATGCCACAGTGGAACTATTATTCCCTGTAGCTACTTCCATAATTGTGCTAGTAACCCATCCAATGCCATGCAGGGAATTGATTCCATATCCTTTCTTCTAACTCCTGGACTGTTACACGTTTAATTAATTCTGTCCTTTCCTCTCTTGTTATACTAAGTATATCCACTGCTTGTAAAAATCAATGCAGCCTTGCTGCCACTCTTTCACAGGCTTCTGGGGCTTATATAACATTTCATAATCCTCCCTAAATATTTTAACTATCTCCCAACTCTGTCACTAGCGTACCTGTCTTTGAATCCTTCACCTTTTTTTTTAATTTATTGTATCGAAATAACATTTTAACACTGCCAACAGCTGTTCACTAGCTCCATAAGTTTACACATTGAACATTTTCAATATCATTGTATCCATAACATGTTTTAAATGTTACAGAAAGGAGAGAAATTTATATTGTTCAGCCCTGTGCATTCACATTAGTGAAATACATCTGGATGCTAACCATTTTAATCACTTTGCATTATATTTTTTCCTATTTTTTGTTATTAGCAATCTAATAAACAGAATTATCCAAAAGAAGAAGAAAAACAAACAAACAAAACTAATCAGTAACTTTCATTCAGGCAGAGCTCATGAAACTTATACTTAATTAAAGTGAGGTAACTTATTTTTATGTTTTCACTGGGTCCACTATCCACTTGTTCAAATAGAGGGGTCCGTGTTTCTGTTTATCTCAGTGCTTTAATATTTCACCTTTAGCCCTTTGCTTTTGTCTGCACCTGTCTCTGAAACCAATAGTTTTACTTCCTGCAGTATGGGTTCTTCTTCCATTTTTGTGGTTATTATTTTTTTGATAATGTGACTATAAAAAATTAATGAAATCTGACTTGGTGAAATATCCAAATCTGAATCTATTCCAGCCAGGAATAATGCCTTTGTTAACCTGATTTCATTTCTTAGAATATGTGACAACTGTTGGACTTGCTCCTTAAAATATATTAGTTTACTGCATTCCTAGAACACATTCCCAGTTTCCTCTTGCCCTTGTTTTATATCTCTGGCATCTGTTTGTGCTCAATGGACAGATGCATTGAATTCCTGCTGGTGTATAAAAATATTTATGCAAACTCTTCCATGGAAAAATGAAGAGCTTCCTGCTCCTTATAACTTTTCTTATAAGGGTGTAAATCTGTTCCCATAAATTAAAAGGCAGCCGTCTATCCAACTCCCTCTCCAAGTTAGCTTTCCATTCTAACCCCACTTTCCTAAGCCCTCTATTCAAGGTGCTCAGAATTCTATTTCTTGAGGCAGGAGTTGGTCTATGGTTAGTGTCGCTATCAGATCTGGTTTAAATGCTTCTTCTTCTGGGGCAGCTTTGAGTTTTACTGCTGCTCTCATTAACCCCTCAGACTCAAGTCACATCCCCTCCCTTAATTTGTATTCTTCTTCTTTTACTTTGTACCAGGTTGTCCGTTCTCCTCCACTCCATAACAGATACCATTTTGTTAAGTTTGTTTCCTTTTGGGCCCACTACTCTGCCATAATCCTATCCCCATCAGAACTACAGGTTTAACAAAGTTCCTCTGAGCGATTAGTAGCTCTCTATTAAAGGCATTTCAGACTGTTGTAAATACTGGCTTTAATATCCCATCATATTTTCCCATCTTTTCCCCATGCTTCTATGACAGCTTTATCCTGCTGTCCTTCCAAAAACCTGAGATATTTCATTTCAATTAGCCCTGTATCCTCCTGTTTGCATAAGCAGCAAAAATTTAAACTGCGCAGTTTCAAATGGATTCCCTCAGATTTAATATACCTCTCTCAACGTTTTGCTGTCCCACTAAAGTTTTTTGCCATTTTGAGGTACTTTCAAATACTTTCATTTTAATACTGTTTATACTCTATCACCTTTTCTAGAATATTCCTTCCACGTCCTCTTCAATGCCTCTAGTTCTCCCTATTGCACTACACACAGCTGTCTCCCTTTTCCTTGTAGCAATCCTGTCTTCTGCTTATTAAACCTCCGTCTTTTACCTTCTTCCAGTTTCAGTCCTCAGTGCCCTAAAACACATGATCTGATAGTAATGTTGGATAAGCCTTCATTCCTATTATTAAATATTCATGTCCCCTTGTTGCATGCACTCTGTCTATTCTTAATCATGTGTCGTGTTGCTCTGATGGGTATGTGAACTGCTGATTCCCCGGCGGGCTGCTCTCCGCATCTATTATCCTATATATTCTCATTAAATTCTTTAATATTTTCGCCTTTATCATAAGCTTTCTGATTCTTGGCCCTCTACTAACATCATCCTTTCTCCTAGATCTCTTAGCCTGTTCCTTTACATTGCCTGACACATTTTCTGACTGTCTTTAATAATGTTTTTTATGCATCTTCTTATTGTTCCTCTACCCAGGTCCTTCAGCTCATTCTAGGGTGTCCCTCTTTCTGCTTTCATTTACTACATTCCTTTATTGAACCATCCAGGGTGTTCCAGCTTTAGTGGTCACTCCTACCCACTTGGCGGTCCTTTGTCCTACTTTTCTATGCTACTAAGTTCCCTCTCTGAAAGCCATTAACAGTGTCTCACCATGATACCTGTACTTCTTACATGCTCTCTTGCCTAAGATAGCCCTGTCTTTTGCTATTAACCTCCCATATGAACCCCCATTTCTCTCAGTAAACTCAGGGTACTGTGTAACCTCATGTTAAGAGTTGTAATATTAAACTTGAAACAATAAGCATTACTCACTGTATACAGTACTTTCCCCATTGCCTGTTCAGCCTTTGCAACAGACAAATGTCCCTTCCCTGCTCTACAGTTTAAATCAGGCTTACCTGCTGCATTTTTACAAAACTTTTTATATTACTCCAAACGTAACATTTCATATATTTCCCCAACAGTGTCTCAGTTTTCTTACCATTTTCTCACAATTCCTCATTAATCTTAGTCCTGGTGATCCAGTACATTTTCCATTACTTGTCGCTCATACTCTCGCTTACCCTTTCATGTGTTTCTCCATTTCTCTTTATCTATTCTGCATCTTTTTATGAAACAAAAGAAATGGCTTGAATGGCCATTGTGCTCCAGTGCCCCCAGCTTGCTGAAACACTTTTCTCACTGCTCCTTTACCTTCTTCTATTGACCTCTCATCTGAAGAACTTTTCTTTCTTTCTCGATTTCTCTTAAAGCAGCATCTGGTTCCAGGAAGATTTTCATCCATCAGAAAAAAAAAAAAAACACTATGAAAAACACCAGGTAGGCTAAGTTAAATCTCAGATTTAATTTTTTACCCAAAAGAACCCTAGGTAGCTCATTGGAAACGTGGTGTCTCTTCCCAGTTTGGTGCCTCTCAACACTAAATTGAGGAGCAAAAAAAAAAACAGCAAAAGGTTCATGTCATCTGTATCCTGTCGTTACATCATGTCAACTACTTCAAGGAGTGGCACGAAAAGCAATAAATGAATAAAGTCCATTCTCAACACTCAGAATTGTGCCCCCTAGCAGCATGCACCCATGGCAACTGCCCCCTTCTCCCCACCCTAGTCATTCTTCTGCTATGCAGGTTTATAGGTGGCATGAACTTGTTTCTTCTTTGCCTGGTGCCCACTCAGTTATCTTGCCCAATGAATATTTGTTCTCTTTTTCTTCAAGACCTTCTCCTTCATCCACAGTGAGATCAGGAGCTGTTCCTCCAGTTGAAATTTTAACCACAATGGACAGCAGACATAAATACCCTTTGTTCTCTCTCCAACAGAATTTTATTTCTTGGCATATCGGTCCATTTACTCAGTTTCCTGACCATGAATATTGTACACTCTCTGCCATCAGCTCCCTTAGATATATTCATAACCCTTAAATTTTCACTTCTTTCTCTGTCCTCCATTTGCAGTAGCTTTTCTCTCATTTCCTCTTGGAATGCTTTGACCTTTGCCATCCTCACTGCATGCTCACTGGCACATTCTTCACTGCTTTTATCGTATCATAATAGGTGGTGAAAAACCTTCCATTTTGTCTAGCCTTGTCACTCTTTTTTATATAATAAAGTTCTACTTATTTTTTCCCACTACATTGTAGACTTTACCTAATTTTCTCTTATAACTCCACCATATTGTCAGCCCCTTCCTGGCCTGATTCCACATACTTATTTCTTGGCTCTGCTAAGGCCCTAGAATCTGCTAGCCCTGCATATGAACCACTTTTCTTTCCTCTAGTCACCTACAAGTTACCACCTACAAGGGAGCATCACATTTTTACTTTACCTAGGAGGAGATGGGAGTAGAACTAAACCCCCTCAGCTCAGCAGCATACCAGAAGTAAAAAACAACATATATGTTTTGGTAGAATATCCCATTATAAAAAATATGGTATTGCATATCTAAAAAAATATATATATCACATTTCACCTCAGAATTAACAAAACACAAAGTCATATTACATCATGAAATTAAAACAGCTAAATCTCTTATTATTACTTGTACTAATTCACTAATAAAATGTTGCATAAGTGCTCACATGATTTCCATGCAGAAGTGATATTTTCTTAAATTTGCATCATCTGCCATAAAATATTTGAAAATGTACAATGATAATAAAAGTTCAGTAAAAAATACAGGCTGGAGAGAGGCCTAGAAAACATTATTACTCGCATTTTTAGAATATCTGGTTTTGTATATAATTTTATCCCAAATTCTGTGTTCCTAGTCACAAAAAAATCAAGTTTTGCTTTTTGATAACTTTTTTTTTCTTTTATGCTTCTCCTTGTAGTTGTAAAACACAAGACCATAGCAATCACATGATATCCTATGCAACCTTTGTATCAATGTGTTTTTTTTGGTGCTATACTTGCAATTTGTTTCCATGTAATTGTTACAAAATAGTTTAACCCTGTTGAAGCCTCTGATTGCACCTATTTTGAATTGTGATTTGGTGTGTAAAAAAAGGCACTAAGAAATCCGTGTGAGAATGGTGGCAGGCAGAAGAGAGAGTTTGGTTTAATGTAACCACAGAAATTGATAAAATGTACCAATGAAAGTCATGAAGTCAAAACAAATTCCTTCAAAGGAAAATTCCCACAAACTGCCCCAGTCATACAGTGCAGACAATTAAGGCTACGAAATGTTAACAGGCTGCTTACTGTGGAACAGTGTTCAAGTCTCTCAGCCTCCATTTGCCTGTTGTGTGACGCTGAGCAAGTCATTTAACCTGACACTGCTAACCCGTAACCCGTTGAGCCTGAAAAAAGTCTGTGTGGTCCAGTACTCTACTCTGGTTAATAAAGACAAATAAAATAAATAGTACAAATGAATGTTTTGGAAATGGTACAAGTTAAGGTCAGGTGGTAGGACACAACTACCAAAGGCATCTGGCTGTTCAGAGTAGCAAAATAAAGTGATGTGGAATGTGTGACTTTTTTAACTCTAACCATTCTGTGCCACTGAAAGGTAAATAACATTTTCAGGTGGGGATTTAGTGACCAAAACAGTCAACCTTATTAAACAGGACATATTGAAACATTTACACCGTCATAATACATATACAGTTTTAAGCAAAGCTATGCATGAAAATCGACAGATGGCAGGCAGAACCTGGAAAACATCAAGTGACAACTAGACAAAGATTACAACCTGTTCAGAATGTTGTTGTTTGTCTTTCGGCTTTTCCCTGTAAGGGGTCGGCACAGCGGAACTCCGGTCCGCTAATGATTGGCAGTAGATTTTTACAAAACGCCGAGGTGCCAGCTCAATGCTCAACCTTCAACAAAGGCATGCCCATTTACGCACGCATGTCTTTCAAACGCTACCCAACCGCGGAGAGGACATGCAGACTCCACACAGAAGGCACTCCCAAGCCCAGCCGAGAATCGAATGGGAGAACCTCTTGCTGTGAGGTAACAACGCTACCGCCGTACCACCGTGGCACAGTTCATTATACTTGTGACAACTGGGGTGTCTGTAAGATAATTAGACAATATAAAACGTTCAAAGTAGGAAATACAAGCACAGGATTTGCTCTGTCTGGTTTTACTAACTGACAAAAAGACTACCTTTTGTAGCTAAACAAAATATTTAAAATGAAAATTACAAAACATTAAGTTATATTATCAGAAATAAATAATATGATGTATTTTACGAATACCTTTAATTAAGGAAGAAAGGATGTTAGTTTAGTTTCAAAGATCTACAAAAGCTTTAAGAAGCAATGATGAGAAATGATATTAAGATTGAAATAAGAGGAAATTAAATACATAGCTAGTCCTTTAAAGGTGTTGAACTGAATACTTTTTGAGAAAAAAAACAGTTACAGTCAAGAAAAGTTTATATATTACTTTTGCCATCTAGTGACAAAACATGTAAATGCAAGTCTCAGCATAATGGAGTGACTATTTCTATAATACAAAAAGTATTTAAAACAGTTAAAGTGTGCCAAAAAACTACTGTAATAAACGCATTTCTATTCACAAAGATTTTTAAGAATGCTTTTTGATCAAGTTAAATTTGCATATGTATATTTCTAAATCAAAATACTTACCTCGTTATGTGGACTCCAGTGGAACCAGTGGGATCTATTGATTAATTCTGATGTCAACACAAAAACAAAATATTAAGTGGGATGGAATATAAATGTATTTTAGTATACTAATCAAGCTTGAAGACAAAGCTAGTTTACGAGCCATCATAAATTGAAAAGCTTGGAATCACCTCTGTAGGGCTGTTTTGTTATCTTTTCAGAAATGGCATCCTGTGACAAACCAAGCAGACCTCAAATTTCTGATGTTTTCTTCTCTTGGAAGGGGAGTTGAAACATACAGTCGCAGTCCTTCATAACTGTGCTCCTATTTCAGGTAATAAAAGCAGTGTTGGTGCAGATCCTGTTTGACATTCTCATGATCAGGAAGATACAGGATTCTGATACATTCAGCACTGAGCATACAGCATGGACAAGGGTTCAAAGCCAGATTGCATGAGAAGTAAGAATGCTGGGGAGCACAAGGTGTGGGAACACCCTGCAGTGTCAGAGTAACATGCCATGCAGGCATAACATGTTCTCACAAAAGTCATGAATGCAGGCCCTGCAGTGTCAGAGTAACATACCATGCAGGCATAACATGTTCTTACAAAAGTCATGAATGCAGGCCCTGCAGTGTCAGAGTAACATGCCATGCAGGCATAACATGTTCTTACAAAGGTCATGAATGCAGGCCCTGCAGTGTCAGAGTAACATACCATGCAGGCATAACATGTTCTCACAAAGGTCATGAATGCAGGCCCTGCAGTGTCAGAGTAACATGCCATGCAGGCATAACATGTTCTCACAAAGGTCATGAATGCAGGCCCTGCAGTGTCAGAGTAACATACCATGCAGGCATAACATGTTCTCACAAAAGTCATGAATGCAGGCCCTGCAGTGTCAGAGTAACATACCATGCAGGCATAACATGTTCTCACAAAAGTCATGAATGCAGGCCCTGCAGTGTCAGAGTAACATGCCATGCAGGCATAACATGTTCTTACAAAAGTCATGAATGCAGGCCCTGCAGTGTCAGAGTAACATACCATGCAGGCATAACATGTTCTCACAAAAGTCATGAATGCAGGCCCTGCAGTGTCAGAGTAACATACCATGCAGGCATAACATGTTCTCACAAAAGTCATGAATGCAGGTTACACCTGCAAGGGGTACTTACACTACCAGCAAAAGCCCCTGCCCCATCACTCTGTCATATTTATTTAGTTTCACAAAAAAAGATTATGGCAGAGCAGTCAGTCAAGTGGCCAATATATAATAAATCCATCAATATCTCTTTTAGTCTTTCTTCACGATTCATGAAACATGTTCATATAACCAAATACAGCACAGTTTATTAAAAATCTTAACTCTGTACACAACATTCTCTGTTCAGCAAACATACAGAAATACACTTAAGTTGCATATTAAGTTTAAGATCAGTTTCTGTTTATAGCCAGAATCTGGGTGAATGACAATTTGCATCAAATCCAGCAGAGAAATGCATCAAGTACCAAGCATTTGTTGGCAGTGCTCAATGCAATGCATTACAATGGATAAAATCAGTGTCGTCCACACTTTATCTGGTACATCAACTGTGGACAAAAGTGACCTGACATAAAAAATGTGGAGAAAAGCGCAATTTTTCATTTATTTTCATTTAAAGAAGCTCATCAGCCACTAATGGCATTAGATTTGGTAACCATCACCTGTTCAGTAAAAAGATGTGCAGACATGCAATTTGTTAGCAGGGGTGAATGTTGCCAGTCTTATTTATTTATTGACAAGAGAAATAAACACAATCACATGGGATCGTTTATCTTTATTAGCATGACCCACATTAACAAAAAAAAAATCAAATATCCGGAGGCACAAAGGGTCATGTAAGGCTCAAGCGACTACGACATCATGACTTTGAGATTCAGCCCATTTCTTGTAGCTAAATATAGACAAAACTTGTTTAACAGCAAACACTGGGCTTTAAGGAAAGTGTTGGGTTACTGATGTCCACTTCCATATTGTGTTTTTTGGGATGTTTTTATACAACACTACTATTAACATACCTACTAAGATGATAGGGCTTCATGAAGCCCGTCACACAGCTACTTTTATTTTCTTTTGTGGAAGCACTATGAAATATTTTGCATAACTATTATGAAAAGAACTTAGTATACTGTACTATGTAGGTCACTTAACTATCACTTACCTTCCTAACTCCATAGGTGACATCAAATCATGGACTGGCAAAAAGTACAAAGACCCTCAAGTATGAGATCTATAGGGAAGACAAGAACTTTGTAACAAGACTGGGACCTCAGAAGAAGAAATTCCAATACTGATCCAGTGTTAAAGAGTCTCCAAAACTGATACGGGATCCTCCTGTGCATATTCTTTATTTACTTCTACAGCAAAGGGTTCAAGGACAGCTATGCATCACCACACAGTCAAAGATCAAAGGGCGTACAAGTAGTAAATGCACACATATTCCATTCTCCAGTGCTGGCTTCCTAGAATTAGGATAAGAAGAGCCCCTCCATCCAGTATAATTTAAGGCAAGGTTGTCGGAGCAAATGCATATGTTATACTGGAATCCTAAGCTTTGCAGGAAGGTAGTAAGTTTCTTGGATACTTGCCTTGACATCTTTTACAGGCACTGACTTGCCTTCAATGTGAAAGTCACTGTTAACAAAGATTGTGAAATCTGATACTTGCTTGTCAGTATAGAGCAAACAATTTGTGCCTGCAACACCAGTGACTAGAATTTGTTTACAGTTTTGGGTACAGGATAGTGAGGATTCAGGAACTGATGGGTAACTTTCATCTCAGGGATAGAATGGGTCCCAGATTTTTTGTGTTGCTTGGCAGTCTCATGGAGAAAGGATGTCCAAAAGAGGTATGCAGTTGAGAAGCAGCACATACTATTAAGAGATATTCACAACCTGGTAAATATATTTAACTTGCACTTCTGACACAAGTGTTTATTAAGCATAAGGAATAGTGGAATTGGTGCTACAGAACTACACAAATAATTGAGGGGCACCAGACCACTAGGGGGTTATACAAGCATATTAAAGAACACCAGTACTATATTAAAAAGAGGGACACAAAAAGTGCACTGTTTAAACATACCTTAAAATGCACTAATTGCAAGAAATGCCTTTTTTCAGTAATTGAACAGCTACATACTGATTTAAGGGAAGGGGATTTTAAATATTTTCTTGAACAAAGGGAAGCTTTATGGCAAATTAGATTAAATTCAGATAAAGTCCCAGGTCTTAATGATATGGTAAATGTCATTTTTTTAAAGAGAAGAGTATATATATATATATATATATATATATATATATATATATATATATATATATAAAAGACAAAAATATGTAAGAAATAATATCATGTGGTTTCAGAGCTTTAATAGAATGGTTAATTGTTTAAGTGGTTAATTGAACTGTGATTGTGATATGACTATTTAAGTTGAGTGAAATTTTAAAGATTTTGTATTCTGATGAAGTGTTTTTGACGAAAGCGACTAATAAATTGAGTGGACGCTAATACAATGGTGTCATTTTATCTTGCTGATTTTCGATACACGAGGCTTTGTTTCTTCATTTTTTTTTGTACTTTAGCATATTGCCTGGATTAATGCCCTTAGCTTAATCTAACAAATGGGCTTTAAAAATAAGAAAACACTGAATGTAATGAAAAGTTTTTCTTCAGCAAACAAATGTTCAATGTGAGTTGAGAAGTCTACAGCTGAGGGCAGCTATACTATGTTTCCATGGAGATAAGCTGATTACCGGGGCAGGCAATACATTTCAAGAAGTCTACATTTTGCTTGCTGAGAGAAATTTAAAAATTAAAATGTACAAAGGCAAGCAGCTTAATAAAAATAAAGTTTGAAATTATTTGAAGTGAATAAGACACAGCAGCTTTCCTGGTACCTAACACTTCAATGTGTTTACTAGAACAATGTATAATTTACTTTTATTTAAAGATAGCCAGTACACTTTTTTAAGGCTGAAGGTTAATGTTCTTTGAAAGCTTACAAGCTGTTTTTTCATATCTGAGAGGGAAATAAAGAAAATATGAAAACAGACAGCAATTAATGTTAGTAGCAGCATAGGCTGCAACATGTGCCTTAGCATGGATAACCATAATTTTAGGTTAGGTAATACCTGTGGGTGCAGCTATAATTTTTGGAAGATTGTTCCTATCAGGAGAATTAAACTTCCTTATTTGAAGATGTACATAGTTTTGTCTATTTGTTTTAAATTAATATAGTATGGGGTGTTCTGGTAGTGTGTTTGTTATTTTTTGTTTGGGGGTTTTCATTAAAATAAAAATAATCTGATCTCCTGGTATAGCTGGAGAAGGCCATGGAGGTGATTTTACAATAAACCTTCCAGAGTGCATACTTCTAGACCTACTTATCTGAGCTGAAAATGGGTGTACTGTCCTCCAAGAAGCTGAGAAAAGATAGGATCCGGTTGGAGCAAATGACATTCACTAGTAAATGTTGAAGGATCTATCGGTAGATCCTACTGCTTTTGTAACTGCTGTCTTCTAGACTCCAAGACTTTCTGATTCTGTTTATAGATTTGTAGGTAAGTACTAGGCCAGTTGCCCTTGTGGGCCATTTTATGTCTAGCCAATTTCTCATTTGGTGTTAGACTGACCTTACCCATCCTATTCTTGATAATTATATATTATACTTAGTGACAATACCTGTGATCATACCATAGATAATTTGAGGAGATCCATGCATGGAATAAAGTATTTAGGAGCTGCCTTTGCCCATTAGTAATACAGGGCCAGAACTACTGTAAATTTTCCTATTACCCATCCATAGATCTAAGTTGCCCTTGAATATGGACAGGGAAGAGCTTTGTTTTACATGAATGGTCTGTTCCAGAACAGTGGTATCCTCTGTGAGATATACCTGTCCCTCTTAACTGTTCTGTTGATGTTGCAGAAAAGGTTTAAATCTATAGCCTGAGTATTTCTGATGCCACTTGACTTACTGATGTGCAGTAGCTCCATAAGTACTAGGTTGGAGGATGTCTTGTATGACATATATAGGTCACCTCTTTGTAGTCTGTAGGGTACTGAGTATAGTGACAGGTTTTGCTTTGTTTCATGCACAGCATATTGTTTAGGCCTTTTTGGTACTAGGCTATTGGCCCTAGGGCCTATACAAGCCTAGCCATAACAAGTCCCTGGCAATTTCTTCCCACAATATTTACTTCCCTGGACCCCTGTCTAGCAGGGCGACTGACGTGATCCCCGGGGTGAATTTCCTATCTCCCATCAAATCATCAAGGTTCCTTTTGAAGAGGACCAAAGAGGTGCTCTACTTGACATGTATGGGCAGTCTATTCCAGAGTCCGGGGAGTCTCTGGGTCAGGAACCTATCCCTCCAGCATGTTTTGTTCATTGTGATGACAAGGTTTAGATCCCTGGAGTGTGTGGTTCTGAGGGATTGGGATTTATTTAAGTGTAGCATGTCCAACAGCTCTGGGTTTGACATGGCCTTGTATGTTATGCAGAGATTGTCTCTGAGTAGACCATATGCAACAGAGTATAGCTGGAGTTTTTTTAGAAGGTCAGCATAGGGCATCTGCTTTAGGCCTGTGATTCTTTTAGTGAGGTATTTCTGCGACCTTTCCAGTTGTTACAGATGTCTTGAGAGGTACATACCAAACAGGGTGTTGTATTCTATAATGGGTCTAATGAGGGTTAAGTACAGTGGGACAATGACCTCCTTTTTTCTGGATGAAAAGCCCTTAGTGATGAGGTGTGCCACACA
This sequence comes from Protopterus annectens, assembly GCF_019279795.1. NCBI lineage: Eukaryota > Metazoa > Chordata > Ceratodontiformes > Protopteridae > Protopterus > Protopterus annectens. Next base: position 349,313,618 of record NC_056744.1, read on the forward strand.
GAAGGATTTCCTGACTGCTATGGCAATGTGGTCATCGAAGGTGAGACTACTGACAACCTGTGTCCCTAAGTCTCTTATCACACTTTTGGTGTTTAGTGTACTGCCACCTATGTGGTAATTCATGGGTACATGTTTTTTCCCAAAGGGGATAACTATACATTTCTTGGCACTGAACTTGAGCCCATGACTCTGGCACCAAGCATCTGTTTCTGTAAGGCCCTTTTGTAGAATATCCACATAATTTGGGGATTCAATAATGGCTCCCAGTTTGCAGTCAACTGTGAACTTTGTTAGCCAGAGTCCCTTAGTGTTGGCCTGTAATTCAGAGAAGCAGATGCCAAAGAAGAGCGGTCCCAGGTCTGAACCTTGAGGTACTCCACTTGTCACTTGTCTGGAGCTGGATTTGGATTTTTTTTAGATTTAGGTTCATACTAAGCTAACTGCTCTTGTAAGCCATTTTAAGCCTAGTCAATTTTCCCTTCTGAGACTCAAACCCTGCACCTTGTGCTTGTAAAGCAAACACCTTAACCATTAGGCCACCCTCCCATCCCTGGAGGGTGGAGTCAGCTACTTTTGCAGTCTGGGATCTGTCAGTAAGCCAGTTGGCAACCCATCAAGTGATGTAGGGATTAATGCCCAGCTCAGTAAGTTTATCTATGATTCCAGAGTGGGTGATGGTGTTGAAGGCCTTGGCGAGGTCCAGATAGGCTGTGTGGACTGCCTTACCCTTGTCCACAGCTCTGGAGACTGATTCAAAGATGTCTTTCAGGTTTATGAGACAAGATCGGCCCTTCACAAACCCAAACTGGGTGGGGTCCAGTGTTTGAAGGTTCCCAATGTCTTTGTTTATAAGTTCCATGACAATAAGTTCCATGGCCTTGCAGATCAGGCTCATCAGACTGATGGGGCAGTAGTTCCCAGGATCCAAGGTGGATCCCCCCTTGTGGAGTTGGATAACTGTAGCTGTGTGCCACTCAGTGGGCATGAAGCCTGAGGTGAGGCTATGATTAAATATGATACTTAGGTGAAGTGCCAGTTCATTTTGTAGTTCATGTAGTACACAGCCTGGGATGTCGTCTGGTCCCATGGATGCTGTATTCTTAGCTTTGGAGAGTGTGTTTTTTACCTGTGTGGCCATTATTACCAGAATTTGGCAATCTTTCAGCATTGAGATGGGACCTTTAGGGGGTGAAGTTGGCACTGAATCGATCTGCCAGGATATTGGCAATATCCTTGGGATCAGTATATTTAATGCCATTCTGTTGTAGCTCAGAGCAGATCTGAGCATTGTCATTTAGATTCTTGACATAGCTATAGAATGCCTTGTGGTTGTCTTTGGAATCTTTGGCAATTTTATTTTCGTAATTAGCTTTGGAGGATTTTATGAGGGATCTCAGCTTCTTACTGAGACTGGTAAGGAAGTTTTTTGCATCCTGGGATTTTCCTCTTTTTTGTAACAATTTCTTCCTTTTGTTGTAAAGTTTGTTTATGGCAGGGGACCACCAGATTGGCTTCCTTTTTTTGGAGGAGAGCATCTTGGTTCTATTGGGGATGGCACGATTCATGCACGAGTGGATGTGCTCGTACAGTGCCTCAGTGTAGGATTCAGCAGTCGAACTTTCAGTCTGCGTCTGCCAGCCTAGGCCACTGTTTGCATAATTTTCAGAATTTTATTTTCTTGAGCACCAGCAATGCTTCTGGTCAAGTCATCAGTCTGTTCAAAATGTCTCTTGATACTACAGAGCATGGGTATGGTGATTTATACAGCATTCATGTAATATACCTTGCATATTTAAAATAGTATAAAATGTGAATACAGCTCATTCAAAGCAAATGTATAAAGATCTAGCATATATTGTATTATTGTTCACGTTTCAGCACCTAAGATGTGGGAGTGGAGTCACTTACTTACACTTACTTTTGGATATAATAACTAAATGAAGACAAGCACTTGAGACAAACCCTCATGTTACTATAGCAGTACCACACTCATTTCTCATTTAAGCATGCCCAGTATTGGTAATGTGTTACAGCTGATCTATCATACCCTTCTTAACTGCAAGATTATCTTCCTACCATATGGAGGTTGCCACTGCTAATCTCTACCCAAAACCAGGCCATGTTGCAGAACCACACTCCAGGCCAGACAGGTTAGATATTCTATTTCAAAGACAATGTTATTTTCTTTTAGCATTACAAAAGGTGGGCTGTAGTTTACTGCACAGTTGCTAGTATAAACATAGTCAAAATATGATTTTTGTAAATATATAAACAGTGCTTGCTCTATATGACCATCTTTTTATCCAGCGTTTTCCTTATAATATGAATGTGTATTTCTGAAGCTAGACATATCTATCAGAAATATTTCATCAAGGAATACATTAACTAAATATGTTAACTTATCATCTGTGTCACTAATCTCACCCACTAATCTCGATCTCTTCAACTTGTGTGTTGCTGGTTTTGTTTACTGAATTAATTGCTTCAGCAAATGTGGTGTACATACTCTGGGGACTACTAATGTTGCTTTTATTTATTTATTAAAACACCTTTACTGACCTGTACATAATTATGTTAATGTGTTTCTTCTTGCTGCCAAAATGTTAATAAAAATAAACAAGAAAACACACACACAATCAGCATGACAATATTTATAGAATACTTACATGAATTGTCATTTTGCTTCAAAAGAATGTCATGTCCTTCAAAACAAAAATTATAGCACAAACTCTTTTGGACTATCTACCAACATTTTGCTCCCCTGTGCTTTCCCGTCCAGTTTATATGTAATTTACCTATTATAGGGTCATAGGTGTTTACTAGGTTGATGACCACAAGGACCTTTTTAAGCATAACCATCCATCCCAAATATCCAACAAGTTTGTTGTACCCTTGATAAGTGTAAGCAGGGGCCTGGGTGATGAACCATTTACAGGCTGCCTGTGTCCATTAGAGACATAGGTGCCAAACCAAGGATGAATTTCCTCTTCCCCATCCAATTGCCTAAGTTGCACTTGACTTGGGTTAGGGAGGAACTCTGCTTCACATGGATAGAGAGCCTGTTCCAGAGAAGGGAGTAGTCTCTGATATACATACCTCTCTCTCCAGCAGGTCCTATTTATATCACAGGCAAGGTTTAAGTCTTTGCAATGGGTAATTCTGGTGCTGTTTCTTTTGTGGATATACAGGAGGTCCATCAGAGTCGGGTATGATAATGCCCTGTATGCCAGGCTTAGATCTCCCCTCAACAGCCTGTAGGAGACAGAATACAGGGATAGGGCCTAGAGAAAGTCTGTATATGACATTTTAATTACACTGTGTATTCTTTTAGTGAGTTAACTCTGTGGACATTCCAATTGTTGGAAATACCTGGTTTCATAGCAAACGGGGCATTGTACTCAATGATAGGTCAGATGAATGCTAAATAAAGTGGAACAATGACTTCCTGGACCTAGATGGCATACCTTTACTTATAAGTTGCCCAGCACAGAATGATTTTCTCACTACTGTAGACACATGATGGTCAAAGGCTAGATTACTGTCTGTGTGTGTCCCTAAGTCCCTGACTACTGGGTCAACTCTAAGGGGTGTGTTGTCAATATGATAGTTACCAAGGGTGGATGACTTCCCAAATAATATTATTATGCATTTCTTGGCATTTAGTCTTAGTCCATGGCTCTGACACCAGTTGTTTGTCTGTGCCAGCTCTTCCTGGAGAACATTTGTGTCAGTGTGGGATTCAATGAGAGCTCCTAATTTGCAATCATCTACAAATTTAGTCAGCCAGAGACCACTAACACTAGCCTTGACTTCAGAGATGTAAATGCCAAGAAGGAATGGTCCAAGGACTGATTCCTGACAGACTCCACTTGTGACTGGCCTCTTTGTAGAGGTGGACTCCCTAACTCTAACTTCCTGGGTCTTGTCTGTGAGCCATTTGGCTATCCAACTGGTGACATATGGGTTTGCACCTAAACTCCTGAGTTTGTCAACAATGCCCCAGTGGGGTATTATGTTAAATGCCTTGACCAGGTCAAGATAGGCAGTGTGAATGATTTTGCCCTCATCCATTCCTTTGTTGACCTTCTCAAAGAAGTCCATCAGGTTGAGTAGGCATGACCTGCCCTTGACAAAACCAAACTGGTTTGGGTCCAGTGTTCAGAGTTTTACTATATCACTACTGATCATTTCTATAATAATTCTTTCCATAGATTTGCATATAAGACTAGTGAGACATATGGGTCTGAGGTTTCCAGGGTCTGTTGATGGCCCATCCTTGTGCAGAGGGATGACTGTTGCTATTCTCTATTCATGAGGCACAAAGCCTGTTTGGAGGCGACAGTTAAATATCAATTCCAGAGGGCCTGCTAGGTCATGTTTCATGCTATTTAGAAGGCATCCTGGGATACTGTCTGGGCCCATTGATGCAGTGTTCTTAGCCTTAGAGAGAGCATTAAGGACCTGTTTGTTAGTGATAGTGGGAGTGGTGGGGTTATATTTGATGGTATTTCCTGAGGGAAGGTTGATGAGGAGAGAGGGGTAAAGTTGGAGCTGAATTTGTTGGTCAGTAGGTTTGCTATATCTTCCAGCTCAGTATAGTGGCTCCATTTACAATGAGCTCTGCACACAATTGTGCATTGCTTTCGAGGTTGTGAACATAGTTAAAGAATGTCTTGTGGTTGTCCTTGGCCTGGGAGGCCACATTTATCTCAAATTTGGCATTAGTAGACTGCATTTGTCCTCTGAGTTGCTTGTTTAGTTTGATGAGAGTGCTTTTCTCCTGCTGGGTGCTGCACCTCTTAATTTTTGCCATGATTTTCTTCCTCGTGTTATACAGCCACCAGGGTGGCTTGTTTTCTGAGTTAGTTCTGTATTTCTTCCTGGGGGGTACAGCTGTTAACATGCTTGTACAGGGTTTCTGTAAACAGTGCTTACATAGGCAGCCTAGCCTGAGTATGAATTGTACAAATCAAGATGAAGAATCCTTTGACACCCAGCTTCATTTCTTGCAATATACTAAACCCTCGTAGCAAGGAAATTTCTAACTGATAGAGTGGTGTAAGAAACCTCATACCCTCCATCACTGTGACAATAAACCAAGCTCTCCATTCATAGCTGCAGATATCAGACAAGTCACAACAGCTCAGTGCCATGACCTTCCCTTACATTATAGTGTAGTCTGTCTTAGTGCAGTCTGTCTTTGTTACTTCTGCTGTATGCAAGCAATATTGCAGACTGTGCTAAACCCATAAAACTCTTGCAACATCATTTTGATATGTATGGTGTCATCCTGCCAATCCCCCATAATAACCAAAACATATAAAAATAATAAATATAGCAAATATTACAAGCCAAATATCTCTTCATTTAATCACAACCAAGCCTTTGCGAAAAATGCTGCTGTTTGAAAACTAATAAAAAATAAAATGCATCCTCATTCAGCTCTCCCACAGCTACTCAAGCATCTCAAAAATTAATTTTCACACACTACTCATATACTTCTGGAACCCAGTTGACAATAGACAGAATTTTTATATAGCAGGAATTATCTTCAAAAATCAAATCTCTTAGAATAATATTCTACCAATTATCTGATCATAATATTTTAGTGTTAAAAATGGAAATAGGTTTTAAAGTTAGAAATAATGAATACAATTCCTGCACAAATAATTAAATTAGAATAGTTAAAAAAATGGTTAGTAAGGGAAATTTAATTCTTATTAACAAATAATAATACAGATGATATAATTATACTGTGAGATGCACTTAAAACCTATTTATATGGAAATATAATAACTAGGTGTAGAAATAAAACAAAGAAATGGCATAATGCCCTATTTGCTTGTGCTAGAAAGGCCCTTCTCCCACAATATGCCAGTTTTTTTTTTTAATTATGATTTTTATTGCAGTTTTTCTTTAAATACAGTGAACAGTTCAGTACAAGTTGGCAATAAACATATCTGTGTAATTACAATGAATTGAGAAACTAAAAATTACAGAAAAGTTATAAGATATATGAAATGACTGACCTTCACAATATAGAAAGGCTCATAAAATAAAAAAGAATGACAAAAAACAGACCATCTTTTAATTGTGATATAGTGTTGAATATGACTTAGGTTTCAGACATACTGTTTAACAACTAAACGTTAATAATGATAATATAACATTAAACATTGTTATTTTGGCAGGAGAGTAAGTGTAATCATATACCTGAGCCTATCTAGGCAATTATTTACATTATCACTCATGCAGGATGTTGTGTAAAAGATAATAAACTGATCATTTTCTCATGTGGTAGTAGTAAGTATTATGCTTATATACCAGAGGACATTTTGATAAAATAAATGTACATGTCATAATCCTCTTGCAAAGAGTTTGATAGTATCCTTTGCATGGCACTATATAATGAAATCACTATTTAATGGGGAGTAAGGAAGAAACATAACATGCTTAAGTTAATTTAGTAATATTTTAGCTAAACACTTCTATAAGTCTTTTTCAATATTTCTGGAAATAAGTTAACTTATTGTAACTTACTGTTCTTAGTTTATTTGCTAGGACATATTTGGTAGCTATAGATTTAAATTCTGCCCAAGAAGTCTTGGATCTGTCAAGCCAATTGAGGGCTATATAGGATTTAATTGTAGCGCACATTGTTACAATAATATGTTTAGACTCAAATATATAGGAGCAGGGGAAAATGTTTAATATTGTCATTTCCCATGAGAGGGTAGTTTTCATATAACCTGTTTTCTCTAATTTTGCTCTTAAAGAGCACCATAATTTGTACATATTTTTACAAGACCAGAATATATGGAGAGTGTCTGCAAATGAGTTAGAGCAAGTAGGACAGAAAGGTGATGTATTTGGATTTATTTTGCTCAGAAAAAGTGGTGTGTGATAGGCATTGTTGTTAATCATAAATTGAGTATAAATTATTTTTTTAAAAGGAGTTAGTTTTATGGTTATGTCAATTGCTTCTAGTTTTTGTTCAGTAGTTAAATTATTATTTTGGCTCTCCCAATAATTAGAATATAGGATTATGTCCTTGAATTTAATTTGAGTAATTAGTCTATAAGTTTTTGAAGGGGTGGCCGCGGTGCTGCAGCGGTTAGCATTGCTGTCTCAAAGCAAGAGGTTCTCTGGTTCGATCCTCGGCAGGAGTGCCTTCTGTGCGGAGTCTGCATGTCCTCCTTCTGGTCGCATGGGTTTCCTCCGGGTGCTCCCGTTTCCTCCCACATCCAAAAGACATGCTGTAGGTGGATTGGACACTCTAAATTGGCTCTAGGTGTGAGTGTGCCCATGTGTGTGCCTTCTGTAGAAGGTTGGGCACCAGGCTGGCAACTCAACACCATAAAACTCCACTGCCAATCATGAGCGGACAGGTGATCCGCTGTGGTGACCCCTAACCAGGAAAAGCCGAAAGAAGAAGAAGAAGAAGTCTGTAAGTTTTTGATAACATTTTAGTCCTCAATAAAAGAAGGGTAGTGATTTGTTGATACTGATAGTAGTCTTGTGTAGTTATGTTAATATCTGATGTAATCAGAGTTACTAGATACAATATTTGCTTAATAATTATACGATATTTTTTGCTTGCTACAAGGGAGTCTACAATAGAATTCAAAGGGAGATCTTTGATTTGATATAAATCCCAGACTGAACACTTCTTTATGTTTGGATAATTGTTAAGATGTATCATCTTGCTATTAATTCTGATATTGGGGTTCATATGTATTGGTTGAGCCATAATTAAAGAGTTCTTTAAGTTCAAGGAGGTTATGAGCTTTTGGAAACAAACCGTACTATTGATTAAAATAGGATGTATTTTGAAGTCTTTTAGAGTTTTGTTATTGCGAAAAGGTATAGCCTTTAGATTTATGTTGGAAGATCTAACATGTTGGTAATAGATTTTGATCCAAAGAGGGTGCCATGATGTATCAGAGATTTCATAATTAACTAATCGTATAATATGACTGTCATTGATAATAAGGTAATATGTCTGGAAGTCAGGAAGGTTCAGACCACCTTTCTCCTTGGACAGAGTTAATCTGTTATAACTGATCCTGGTGTTCTTAGGATGACAGATAAATTTGCCCAATGTTGTTTTCATCTTAGAGAAAAAACTGTTTGGAATGTTTTGATTGATGGCATTGAAATGAAACAGAATTTTGGGGAGGATATTCATTTTTATGATTGTTGTCTTGGAGAGAAGAGAAAGGTTTAGGTTTTTCCATCTGTCTAGATCTTCTGTAACTTTTGACCATACTTTATAAAGATTGTTTTTTATTATTTCCTGATGGGGATGTCTGAAGGTGATGCCTAAGTATTTGAGTGAATAATCTAATTTAATTTTTGTTTCTGGAATGAATAACTCATTGTGTCCTAAAGGGTTTAATGGAAATATTTTTGATTTACTTGGATTCATGGCATAGTTTGATATAGCCGAGAACACGTCTATGGAGTTTAATATCTTTTCCAAGTCTGTGGAGGGAAACTCAAAGTAGATGTTAAGATCATCAGCAAATGCTGTGTACTTAACTTGGACTTTAGAAATGTATACAGAGTGGTGGAATGTTTTTTGGCTCAATTTCAGGAGGAGGGCCTTTAAATAAATGTTGAATAGATAAGGAGAAAGCGGACATCCCTGTCTTGTGCCATTTACTATTGGAATAGGGTTTGATTGTTTTCCCTGTTTATGTATAATGTAGTAGTAGCCTTGTTATATAGAACTCTGATCATAGCAATAAATTCTTCAGGAAGAGCAAACCGTTTCAAAGTCTTGAAAAGGAAATTTAGGTTGACTTTGTCAAAAGCCTTTTGTACATCTACAGAAAGTGCGTACTTGGGGGATTTGTTTTTAACTGTCATGTTTGTTATTGCTTCTACTGTTAACATATTATCCCAAAATTGCCTATTATTCATGAATCCAAGCTGTTCAGGAGCTATAATATAAGGGAGTATTTTATTAAGTTTGTGAGCCAGTAGTGATGATAGAATTTGTATATCTAGGTTAATTAGTGCAACTGGCCGATATTCATTGGGGTTATTTTCATTCGCGTTAGGCTTTGGTATAAGTATTGTCTTAGAATTATTTAAATATAAGTCAGTAATGCCAAATTTTATTATATAATTATATACTTTGAGTAAGAGCGGAGCCAATTGTTTCTTGAAGGATTTGTAGAATTCAGCTAAATATCCATTGGGGCCTGGAGCTTTCCCTGATTTCAAGTGATTGATAGCTAGTGATATTTCGTCAACAGTTATTGATGCCTTTAGTATATTTACCTGAATGTCATTCAATAATGGGAATTTTAGATCATCTAAGAAGTTATCAGTGGATGCCTCCTCAGCATGTGTTTGGGGGCCATAAACCTCCTGATATATTTCTTGAAAAACTTGAATGATTTCCTTGTCCGAGATGTAGGACCTATTGCTATAGTTAATTTGTTTTATTCTAGAGGGTGAATGTTTAATGTTGATTAGTCTTGCCAGAATTCTACAAGGGGTTTGGGCCCATTCAGCATATCTATGGAGAAGCCTGAGTTTGTTAAGTGAAGATTGGTTTAATTGGATTTCATGCAGTTGTTTTTGTACGGATAGCATCTGTTTTTCTAAATCTGGGTTGTATTTGATTTGCAGATCCAACTCTAGACTTCTTAGTTTTGATTCTAAGGTAGCCATTTGTGATTTAGCTTGTTTCTTTAGCATGGATGCTTTTTGAATTAATAATCCTCTAAGTGTTGCCTTGGCTGTGACCCAATGGATGTCAAAGGGAATGTTGGATTTTTCTAAGTTGTTGTTTGGCTAATGAATTCCTGTACTTCTTGGTATAGTTCTCTATTTTTCAGTAGGTTTGGGTTTAGAGACCACTTTGATGTAAATTGGTCTCTTATGATTGACTTGGCCTCACTTATTTTTAAATTAATTTTGGCATGATCAGAAAGGGTTCTAGGGTCATTGTAATAGTTTAGTGCATATTTTAAGAAACTTGTTGAAATTAAGAAAAAGTTTATTCTAGACCATGATTTATGTGAGGCTGAATAAAATGTAAATTTACTGATTGCAGAGTCACTTCTATATAAATCAAAAGGATCAAATATATTATAATCATCCATTAGTTCAGTTATAAGGTTAGAGAGATCGGCAGATTGATTGTCTTGTTCATCCTATCTAGCTCAGGTCTGATAGTCATATTCCAATCCCCACATTCCAATCCCCACCTAATAAGTATAGATGATTTGGGAATTTTTCTAAAATTTTGTAAATTTCGTATATGAAAAAATTCTGCTGCAAGCATGGACCATATACATTTAAGACTAAATGTCTTTATTGAAGTATGGGAGGGAGCATGTTAGGTAACACCACTTACCATTAGGATCAGAATCACTTCATATTTTAGTGCCTTTGAAAGAGCCTTTGACTATTATTGCTACCCCTTTAGAGACAGTAGAGCGCCCTGCAGCTATTAGTAGCTTTATCCATTTCTTTTTTAAATCCTTCTCCCAATGTATTTTATTCGGGTCTATATTATAAGATCGACATTTGAAAACATCGAGCAATATATGGTCGACACCATATGGTCAATGTCTTCAAACATCGACCATATAAAAAGACAAAAAAAAAAAAAAAAAAAAAAGTACCCTAACAGGTTTAAGTAGGGGGCAGGCCCCTCTGCACCCCCAACACCTCACGCTACTTAAATATATCAACTCCAAGACCACACTACATTGCAATAAATGGAAATCTCCCCTTACGGAGATTTCCATTTACAAGCTCGAGATTCTGAGCATTTGATATTGTCATGCCGACAATGTCAGATTCAACATTGTCGGCTTTCGAGAATATAATATAGACCCTTTTATTCATATGGGTCTCTTGGACAAGTGTTATCTCGGCCTTTGATTTATGAATTAAATGTAGAATTAAGTTATTTTTCTTATTATTTTGTAGCCCTTTAACATTCCAAGATTCCAATGAAACCATTAAATCATTATTTTAACCACTGTTAGTTGCTGATACTCTGGGTAAAGAGGAAAACATACATTATAGAGGAATGTAAATGCCATTCTGGTATATGTTGTGATAATTCTTAATAGATGATAGATAGAACTGTAAGGTGTAGGAGTAACAACCCCCTCCCTCAGACCACCCCCCGGGCATATCCACGACCTACTGTTATCTGAAAGAGGTGAAAGAACCATATTTACAAACCTAATATACAAAATTCTACTGATATTCTAAGATCCATCAGTTATTCAGCACAAAAAACAAACTTCATGACCTGCATTAGCTTTTTGTGGGTATGTTCTAAATTATGCCTTTTTTTTCCCGTTCTTTTTTTTTTTTTTTTTTTTTTATTAATGATTAATTAAAGGAGAAGTTTAGTTATGACCAAATCCTGCAAGTTGAGATTCCAAGCTAAATTCACTACAGGAAGAATATTATTTCTTCTGTAAAGAAGAGATTATAATTATAAGTACTTGCCTTTACCTCTTGGATTGGATGTTAGTCAGAGTAAATATTAATTGCTCTTTGGTGTGAGCTTTGGGAACCAAAAGGATTTTTGTGTAAATCCTTCACTAATGTTAGGATTGTTAGAATTTTGAAATTCGTTTGCTTCTGTAACTTTCTTGTATATAGGAGTAGATCCATGTAATCAGGTATTCAAGAGATGATGTAATAAATTTTGTGTATCTCAAGTGGGCTAAATGCTAGATCACATGCACATTACTCTCTTAAATAACACTTACAACATATTAGTACACATAGATCCTTAAAACAGAACATATATCATATTAATGTTCTTAGGTGCATAAAATTCAATACCATCCAGTAATTTAACTGCGTGGCCATCTTATTATACAACATAGATCCTTATTTAACCTATCCCACCAAGTTATCTAGAATTAGGGCATTTTTAGATAATCTTCTATTAGCAATTTTATTTTATCTTGGTTTAATATAGAAATGCTTACCATATCTAAGTATTAATATTTGGTTAATATGACATTTGTTTTAGAAGTAAGTGTATTGCTGTTATGTTGGCTTGGGCTTTATTAATATGGTAGTGCATACAGACAAGAGAAAGTGTACACAAAATAAACATTTTTTCCATATTGTTAGATTTCAAATTATTACTAGAGCAGCTATTATAGTGATTCACAGCAGTTTTACAACATCCTTAAATAGTTTTTGATTGGATTGAGTGTGAGTTTCCATACCATCACAGTCACATAAATGCTGCAAAGAAAGGTTACCTTCAAAAAATGGTAATGGACTGTATGAACAGCTTGGTTTGCTCAGATTTAATAGTCCTTTTGATGGGAATGTTTGTACAATTAAGAAGTTCAGTATGGAAGCCCTTCACATCAAGCACCAGAAATATTGCTTGCAAAGTTAACTCATTCCATTTGGAAGCATGTATCTATGCAACAATTTTTAATGCTATTATGTTAAGCTTTAACTTTGTCATCTTTTTCTTTGCAGGTCACTTACCGGGGCTCAAACCCTCGTATTTATTTGTTTGGTATGATTTGCCTCCTTGCTCGTGGGCCTTACACAGATTTTTGCTACTGAGTTTGATCTACCACTGGAAGGCAGAATCCATATCTACATCTGCGTCACAGACATTAGGCTGAATACACTACAATCTGCCCTAATTGGTGGACTAATAATTAGATTTCCAGGCTAGTGTCTATAGGGCTTTTATATATTTATCCTTTCACTCTGGTGACTTTAGCAATCATATGATAAAAATGATGAGAGCTTTGGCAGCTATGCAGAGAGGGACTTAATCTATCCTGCATGGGATAGATAAAGGGATAAACATCCAATTCCTCAGCAAGAGGGAGAAAACAACAACCGTTAATTTGCTAAAGCAAACCGTTTTCGTTTTCAGACTTGGAGTGTTTAGGGTAATTGCACTGGCGGTTGGTGACTTCAAATCAAAGGAGGGCTGCAGGAGACAGCTGAATGGGTGGGGTCAATGGGAAGGGGTGCGGCCAACTAGAAAGGGGGAGGAGCTATGCTCAAAACCACAAAAAACTAACTAAATACACTGCCGTGGGTGCCAAACCGTCATTATGAGAGTCCAATCAAGACAAAATAAAGTGTAGAAGAATAAAAATATTTCAATGCATTGGCTCCAAGACAACTTACTTAATATCTAGATGGAAACAAAAAGGTTGTGAGGCATGAAAAAATAAATTACTTTTTAAATACATTAATGGAATGCCAGTCAAAATCAAGTATAAGAAAAACAAGCAGCACTCAACTCAAACCACTTCTTGCACTGCAGTTCTAATTATAATTTATATTCAGCTTTATTAAAGTACCAAGTAACATGCTGAAAGTAGAAATCTCTGATGCCCCCACTTGTAAAAATGTTCCTTATCCAAAAAAAGACCTGCTGCCTGACAACTATCTACTTGTTTCATGGGGAAAACATGATCAAAGTAAAACATGAAAAGCAAACAAGAAATAAGCTCAAGATACATTGCTTAAAAGGATTACTGTACAGGTTATGGACCACACGATTGGCATTCTGTTTAGTTTATGGGTAAAGCCTCTAGAGATGACTGGAAGTCTCCAAGTGTAATGAGCTTCTTAAAATAATGTAATCCTAACCTTTATTACAAATACTGTCATATGCATTTCAATACCCAAGGCTTATACATTATCTAGTTAAGTATTCTCTACATGGCAACAACAGAAAGGCTTTCAATGTTGGCAATTCTTTAACAGTATGCTTATTAACGCTTACTTGCATCTTACAATCTCAGCCAAGCTTACCTGATGGTCATTAAAGTATTTCTACTTAAACACAGAGCAACAGGCACTTTGAGTAATAAGCATAAATCAACAGTACAAAAAATATGACAGAAACCAGACCATTCTGCAAAAATCAAGGACAGATGAAAAGCCACTCTAGTACTTGTGTCTACCCTGGATGGGGGGATACCCTGCACATTTACACTGCATAACTACTCCTTGCCTTGCTTCGACACATCCAGAGTCACTACATGGGGGAGTGGGGTGCAACAAGTATGTCACAATTTGAAATGTCTTTGGCTAACTGATGCCCTGACACATTTGTCATACCTCTCAACCTCAGAGCAAGAAATCTGGACAAAGCCATACAAAGAAGTGGGACAAAGGCCCAAAAACAAGGAAAATTTTTTAAAATGTTGCTGTTATAAACTTAGAAAGATAACAGAATATGAATTTTCTAAATGGTATGAAATCTGAAACTCAAATGTCTGTCATTATTTTCTAACTTCAGTCTTTAATGATTTGTCACCAATTTGCCAAAAAAAACACAATTTTATGAAAAATGGACCAAAAATGTGATGTAAAAATATAAAATAGCCACACAATACAGCTGTGAACCTGTCAAAGAAGGGACACTTTAATATTATAGGTTCATAGGTTCATAGGTTCATACTAGGCTATCTGCCCGAGGGCATTTATAAGCCTAGCCCATCGTTTTGTGGCTTACGCCACCCCTTTAGTATGGGGAACTATACCCATTATTTTGCTGTGCCTCTGTCGAGCAGTGACACTGAGGTAATTCCTGGGGTATATCTGCGATCTCCCATCCATTGGTCAAGATTTCTCTTGAACAAGGCCAGCGAGGTGCTCTGCCTCACATGTACCGGGATTTTGTTCCACAGCATAGGGAGTCTTTGGGTGATGAATCTATCCCTCCAGCACGTCCTATTAATAGCCGTGTCGAGGTTTAAGTCTCCGCCCTTGTGGCTCTGATGGATCTAGATTTTTGAGGTGAAGCATATTCATCAAATCTGGGTTTGACATGGCCTTGTATGTTAGGCAAAGGTCACCTCTGAGCAAGCGTGCGACTGAATAGAGCTGGAGTTCTTTCAGTCGGGCAGCATAGGACAGATTTTGAGACCCTTTATCCTTTTGGTGAGGAACTTTGTGGCCTCTCCAGCTGCTGCAAGTGTCGGGTCAGATACATTCGAATGGGGCATTGTACTCAATCATTGGTCTGATGAGTGATGAGTAAAGGGAGACTATGACCTCCCTTGATCTAGATGAGAATCCCTTCATGATAAGGTGGGCAATGTAGAAGGACTTCCTAACT
Organism: Protopterus annectens; assembly: GCF_019279795.1. Lineage (NCBI taxonomy): Eukaryota > Metazoa > Chordata > Ceratodontiformes > Protopteridae > Protopterus > Protopterus annectens. The sequence continues at coordinate 349,328,724 of NC_056744.1, forward strand.
ACTTTAGCTACATGGGTGTCGAATGACAGACTACTATCAACCTGGGTCCCCAGGTCCCTGATAACTTCTTCTGTGCTCAGTGGATTGCCACCTATTTGGTAGCTAGGGGTATCCTTGTTTTTCCCGAAGGGTATGACTATGCATTTTTTGGCATTTAACTTTAGGCCATGGCTCTGGCACCAGTTATCCGTTTCTGTGAGACCCTTCTGAAGGATATCTGTGTCAGATGTGTTTTCTACTATGGCGCCCAGTTTGCAGTCATCTGCAAACTTTGTCAGCCATAACCCTCCTGTGTTTGCTTGTACTTCGGAAAAGTAGATGCCAAACAAGAGTGGGCCCAGGACTGAGCCCTGTGGGACACCACTTGTGACAGGCTTTGAGTCTGACATGGCGCCAGCAACTCTGACCCTGTGGGTTCTGTCACTCAGCCAGTTTGCAACCCATCTTGTGATGTATGGGTTAACATTTAAGCTGATGAGTTTTTCAATGATACCCGAGTGGGGTATTGTATCGAAGGCCTTAGCCAGATCGAGGTAGGCTGTATGGACTGCCTTTCCCTCATCAATGGCTTTGGTGACTGTTTCGAAAAAGTCAACCAAGTTTAAAAGGCATGATCTGCCTTTGACAAAGCCAAACTGGGTTGGATCCAAAGTCTGCAAATTCCCTATGTCTTTATTTATGAGGTCCATTATGATCCTCTCCATGGCTTTGCAGATAAGGCTTGTCAAGCTAATGAGGAGGTAATTTCCAGGGTCTGTGGAGGCACCGCCTTTGTGAAGTGGGACCACAGTTGCAGTGCGCCACTCCCTGGGTACGTATCCAGAGGTAAGACTTTGATTAAACAGCTGTCGTAGCTGTGGGTTTAATTCCTCATTGAGTTTGTGGAGCACACAGCCGGGGACACCATCGGGTCCCATGGATGCTGTGTTTTTTGCTTTGGAGAGAGCAGTTCTCACTTGGGCGCTGGAGATGTTTGGGGGCTGCACTCATTTGGTATAGATATCTCTCCTTTTGGGGGAGGGGAGAAGTTTGCACTGAACCTGTCAGCCAGTATGTTGGCAATGTCTGTAGGATCAGTAATCTTCACATCATTTTGAACTAGTTCTGAGCATATCTGGGAGTTTCCTCCTAGGTTTCTAACATAGCTAAAGAAGGCCTTATGATTGTCTTTTGAGTCTTTAGCTATTTTTCTCTCGAAATTTGCTTTGGATGATTTTATGAGAGCTCTTAGTTTTTTACTTATAGTGATCAAGGGTGTCTTACCTTTTAAGGATTTCGCTCTATCTTGTAGTAGCTTCCTCCTTTTGTTGTAGAGTTTGTTTATGGCTGGGGTCCACCAGACTGGACGCTTGCCTTTGGTACAAAGAGTCTTTGTTTTGCTTGGGATTGCCTTATCCATGCAGTCCTGCAGGTGCTGGTAGAAGGCGTTTGTAAGTGATTCAGTGGCTTGAGTATTGTTTTCCGCCGGCTCGGGGCCTGAAAGGAGACCACACTAGTCTTTAGAAGTGTGAAGTCGGCTTTTGAGAAGTTCTTTACTGTGGTCTTTTTTATTTCAGGGGGGGGTGGGATGAGGACCTCCAGCGAGATTAGTTTGTGATCTGATCTCACCAGTGAGGGGTATACTTCGGTGTTGAACATTGTGCTCCCATGTTCGTGATGATGAGATCAAGTATGTTATCTCCTCTTGTGGGGATGGTGACTAGTTGTTCCATGGCATTTGAGTTTATGAATTCCAGGAACTTTTGGGCTAGGGTGTTTGGGCTTGAGTAGTGTTCCCAGTCTATATTAGGGTAATTGAAGTCACCTAGTATGATGGTGCTTGGTGATACATTTATCCCCTCTAGTGTTTTCAGGAAGGCCATGTGAGTTTCCTGAGTTTGTGAGGGTGGCCTGTAACATGCTACAATTTGCAGAGCAGTCTTGCCTATGGTTAATTGCACCTGGATGGTCTCCGATGCATCGTGCGTTGCCACCAGTCTTGAGGTGTGGGTGTCCTTGATGAATATGGATACCCCCCTTCCTTTCTTGGTATTGTCCGGATTTTGGGGCCGGAACGCATGATATGAGGTAAAACCTGATAGCGCTGGGGTGCTCTCAGGAGCCTTGAACCAGGTTTCTGTCACAGCACAGAAGTAGTACTGCTAACTTGAGCAGCTAACAAAATAAAAGAATCTATGTGCATTTCTGAAATAAAAGTAATCTATAACTATGATTACAGTTATTTCTTAATTGTAAACCCTCCATGTTTTCTTCCAAAATTGCTATTTTGCGGAGGGATTATTAGGGGAAGAGCAACATTTTGAGCCAAAATCAGGGACAGTTGAAAGGTTTGGCTATGCCTAATTCTATAAAGCAATTTATTTGCATGTACCTCTCAACCTGTTAATGCAATAAATCTGGACAAGGCCAAATATATTGGGGGAACATATAAACAGTACTAAAAATTGCTCTTGTATAAACTGAGACAGTTGATAGAACAACAAGTCTTACTTTAGCATGCATTGGTTATGAAGTCTGAAACTCAGTGTGTCATTATTTAGTGACTTAATTCCTAAATGATTTGCCACAAATTTTATGAGGAACAAACCAAAAATAAGAAGCAAAAATCTATTCATTCTTTGAAAATCTGGACAGTTGGGAGGTATAGTTCAGCTGGGGCTGTCTATGTTTGCCGCCCTTCCCCCTCACAAAATCATGGTCGAATGGAGCCTCCTCCTGGAGCCATTCCAATAAACCATTACCTGGCTATTTCACTGCATTTACCATAAACACTAATGTGCATACTGATTTACTTCTATGATGATTTGGACTTCATTTGAAAGTTTTATTTTGCATTTTACAGCACAAACACTAAGACATCTGCTAAACAAACATAGCATTAAAACTTCTCTGCCCTTGAAACTCACATTCATTGAAACAGCATTGAAACCCACATTCAAAGAAAATACATTTTTACCAGTGGCAGATAAAGATTAATTCTGGGCTGTTTTCAAATCATAGGCCCCTTGCATATGAAACATGCATGTGCTCTTTGATACACCTTCCTATTGTTTTGAACATTTTCCCAGTAAACAATGAAACAAAATGCATGCACCAATAATGACAAAACTGCCCAATTCAGAACATTTCCATCATAAAAGTCTACTCAAACTTCTACAGTCCACCATTATCAGTAAATATGCACAATTCTACAGTCCACCATTATCAGTAAATATGCACAATCTCTGAAGTAAAAAAGTCATCTAAATAATTCCACATTAAATAAATCTGTAACTAATGAAGAGGTTGAAGACCACCAAAATAGCTGAGACGGATCAGAGCCGACCCTTCAGTGAGAGTAAAGGTGAGATTGGCAACATCACATCATTCATTAAAAGGTATGACTTCTTAAAGGAAGAGAACACTGACATGAAATTAGTTTCTGTATGTCCTCAAACACATATGGTGCAACTTGGAAACAAACGTGTGGGCAATTTAGAAGTAGGGTTCAAATACCACATCTTGATTACATAATCCAAAACATAACAATACAGCAGAAATATACATCAAAAGTTCAGTGATGAAAAGCACAACACCATAGTTGGATCAACAGGGTGGCAAAAAGCTCTAAAATGCCATAGAGAGTGCAGAGGCTATACTGTACTTCTAGGTAACCATTCTCAATTAATTACTCCCTTCAACAAGTATACATATCTCCAACAACAGTCTCTAACAAATTTTCTTTTCTGTCATGCAGATCATGCTACTTCTTTTGGAAGACGGCTTAGTTTACAGCTTTGTGCTGTCCCAAGCACTCATGGAAGACAACGGTACATATATTTGCAAAGAAACTAAATGAATACAGTGACAATGCACGATTAAGCATATTACAAAAAAGTGGACAACCACTTCTTTACTAAGCTGCCACTTCAATTCAACCAGCCCTGCAGAGCTGCCAAGAAAGGGATAAGTAATGGTTACCTCAGGCTAAATCAGATTTATGAGGGCTTCAATGACAAGATACTGATCTAGTAAGTGAGGCACCAATAGAAAAAAAATTGTGGTGAAAGGGAAATAGTGACCTGAAATGAATAAGAAAAGTACTTATACTGAGAAAGGACATAAATATCACCGAAACCAATCAGAGCAAATGTTGTTAAAGCAGATGGTGGAGAAAGAATCAAAGTGTAACTAGGGTGGTGTGAAAGTGGCAGCTGCCCTGGGTGGAGTGCAAGTGCAATACTGGCATTCATTTGAGAAACCATAGGTGATAACCTTGGCTTCATAAATTAATGAATTTATTGGCTTAGTATAATGGTACATAAACTCTTTGCTACAAAGTCATAGTCCCTGATTTTTTTTTTTTTTTTTTTTTTTTTGAGAATCTCAAGCTTCAGGTTAAAGGGGTAGTGGTACCACTCTGCCCAGTGCATTAGATGACCTAGGTAAAGCTGTGAAAAATAAGTATCTGTTGTACCACTTAAAATGTTTATTATGGTACCCATGACTACAATCAGACTGAGCAATCTGTTAGCCCTACCGAGAAACCCACTTCGAGGATTGCCAGTCGTGGTAAAGTGTATTCTTAAACAACAAAAAGGTATGTTGCAGGCACGTCACATGAAATTTAAATGGTTAGGCAGATAACGTCTCAACACTTTTGTGGCTGCTACTGATAGACTTCCAGTCTAGAGATATTCGACTACTACATAATTAAGAATATGTTAAACCAAATTGGTTGCATTTTTGTCCATGGCCTTCTTATAACAAACAGCACACACACACGCGCGCACACACACACACACACACACACTCCAGCGACCAATCCAAACACCTACCTGCTGCCTTTGTCCCGAAGCCCAAGCCCGTGCAGTCGACCCAAGCCCAGCGACCGAACACCTCTCGAAGCCGGTAATCCAGCAAGCCCAGCGACCATTGTCCTGAAGCCCGCGCAGTCGCACACTGACAGTCCCGCCCCACGAGAGCAGCTCAGTCCTTCTCATTGGCTCTGACTGTGGCTGAAGCAGTCCGGAGCCCCTCTATTCTGTGCGGTTGTCACCGCACAGATTTCTGGTATCTCACAGCAATGATTGCTGGGTACCTGTTAATCCATATCCGGACTGCCGATAAAGGCAGTCTGAGTCAAATTAATTTTTTTGTTTTGCAGATATTTTTTCTGTATTTCTAGGTGGGAGGGCTGCAGTCCGGCAGTCCGATAGGACGAGCCGCCCCTGGGTAATTGGGAAGTGTATGCATTTCCTTTTTTTGATTCATTGTACAGCTTGAAGAAATTTCTGTATTTTCATTGGTGGAAAGGAGTCACCGGACATCTGCTGTCTACAGATACATCTGAGTTAGTTGTTAGCATTAATTTATTTTTTTTTCAACATCTTATCTCATTTCACGAGCAACATTACTGCTCATTAAGTTGGGCAATATGTTTGAAATTGTCATACAATGGTGCAGCACCTCAACAGAGAGCTTATGAAGTATTAATAATGTTCATTCTCCGTCTAGTAAAGAACAACGGCGTGACATTGCTCCTGACTCACCTTAACAGCACCCATTTGTGTCTATTGAGAGCTGCAGGTTTAACTCTCCGCCCAAGAATGCAGGACAATGATCAAACTAGTGGGGGATATATAGCACAACACCACCTCACTAAAATAAATGAACAACTAGGATTTGAATGAAGTACAACCCACTCAATAAAAAGCTGTTTTAATTCTAGCGCCTTGGTGAAAACACCTTCTCAGTGGGGGATATAGTCTCACACATTTTTAAATATTGCTCCCGTAAACTTAGAAAGATGTTGGAATAACAGGTTTAAGATTATGAGTTTTTGAAGTAAATGGGGTCTGAAAATCAAATGCATGTGATTTAATTACTTTGTTCCTCAGTGACTGTAGGAGCGACAAATTATATAACCAAAATTTGAAACAAAAGTCTTTATTGTTCCAGCCGCAAGTATCAACTAAAGGATCGACAGACTGGATAAAATAGTTTGTAGAGCTCAGAAGTAATTAGGTACCAGATAGCTAAGGCAAGACAGGTACTAACTTGATGTTATGGGAACTGCTTGCACCAATTGTAATATTAGAATGCTTGTTACATCAGCGAACATTGCCCTTAGTAATCTTGTACTTCCTGTTTTTTTAATCCGGAAGTTACTTGTAGGGTCATAGGGCGTTTGCTGACTATATGTTGCGCTTCCTCATTTTGTAAAATGGAATTCCGAGACAGCAATAATACAAACCAAAGAATTAGGTAAATAGCCGAATTAAGTTGGTTTTGAGTGTTTGTTTTTTTCAGGAACTATGTGCGCTTTTTATGTAGAGCAAACTCAGTTTTGCTAATTTGAGCTTAGTCCATTGCTTCATGCAAGATTGGGCAGTAATTCTTTGAATGCTTTGGAAAAAGATAATCTGGCTTCCTGGATGGTTTTAATTGAGTAGTTGACACTGTTATGTTGGAAGTATAGTGTTGCCAGGTATTTCATTTGGAATTTTATATTTTTGTTCAGAAGGTAGTTGCAAAAGGGTGATGGGATTTGTCTCGACTGTTTAATTGGTAGTGGTAAATCTTGAGCGAGTGAGATTTTATTACCGTTCCAAATTATGTTTTTCTTCTTTTTTGCAATGAAAATAATAGATTTGGCATGTGAGGCATTCAGGATTCTTGAGTATACCTGTCTAGGAGTGTCAGATGCTTGAGACTTTCTTAGCGTCCTGTGGATTCTCTCTATTGTAATTGACTGTGATAACTCCTTATTTTCTACGACAAGATCAAAAATTTCTTTTGCAATATTGGTGAGTTGTGGTTGATCTTACTTTTCTGGAATTCCTCTGATTAAGACATTATTGCGTCTCATTCTCACTTCAAGATCCAATATTTTCTGTTGTAAGTCCTTGATGGAAGTGACTTTTTCAGAGAGATTTTTTTGCAACTACTGTATTTTTACTTCATTATTCATTATTTTTGCCTCATTTCGCTCCATTCTTGTCAGGATTTGATCTAAGTTATTTCTGAATGATGTTAATTTTGTGGAGAAAGCTTGAGTTTCTGATTGAAGGGGGAGTAGAGCAGCTTTGAATTCTTCCATAGTAAATGGTTGGTCAGACTTGGTTTTCTGGATTTGCTTCGGATTGCGATTTATTGGTTTTCTGTCTCTTTGTAGAGATCTCCTTTTCCAGAGAATTGATTAGTGATAGCCTTGTCTTAGTGGATTGTGATTCCATTTGTTCCATTTTAATAAGAGCTTCTGATTGTTTGCTTGTCCAGGTTGTTGTTTCAAGGCTGGAAGGCCCAAGCACATGTAACCGGAGTCACCACTATTACCACTGCCATAGAAGATAATGTTCTGGCTTAATCTTGCTTCAAAATCTAGCACATGAGAAAGATGAAAATCTTGAAAATTTATTGTGGCAAGATCCATAAATAAAATATCCACAGCAAACTGGTTTTGGCTGAAAGTTCATGCCTTCTTCAGTGCAACAAAATCAACAAAATCAACAAAATATATTCATTAGAGCAAACCCTTAGGGTTTGCTCTAATGAATATATTTTGTTGCACTGAAGAAGGCTTGAACTTTCAGCCAAAACCAGTTTGCTGTGGATATTTTATTTATGGAGCTTGCCACAATAAATTTTCTAGATTTTCATCTTTCCCTTGTGCTGGATTTCATTTTTGGACTTTTGGTAATTATGGTTTAATCCATGCACTCAGTCTACCCTGCGTATTTTTGGTTCAGTCTGTTGGTATTAATCTTGCTTCGAAACCAGAAAGTAAGCAACAGTAGGTGAAAGTATATTTTTCCCTTACTTTGTATTTGTTTTCTTATAAGGTTTGCTTCTGTGGTAGCGAGTGATTTAGTTAGATTAGAACTGATTTTTGAGAGCAGGCTGAAGTGTGTGCTTCTTAGCTGTTGGCCATCTTAGATTTCCCCCACAATGTGCCAGTTTGTGATTCAGAGACATGTTAGTCATGCAAGGTAAGACCTCATTATTGGCTAATTTGCATATCTCTGAATCACATTTACTACAATGATCACTGCATATCTGCACATTGCAGTAGTAATATTCACATAGGCAGTGGCATTCCTACCAGTCACTCTCACAAACATGAACATACACACCACAGGCCCTGTATCATTCCCTACCCTATCTGCCCTCCTGTGGTTCCCCCCACTGCTCTAATAGTTGGAGTGCAATCACAACATGTATCTATTAGGTTCTGGTGGTCTAGTATATTCCCCAGCCCCTCACTCCTCATACTGACATCGGTGCTGGTACAGCACTGTACTCTGAGTCATCCCTGATGTCAAGCGGTACTCCCCCACCCCTGGTCACTGCTTTAATGCCCGTTTTGTGTTATCCCTGGTGCCATTACAGCACTTTAAGGAATATTCCCCAGTGTCAAGTGCATCCCCACTCCCGATCCCTGTACTGCTACTGGTGTCATTATAGAACTTGATTTATTTATTTGTATTTGTTTTTCGAGTATAACATTTATTTATTTGTATTTGTTTTTGGGGTGTAACACTGATCTCCCTGGGCCTTTTTCAGACTCAGCCTGGGAGCAGTGTCTGGTTAAGTGACCTGCTCAGAGACACACAGGTAATGTAACAATGTAACAGCTCCCAGCCCAGGAGCAGTGTCTGGTTAAGTGACTTACTCAGAGTCACACAGTTAGGTAATGTAACAATGTAACAGCTCACAGCCCAGGCACTGTCTGGTTAAGTGACTTACTCAGAGTTACACAGTTAGGTAATGTAACAACGTAACAGCTCCCAGCACAGGAGCACTGTCTGGTTAAGTGACTTACTCAGTTACACAGTTAGGTAATGTAACAGCTCCCAGCCCAGGCACTGTCTGGTTAAGTGACTTGCACAGAGACACACAGTTAAGCAGTGGAGGCTGAGAGAATCAAACCTTGTACTATGGGACCACATGGAACCACTCATTAACAACTTCTTAATCCTCTAAGCTAAATGCCAGACTTCTATTTTACAGAGTATTCTCTGGTTTCTAGGGCACCCCCCCCCCCGATCCTGATACAGCAGTTTCAGAGTAATCCCTGGTGTCTAGTGCCCCCACCACATATTCATATTAGGTGGCTGAAAATGGGCTTTTAGCCATGTCCAACACTCCAATGTGGTGGGGATGGCCATTTATATGCCTTCTAGAAGGCAGTTGCAGGGAGAAAGCACATGACTAATTAGCATCTGCAACTCCCTCAGGATACCTTATTAGCATTCAACACAGCTGCACATCTACATGTTAAAGGACCATGCAAGAGTAGTTGCTGAGTCAGAGGAAAGGTGATGTATACACAGAGGTGTATTGCAGTACTTTAATGAATTCCTCACTAAAAGGACAAAAAATATATATAGAAAAAAGCAGTAATATTAAAAAAAAGTTACACTAGAGTTATGTTCTTTGACATCCAAAGGTAAGCACAATTTGGTAAACAGAACAAACATGTCAAAAATGACTCAAATACAAACTATCAAAAGCTCACAAAATTTAATTCAAATATTAGATAGGTTCTTAGGTAAGTACTAAGCTAGCTGCCCTTGCTCAAAATTTTAAGACTAGATAATTTCCATTTTTGTGCTCAAATTAACCTATCCCATTTGTTTAAAGATTGCCCTTACACATCCCATGGTCAATAATTTAATATTAGTTGGATCCTACCAAAAATAATTTGAGGGGACCTATGCAAGGGATAAACCATTTAGGAGCTGCCTCTGTCCATCACTAGCACAGGGGGCAGTCCTGGGGTAAATTTTCTGTTTCTCATCTGTAGATTCAAGGGGTCTATATTAGAAGAATGAAATGACGAAAGAGTGAATGCTCTTTCACTGACACATAAAACTCGAAGTCTGAAAACAGCAAAGTTACAGAACAGTGATACTTTTCCCAGGGAAAAAAAATTGCTGTTCCAAAAAAAAAAAATTATAAAGACAAAATAAAGTGGGGGGCTTTGCCTCCCACACCCCCCTACTTAAATATACCAACTCTGAGATCGCACTACAGTGGAGAAAACAGGAAAGTCCCGAGAACAGCCCAGCGATTTTTTTCCCTGGGAAAAAAATCGCTATTCTGTAACTTCGCTGTTTTCAGACTTTGCTTTTTACATGTCAACCAAAGAGCATTTGCTCTTTCATCACTTTACTCTTCTAATATAGTCCCAATTCAAGCTGTGAATTAATTTTGACATGGATAAACTTTTTTTATGTGGATAGGGATTCTATTCCATAGCAGGAGTATCCTCTGTGAGATATAGCTGTCCTTCCAAACCATTCTGTTGATGTTGCAGAAGAGGTTTAGATCCCTAGAAAGAGTGTTTCTGATGCCATTTGACTTGCTGATGTGCAATAAATCTATCAGTAACGTGTTGGAGGATGCCTTGTATGTCAGACACAGGTCACCTCTTAGCAGTCTGTACGATACTGAGTATAGTGACAGGGCTTCGAGTCAATCTTTATAGGACATGTTGTTTAGGCCTTGGCCCTTGTATCCTTTTGGTAAGGTATCTTTGTGGGTGTTCTACTTGGTGCATCTGTCTGGAAAGATGCATGCCAAAGGGGGCATTATATGTAATTGGTGGCCTAATGAGGACGTCTTTAGATCTAGACACAATCCAATTTTATTTATTTATTTCACATTTGTTGACCAGGCTAGTCCAATTAGATATATGTCCATTTTCAGTAGAGGCCCGGGGAGATAAGCTCCACAAAAACAGAATATTAGCAACTTCAGATACAGTACTATTTCACAGTCTAGAATACAATTGTTGTATAGCAGTATAGCAACTTTTAAAGTAGCATATAATAAAAACAAAGAGACAGAAACACACATGTAGGTATACACGTAAAAAGAAAGACAGAAACACACAAATACGTATATACAGATGAAAACAGGTTCATACAGCAAAAATGTTTACTATCCAAGTTTATACTGTGTAGTGGTTCCTATATAAGAGTAAGTTTTTACAGACTTTAGTTAGCTTAACTGGTTTTACTCTCTAAGGCCAATGAAGAATTAGATATAAAAATTGCAAATGGTTAGACAGATATACTTTAGACATAGTCGGAGGGGATTATTAGTCTGGGTTACTACATGGGCATAGCCAGTGGATTTTAAGGTATTCTCTAAGTTGCTTTTTGAAAAGTCGGACTGAAGAAAGAGATGAGAGTTCACTGGGAAGCAGATTCTAGATTTTACCCACAGTGTTGTAGAACAGTGAATCCTCAGCCTTATTTTTGGATTTAAGTCTAGACACTAGTACTTTATTTGCTGAGCGAAGGGTTATAAGATTGTTATAGGAGGTGAGAAGGCTAGTAAGTATTGGAGTATTACTGGGATGATAAAGGATCTTGTGGGCAATAATAAGTTGGTGAAACTGAAGCTGATTATGTAGTTCTAGCCATCCTAGTTGCTTTAGGTTTTGACAGTGGTGAGTTCTAAATGAGGAACCAGTAGCAAATCTGGCAATGTTATTGTAAGAGGTAGCCAGTTTGTTGAGGTTGTTTTTTGATAGCTTGGTATAAATGGGAGAGGCATAAAATAGGGTAGAGATTAGATGGGTATGGGCAATAGCAATTCTAGCTGATGGAGTAAGGAAGGGTTTAATCCTGTAGAGGAAGCCTAGTTTTCTGTTAACTGATTTTATTGTATTGTTGATATGTGTGTCAAAGTTAAGGTTATGGTCTATTGTTACACCTAGGAGCTTGGTGGTTGGGTCAGGAGATATGATAATGCTATTGTTGGATATAACTGTGACGTCTATTGGGGAGGACTTGTGTGTGGGAGTGAAGAGCAGTAGTTTTGTCTTTTTGGGGCTCAGGAGGAGGCTGTGTTATAAGAACCAGTTTTCTACAATGTTAAGCATGTTTTGGATAAGGGACTGGAGTTCAGGTGAAGAGGTGGCAGAGCATATTAGTGTCAAGTTATCTGCATATTGTATACATGTAGCTTGAGGAATTATTATATTTAGATCACTGATGAAAATTGAGAAAAGGAGAGGGCCCAAGATTGAGCCTTGAGGGACACCTAAGGTAATAGGAAGGTGTGAGGATATATTATTATCCCAAAGCACGGCCTGTTGCCTGTTTTCTAGGTAGGATTTAAACCAACATAATGCCTGTGTATCTAGCGAAAGGGATTTGAGTATATTTATAAGTAGCTGATGGTTAACCATATCAAAGGCTTTTGAGAGGTGGATAAAGAGTATAGAGGATAGAGTATTGTTGTTACCGTTTTTGTTAATGCAATCTGAAAAGGATAAGAGAGCTGTGGTGTTACTGTGGAAAAGTCTAAAGCCATGCTGACAGTTAGCTGGTAAGTTATTTTGGAGTAAGTGGTCTAGTAGTTGCTGGTGGATACATTTTTCCATTATTTTTGCTAAAGGAGAGAGTAAAGCTATTGGACGATAATTTGAGAGTTCAGTTGAGTTGCCACCCTTATGTAGTGTGATAATGTGGGAGATGTTCCAGATAGATGGGATGGTTCCTTCAGTAATGGTTCTATTTATTAGGATGGAAATAGGAAAGGCTACCACTGTTGCTGCTATTTGCAGATATTTTGCTGGTAGAAGGTCAGCTGAGGGGGTACAAGGTTTAAGTTTTTGAAGAAGAGTGCAGATGAGGGATGTTGGGACTGGGTGTAAATGAAATGTGGGAGGTAAACAAGTCAAGGAGGATGACAGGCTTGTGCTAACAGGAGGTAATGAATTAGCTAGAGATTGGGAAGTCTCAGTAAAGAAGGTATTAAAGGCATTAGCAATATGCTTGGGATTCTCATGGGGGGAGCATGTTGGGGCTAGTGTTTTGACCTGACCTGGTTGTAGAAGTCTATTTATACCCGCCCAGAACTTTTGTGATTTATGTTGGTTAGTTTGCTGGATGTGATGGTAAAAGTTTTTTTGTCTAGAAGTATAGATTTTTGGTAGCATTTCTTAGCTGTCTAAATATTTGATGATCTGCTGGGTTTCTAGTTGTTTGCCATTTGGCCCAGATTTTATTTCTTAGTAGAATTTTATGCCTAGTCTCTTTTGTAAGCCAAGGAGCAGTTTTAGTCCTATTTCTAAGTGAGCGGGTAGGGGCATGGTAGTCCAGGATTGCTAAGAATTTGGCATTGAAGTATGACACTGCTTTGTCTAATTGGAGGTGTTTTAGGGGTGACAAATTACATGCTTTAAGTTCAGTTTGGAAGTTTACAGGGTTAAAATTTTTGTTGGATCGAATACTTCTATATATGGATGGGTTGAGAGTACTAATATTTTGCCTGATTATATAGGTCAGTGAGTGGTCACTGATGTCATCAGGAAGGGTACCTGCTTTATACAAAAGGGGGGTGACTATTTATTAGTATCCAGTCTAAAGTGGTTTCTTTATTGTTAGGATCCTGGTGAGGGAGGTAATAGTTTGGGAAAAGCCATAAAGGCTTATATGGGTAGTATGGTTGGCTACAGTGCAGGTGTTCCAGTCAATATTAAAGTCACCCAGCACTATGGTTTCTTGTGGGAAGTTAGTTGAGAGCCAGCAAAGGATATTTTCAAGGGTGTTGATGTTGTTACCAGGAGGGAGATAACAGCGTATGATATAGATGGATGTACAGGTGTTGATCTGGAGTTTAGAAATAAGGATTTCATCATTATTAACTGTAGGTGGTTGCATATCTAATGATGTAACGTGTAGCTCTGTTTCATAAAGTATTGCTACCCCCCATCATTTTTGGTTTTGCGGTCTATTCTCAGGATATTGTATCCAGGTGGGGTGATTTCATTGTCTTGAGTTACAGGTTTTAACCATGTTTCTGTTAGGCATAGGATGTCAAAGGAGTGTACATCTAAGAGAGCATGGAGGTGGGCAGCGTTATTGTTTAAGCTTTGTATGTTGATGTGTGCTATGAGGAGAGTGTTAGATGCACTTGTAGGGGTCTGAGAGTTGGAGGGATTTGGTTTGTGGGGGGTCAGTGGAGCCTGTGGTGTTAGGACCAGGGTTGGGGTGAATATCACCATCTAGTAGGGTGTGTTTTTGAAGTCTATGTATGATATATAGGAATTTACAGGATGTGTTTTGTGTTTTCTTGGGTTGGTGATAGGGAATGTGAACTAAACAATCACACTTTGGTAGTAGATAGGTGGACGTTGATGTAATGTTTATGTGGTTTAGAGAAGGTGCCAGATTCATTAGGGAGGTTTGCTTAAAGGGATGGTGAAAGTCTGTAAAGGTTTGATGTTGGTAATTAGTTAGGACATAGGGTATAAATAATAAAGGTAGGAGTGCATGTAACAGAAATAATTTTGTGTGTTTAGACATGGGTGTTTTGGGCATAGTGAGGAAATAATGTAAATAAGCTACTAGGGGGTAAGGACATGTAAAGAGGATGGTAGAAGGGAGGTTCTACTTAGTACTGTATCACCTTAAAGAGTCAAGTATGTAAATTGGATGTTTTGTACTTACTAATTTAAGGAGTATCTGTGAGTAATTGGATGTATAGCAGTTAGTACTATGATGAATAGGAGGATATCATTGGATGACTAGGGATGGGGGTGCGGCATTGGAGGTATATGGGTAGGACCTCTGGGGTGGGTGGGAATTGGGGGTAGGGTAAGGGAACAGAGTGAGCCCACAGGGTGAACGGAGCAGGTAGAACAAGTAACTGAAGAAATGTCGGCAAAAACAATCTGTGAGCAGCTGACTATTGAGGTACTTTCAGTTGGTATGGTTAAGTATGGAGGGGGAGGATACAGTGGTAGTGATAGTAAGGGATAGGTGAGAGCAATTACAGAGGAAAGTAGCAGATAGAGTGGGAAAGAAAGGGCAGGACAAAGTTCCTTAGTCCTTCTTTGTTAGTTTAAGGTCTGATCTTTAATTAAGTTCAATTCTGCTGAGAAAAGATAGATGAACTAGGAACTAGCCTAGTGTATGGTGCCATCTAGTGGGCAAAAAGTATATTACAGCTGAAACTAGAGAGCAGAGATGGATGGTAAAAGTTTTGTGAAGACTCTGTAGACAGTTGTGGGAGATAGCACAAGGAGAGGAAAAAGTTTATATATTAAGGGGTAGAGAGGGGGTATGGCTGCTGGGTATCTTGGCTAGGTAGTGTGCTTGAATGCATACACAAGTTATTAAGCAAGTGTTCAGCTTTACTGCTAGGTTTAGAGAACACATACTTTCTTGTCTCCTTTGGTAACAGAGTTCCTAAGCAGGACGGCAAGTTTCTTTCTATATGGAAGAGTTGTTTAGAATTGTTTGCAGGGGTCCTTTTCACCAGGTAGGTAGATTCTCAAAACCCTAGTGCAAGATAGATGAATTGAAACCTAGGAACAGTGGGGAAAAGAGAAACAATGAAGGGGTAAGAAAACAGTCATTTACACAGAATTAGGGTAGTGAACACAACTCCAGTTCAAAAACACTTATAAACATTCATTAATAAGATTTCAGACAAATAGCAAGGCATACTACGGTATCTAAGTCTAGAGGCACTAGTACACAAACTAAAATGGCACAGATTAATCTATCAAAAATTAAGGTAGAGTTCTAAGTAGCTTAACACAGTCTAGCTAGGAGTGCTTTTACAAAGTACAGCTACGTTCTGCTAGGTCATTAAATAGTATAAACAGTGAGCTATAGGGACACTGAGGTTGTTTGCAACATGAGAACCAAGTGTTTAGAAACTGTGCAATATAGAAGGATTTTTTTTTACAACAATGGACACATGTTGGTAAAACGTTAGGTCACTATCCACATATGTTCCCAAATCCTGAACAACTGTGTCAACTCTTAGGGTAGTAATGTTAATGGGGTAGTTCCCTGGGATAAATGACTTCCCAAATGATCCAAGAATGTATTTTTTGGCATTTAGTTTCAGTCTATGATTTTGGCACCAGTTATTTATTTGGGACAAACATTTCTGCATGATGGTTAAGTCATTTGGGGACTCAGTGACTGCTCTTAGCTTGCAGTCATCTGCAAACAGCCAGTGTCCTTTGATATTGGCCTTTACTTCAGAAAAGTAGATGCTAAACAAAAAAAATAAATAAATATATAATATATCCACTTTGTGGAAATGTTCATTAACCAAACCCATGCTGAATCTAGACAAAGCTCCAACTAATTGTTCAGCTTATAGATCAATTTCACTTTTAACCACTGATTATAAAATAGTTATAATAATAAATGTTAACAAAGTAAAAAAAAATATATATATATATATATATATATATATATATATATATATAGACACACATACACATTTTATATATATATATATATATATATATATATATATATATATTTATTTATTTTACATTCATTGACTGGGATAGTCCAACTGGATGCATGTCCATTTTCAGCAGAGGCCTGGGGAGAAAAGCTCCATGGAATAACAAATCATCATAACATGTCATATCTTACAAATAACAAATATATTATTTACAGAGATTAAATGGGCAGACAATACAAATTACATATAGAATATTTTCAGTGATTAGAAGAGCAAACATTATAACAAATCGTCAGGTAGTGTTATTCAGCGAGAGAATCGGATAAAATTACATAGTAGGCTACCTAGCAGATTTACACATTATATGTCAGAATTAGTAAATGAAGACCAGCCCAGATTTATTTTAAATCAAGCTAAAAAGTGATAGCCCTAATAGAATATGCAGTTGCAATAAAAAAATACATAGGTTCATAGGTTGGTAGTAGGCTAACTGCCTTTGTAGGCCATTTTAAGCCTAGCCAATTACCTGCTGTGAGAATCAAACTATGTATCTTGTGTCTGCAAGGCAAATGCCTTAACCGTTATACCACTCCCCTCCTCAACATGTATTAATTTAGATATAAGGAAAGGCCTTTGATTCAATTAACTTGGAATAGTTGTTTCAAATAATAGAAAATGCTGGTATCTATAAAAAATATAACTAAAAAATAAAATTATTTTCTGAAAATAAGAGATATGTAGCATTAGAAACATTTCTATCATAATCAATAAGTATAAAGAAAGGAATAAAATAAGGATGCCTTCTCTCCCTCATACGTTTTGCTATGGCAATAACATATTAAGGCAAAATACAACATTTCTAGGTATTAAAATTAAACATATGAATAAATGATATCATTTACAGATGAGATATTAAAAACAAAACTGACATTAAGAGCATACAATAAAGATGTGATATTTTAAGGGAATCTGAAAAGATGTCAGGACTGACATTCAATGAAACCTATACAAAAATTATTATACACAAATTATGATTTCAAATTGAACACATGACTACATATCAACTGGAATACTAAACAAATAAAATATTTGGAAATCACATTAAAAGCAAATATAAATTCTGTATACCTGAAAAGCTATGATCTTATAGAGAACATGAACAAATTAATAACTAAATAGAATATGTTTTCTACATGAAGATGGTTATACCTTATAAAATTATCTTACTTTAAAAGTTACTTTAGATCAGTGTTTCTTAAACTTTTTTGGACTAAGGAACCCTTACTCAAAAATATTTATTTTTGTGGAAACCTATAAAATTTGCAAAAGACTTACAAAATATTTTCACATAATGTGAAGTGTAGGAATTCAGGTTTCAAACTTGCACAATTTTAATGAGAAGGATGTTCTTACATTACAAGACAGAAGTTGTCAATATTTAATTTACCTATTCATGTCATTTGTTTTGGTTGTATTATGTGGAAGGAAAACGGAGAAGTATTCTAAACTGCTTATCACTTAAATGTCCATAGTCACTTTGAATGTTTACCCAAACTTATATCAAGAGCCAACATAATCTTCAAATTGCTCATGCAACGTCTGAGGAAAGATCAGACAAAGCGATCTTTATTTCTAGATAAGTCATTCTTTACTCGTTCATTGAGATTAAAAGGATCTAGAACTAACAAAAAAATCTCTTGAAGCCTGACTTGAGGGAATATAGTCTTTAAATTTAAATGACAATATTTTCAAATGATTGATAATTTTTTTTAGTTAGTTAAAACTGTAATCTTCATTTCTCTTTTTTGCCTTATTCAGTCAGTCAAGGATTTGAAATTGTCAAAGCAGTTGTTTTCTTCTTTTGGCCTTTAATTTCATTATGACTATCAAACACTGTTTTGTGTGTTCTCTGAAGAAATAAGTTGAAATATGTCTGCAAGGTAACATAACATCATAATCCAATCTGTGTCGTTGAAAAAAATTGTACAGTGTAAGTTTTGGTTGACCAAAATATAATTATTTCTTCACTCAGGTCACAGAGTCTTTTTCTCAATATCTTTTCTCATGAAAGCCAGCAAACTTCAACATTTAATAATGTTTTGTATCACAGATAGCAAAATGTCTTGAATTTGAAGAGCATGTCTTTCTTCACGTTTTCAAGAGAAGATTGATCTCAACTAAGAAACTTAAGTTGCTGCATGATTGAGATGATTTTTAAATGGACATATTTATAGTTTCCCGAAAGAAGCTGAAGTTTCAAAAGTGCAGCCTGTTAGGGTTCTGGAAGTTCATAGCACAGTGTCACTAACGTCTCAAGAAATGTATGTATTACTGGTTGATGCACAAGTTTCAAGTGCTTTGGACATTCCTTCCTTACCAGTGCCCATACAGCAATTTCCTTATCAAAGGATCTCTCAAATTCCAAACACACAGACAAGCGGGAAGAACCACAAGAGAGTGTAGACATGCACCATGATGAGACAAGTGGATGACAGGTAACTCTAGTATATAATATTTCTGGTTATAATATCTCCATAGACAGGAATTATATGTTTTGGATAAAGGGCTCTCTTTTATACCTTCACAGAAGGCAAACGTTGCAGAAACACTTACAGAATGCTGTTTACTTGCTAGAAATGTAGCACTGAAATGTTTATTCACTGTGCCAAAGTCTGATACTGTTTGTTTGTTGAAAAAAACAAGTGTGTTTATGCCTGTGTCCACCTCCAAGCATTTCTCAACAAATGTAAGTCAGATTTTTATCGCTTGTTCCATTGCCATAAGCACAAAGCTGTTTTTTTATAACTTTGATAAAATGTATGCTTGTGCTTTGAACTCATTGAAAAAACAATAAGAGCATTGTTATACAACCAGCTGATAATGGTGGGGAAGTGGTGGTGATGAATTCAATTAAGTATGATCATGCAATGACTGAAACATTAAGTAACAGTTTTACGTATATTATTTTAAATAAGAATGATACAGAATCTATCATAGCTAGGGTTAAAGTGGTAATATATATGTACTTGAGCATGCTGAATTATGTGAATATTTTACAGTAGCCAAGCCTTTTAATTCCATTGATATATGGTCTCCCAAAGACACACAAGGACTTAATTAATCCACCATTATGCCTTACTGTGTCAGGACATGGCTGGATAATTGAAACCCTATCAATTTATTTAGAGTAGAATAGGTGTCGAAACCATATTTGGGTGATGTTAATCATATACTAATAGATATCAGGGACTTTGTTAAAAAAACTTAGTATCTGGTATAAATCTTCTGGACACACTTCAATTGTTTTACTACATTAGATGTGAAATCTCTTTTACTTCTATACCCAATGATGTGGGTGTTTCTTCTTTTAGGAATATTTTAAGTGAAAATACTAATAACACTAATTGTTTTATAAATATTACTTGCAGCATATTGGAACTGGTATTGATCTTTTTGTTATGGTGACAAGGTTTATTTATAGAAGAATGGAGTTGCTATGGGCACTCCCATAGCAAATATGTAGGCCAGCCTAGTTATGTATAACTGGGAACGTAAGTGTGTCTTTGGGAGTAATGGATTATCTAGATGTCCTTTTTTATGCTAGGTTTGTGGGTGATATATTTTTGGTTAGAGGATCACATGAAAAAGATCTGTGTATGATTTTAAAATACAAATTGGGTGTACCCTTTTGGAATTAATTTATAAAGTTTTCTCAGGCACTATGGACTGATAAATGTATAACCGATTCACTCATTTTATTTAATACTCCAATACCAGAAGATGTTCCCAGATCACAGTTGCTTCTCCTTTGGTCAATTTTATCACTGGCTAGGAAATTAATTACAAAAAATTGGAAATGCAAAACTGCTTTGTCTTTTGATGATTTTATTATTTTAGCCAAAAGCGTCTGCAAGAAAGAACTTTCAGCTTTAAACATAAGGATACCAAATATTACTCATCAAAAAAATATTGGCAAAAATTATGTGATTTATTAGAAAAACAATGATGACCTGTATTAATTTGTTATTACTGTGGATTCTTGCAAATAGTTTTCCTTTTTTGTTGTTGTTTGCATTTGAATTGTAATCCTTCAAATTTGTAAAAATCAATAAAAGTTATTAAAAAAAAAAAAAAAGATCTGTGTGATTTTTTTTTAGAATTTTATTTAAATTATTCTCATGAGATTATACATTTTCTTGATATATATTTATATTGGGATGCAATGGGACACCTGCCCTCTAAAATATATAAAAAGGACACTAAGAAAAACAGTTATTTGCAATACCACAGTATGCATTCAGGTTTTATTTTTAGGTATATTTTAAAAGGGCAGTCTTTGACATTGAATTTGCTGTTATGTATATTGACTTTTTAGAAAGGGGATATGCAAAAAGAGAGGTGAATAAAGTAATTGATGAGGTTAGATAGCTTTATTGTGATATGTCCTTACCTCATTTGTGATACCATATCTGAGAAAATGGCAGATGTCAGTAATGATTTTCTTCCCTATATTATGACCTATTGTCATGGCTTGCCTGGAGTTTTAATTTAGTTTTTACTGATTGTTTTAGTTTGTTATTTGGGATATGTTGCAGTCACACTAATGATAATGGACATCAGCTGGGTATAACAGCCCTGTGTTTCTTATGTTTAGTCAAACACTCTGCTTGTGCTGTGCTGATGAGGTCATAACAAGGCCGAAATATGCATATCCACAGCTAGTGGGGTTTGGCTTTATTGGCCTGAAATTGTCCATTAAAATGACAAAACAAGTCATGGGCATTCAGAATTGCCAATTAGCTGAAACACCTGGTGTTCATAAGGGTAATTTGCATATAACCCATGTGCCTCTGATTCAAGAGGTTTGAAAGGTCAATCATTGGAAGTTCCAGCTTGCCTGGAGTTTTCATTTAGTTTTTACTGATTGTTTTTGTGTGACCTTCTCACTCATTTTTTTAGTATATTATGACCTATTCTAACAATATTAGATATATTATTATTATAAAAGAGAATTGGCCTATTCTAGTGGCATCACTTGACATTAAACAAATTTTTGGTACATGCCCCAGAATAGTTTTTAAGAATAAACAAAATTTGAAACAACAATTATGTTATAGAATGTCATAGGTAGGTACTAGGCTATCTCCCCAAAGGCATTTATAAGCTTAGCCGGAATGTGTTGGCTTTTGCCGCCCCCTTAGATTAGTTCCCTGTGCCTCTGTCCAGCAGAGCCATTGACGTGATCCCTGGGGTAAACTTTATGTTTCCCATCTTGTTCCAGAGCATGGGAAGTCTCTGGGACAGGAATCTATCCCTCCAGCATGTCCTATTTGTTGTGCTGAGGTTTAGATCCCTGGAGCGTGTGGCTCGAGGGGATATGGTTTTCTTTAGGTGGAGCATGTCCATCAATTCTGGGTTGGACATGGCCTTGTATGTCAGGCAGAGATCACCTCTGAGTACAGCTGGAGTTTCTTCAGTCGAGCTGCATAAGGCATCTCCAAAAACAAATAGCAAGAAGATGAAAACTGGTAAAAGCACAAACAAGATGGAACTGGAAACAATGAGAACGGACTCAACTTAATAGGCACTGTTTAATGTAAGCGCTTTCGGCTCAGTCTCTACTAAGCCTTCTTCAGACAAACAGTGAAAACAGCAGCAGTAACAGCTTAAATACATTTCTTAATTAGATAGTAATTCCTAATTAAAAGGGAAATGCTCACCATATAAAACATCAAACATGAAAAACCTTAATAAATCAAGATAGACACAGAAAACTCACTACTCTAAAAATGTTCATTTGTATGATAGACCTACTAGGTAAAACCCATAAATATAACAAGTACGATAAACATTAATTCATAACACATGAATGCAAATGTGTATCTATACATATATTTACATCCATTGTTATTTCTAAGCTTAAAACATTTAAGTAATCCATATAAATAAATAAATATAAAGTATGAAAATATTATTAAATATATATAGATGTTTATATTCTATTTCTATAATATAATAAATACAAATATAAACATGTATATAGGCTGATGTTGTCTATTCTACCTATTTAATGACAGCAATTTTAAAATACACTTAATGGACAGTGTTTCATTTAAACCAGGATAAGACTGTGCATTAGTTAATATTTGCCATTTTAGTTCATCTAACTCAAGTTTCAATTGCCAAGGGCCCCCTCTGATGTCTAGAGTTCTTTGTTGAAGAATTATAAACCTAAATGAATGGGTTGGGTGCTGTGAAATGTGCTTAGCTAGAGCATTATTGAGATCCAATTTATTAATAGCATAAATGTGTTCATACACCCTCTGTCTAAATTTTCTCTCTGTTTTCCCTATATAAAACCCACTACATTGTTGGCATAAGGCTGCATAAACAACAATTAAGACCAAGCTAATCAGGCTTATAGGGCAATAGTGCCTGGGGTCCATTGCGGCTTCACCTTTGTGGAGTGGAATAACCATTGCTGTGTGCCACTCTGTGGGCACATAGCCTGTGGAGAGGCTGACTTTAACAGTGTGTTTAAGTGAGGGGTTAGTTCATCTTTGAGCTCATGTAGGACGCAGCTTGGGACACCGTCCGGTCCCACTGATGCTGTATTTTTGGCTTTGGAGAGGGCTGTTTTAACCTGAGTTTCTGTGATTTCAGGGGCACTACATTCTTCTGGTATAGTTATGGGCCCTTTTGGGGATGATATTGATGTAATCAACTACTTTACACATCCCTGTACTAAGTACAGATATGAATTTTATCATCATGCTGAATGTGAGAGTATTAATTTGGTCTGTTTGGCTAAGTGGACAGCTTCCACTTCTTTCTATGTAGGTAAAACTAATAGGAGGTCACATGACAGGATAGCCCAACACCTATATGATACTAAGAGACTGAATACTTCAAATGCTTTGGCTAAACATGTTTTATCTAATGACATTTCAAATCACTTTAAATTTTTTAGTGTTGCAAATGATGAATGTGGGTGCTAAAACAGGTAATACTCTGAACAGGGCAGAGGTGTGTGAATATGAATGGGTTACTAGAATGAATACTGTGCATGCTCATGGCATTAGTGAGTTCTGTCCCTTTAAACCTGTTTTGAAGAAAAGGGACTTGCATCATTAATTAAGATTGAATAATTGGATTAATTACAGCTTTTATATAAGGTGTAGGTGTTGGAATTTTTATGTACTTGAGAAAGCATTTTTTACAAGAAATCTGGCATTTTATCTATTTATTAAATTCATTTGTCGTGCACTATTTCTTTTCATTTATTTTTATTATTTACTTTATAAAATATAATGTCTTAACAGCTACTTTTAATACTTCTTTCAACTTACCACTTAGTTTTAGTGCTTGTAAACATTCCCCAGTATATCATGCAAAGCATGCTTTCTGTATTTAGTGTTACTTGCTTCATTTTTGCAACCAATTCTGTGTTTAGCGACCATACTAACTACATAATCCCCCGATGCTACGGCGGTAGCATTGTTACCTCACAGCAAGAGGTTCTCCCGTTCGATTCTCGGCTGGGCTTGGGAGTGCCTTCTGTGTGGAGTCTGCATGTCCTCTTCGCGGTTGGGTAGCGTTCGAAAGACATGCTTGCGTAAATGGGCGTGCCTTCGTTGAAGGTTGGGCGTCGAGCTGGCACCTCGGCATTTCGTAAAAATCTACTGCCAATCATTAGCGGACTGGAGTTACCGGGAAAAGCCGAAAGACAAACAACAACTAACTACATAATCAGGGCAAACTGAAACAGTCTGTGAATTTTAAATCTGCACTTATGAAGTTATCAGTCATAACTGAGAACATTTCAGTGACTATTCTGTATCTTCTGTTCCAAGCAGTTCAGAAACTACTCTTTCATTTATTTTCATCTTAGTCTGTGTACTTGACATATATAAGTAGCAAGCTTTTTCAGCAATATTTGTTGATTCATCTAAGTAAAGGTAATACTTTCTGACATTTTAATTTCATGTAAAAGTTATCAATGAATATCTTCACTGATCAGAAATATATGACTTGAAACAGTATTATTTAGAAAGGGGTAGTATTTTTATTTTCATAGCAAATCTATGACCTCACACTGTTTGGCATGCATTTAGCATGCAAATCATAATCAAGTCTTCCCCTATGATGAAACTTGTTTTGGATTTTGTATTGCTAACTGATATCAAAAACGATGTTTTAATAGTTAACTCATTTCCTGTACACTTACATGAATACTTCAACATTGCTTGCTGAGATTTTAACCCCTTTTCCTTTCACTGGGAAAAAAACTCAACTGACATAGCCTGGTACTGTTTGTATTAAGTATTTAAATTGCTTATGTTTTGCTGCAGACATTGCATTATTACACAAAGTCACAGAACTCACAAGACACTGAGGATAACCATCTTTATGTCTGACTCCAAATGCTACATATGGATGATCGTATTTGCATTTCTTTCTTTTTAACTCGGGAGATAATGTGTTACTGCTAATACACCTTTCAAAAAGAGGAAATGTTGATATTTGAATTACTTTATTGATGACCCCTGTTTTTCCACCTTAGCAGTAATGAACCTGCTCACCGGCAATGATAGCTGTCTGCTCTTTGGGACTATCAGCAGAAATTCCATTACTAGCCTAAGCTTTATTAAAGAAGAAATCTGACTTATTTTATTAGTCAAACTGGCATATATCTATAATTAAAAAATACTCTTTATTTGGGATCACACATTAATAATGTGTTCTTTTGAATTCACCTTCCTAAGAGTTTCAAATGCATAGTTACCAACCAGATTGTTTTAAATTATATTTACTGTTTGATAAATTTATTTCATTTATTCTCAAACAGTAAATAAAATATATTTATTGTTTGGTAAATAATGTATTGCTAAATAATGCAAAAATTTTTGATTGTGTTGTAAGTTTGAACTCTTGAATATTTTTCCAACAATAAGAGAAACAAAATGTACTAACCAATAATAATACCCATTTTGGAACATTTCAACCATAAAGGACCACAAACTACTGTCATTATAAACATCAAATGTCCTTATCCATCAATTACAGCAATTTTGACTGTGCACACCTCACATGTCACATGACAAAAATGTCCAACATCAAGTATTCCAAATTGCTTTACAAATTATAGACTAGTCCTGTTAAGTAGCCGCAGTAAAATATAGCAACTTATTTTATAGAAATGCACATTTGTCCTGCAAATCCAGATTAATGATGAGCATAAGACACAAGTAAAATGTACTTTAATCCATAGATGGCTCCCTCCAGTACTTCCAGCCACTTTAAGTACATCTCAGACATCTAACTGTGATTTGATCTACACACACACACACACACACACACACACACACACACACACACACACACACACACACACACAGTAGACTGTATAATCACAGTAAAGTATTCTAACTTCATTTCACTCAAATTTCATATTAGTTTTACAAACCTAGATCAATAATTGTTCACAATGACCACACTACAAAATAAGATGCTTTCATCCGCAGACCACCCTACACCTCAGATGGCTGAAAGTTGTGAAAAATAATGACCACACAATAATGTTGATTTCAACTTTTTCACACAATACTTACAAGGTACTCCTGCAAATCCAGAATAATAGCCCAACAATAGCGACTAGTACCAAGCAATTATAGATACTGGGTTGTCTATATATATTTCAGAAAATCAGTTATAATAAAACAAAATAACAGCTGACCCCAAGCAAAGTACTCACAGCTTTCAACTTTTTAGCACAAAAATCAAGAATGAAACAAAAAAATCAAAATGAGGGGCAGATTTTAAATATTTTCTTACATACTTAGAAGGTTTCTAGAATAACAGGTTTTGTATTAGCATACATTTTCTGAAGGAGATGGAGTCTGCAACCAAGCATATGTTATTTAGTGAAGTGACTGCAAACCTCAGTGATTTGTTAGATTTGGAAAAAACACAAGGAACAGACTCGAAATATAACACAAAATTATTGATGGGGACAGATGAACTGTTTTGAGATATGAACTGTATGATAGCAACAAGTCTTCAGAAAACCAAACATTTTATGTGGAAAAATATGAGGTAAAGGCAGGGACAGTTAAGATCTATGCTCTCATGCAGTCACCCTGTAAAGGTGTTCACTGATATCTGGTGACCTGAAGGACTGGATTATACCTCTAAAACAGCAGCTATCTAAACAGACATAAATGCTATCAAAAAAATATGTACATCTGACCAAAACATCTGGACACCAAAAGAAAAACTTACACATCAGTACTCCCCCTCCCGGTATGGTTGTAGGATATTAATTAGAAATGCAAATTTAATAAATGACAGTGAGAAAGTGGCACACAAATGCAAACACACCGTATTTTCTTCATTATGAAATAACATTACTGCAGAAAACTATATCTTCTCATGGTTCTAGTTTACATAACCGACAGCTGCTTTCACCGACAACGAATTGCGAGCGCCAGAAGATCGACAATCCGGAAGACCGACGCTATGGATCAAAACACCGACGCCGAGGATAGTGACTTGGAAAAAGGCTGTGTAAGTATGCGGTGGTGACAGACGTTAGGGTGTGAGTAAGGTAAGTGTGGATATTGATGGTCTGTGGGGATAGGGGTGGGTTTAGTGATTTAGGGTCAGTGCGCGGGTTAGGTAAATGTGCGGTAGTGATAGTGTTTGGGTTAGGGGCAGGTTAAGTGAGTTAGGGTTAGGGCGCGGGTTAGGTAAATGTGCGGTAGTGATAGTGTTTGGGTTAGGGGCGGGTTAAGTGAGTTAGGGTTAGGGCCCGTGTTAGGTAAGTGTCTTGGTAGTAGTATTTTTGGGTTAGGGGCGGGATAAGTGAGTTAGGGTTAGGGCGCGGGTTAGCTGAGTGTGCGATAGTGACGGACCTTAGGGTAAGGGTTTGGGTTAGGGTTGTAGATAGTTGTGTATGTGAGGTTTAGTGTGGGTTTGTGAGGATTTTGGTGTGCTTGTATTGTGTGTGTGGTTTTTGGACAGGGGATGTGTTTTGCTAGTTGATTATTGTTATTGTGGTGTGTGCAGCGTATGAGGTTTCCTGTTTGTGGACCGTCAGTTATTTGTTTGTCGGGTATGTGAGGTTTCGTGTTTATGGTTTGTCGATTATGTGGTGTCGATGTTTGCGTTGTCGGTGTTTTGCAGTGTCGGTTATGTAAACTAGATCCCTTCTCATACATAATTTTAAACATCTAGTCAGAAACATTTCATAAAAGCTTTATAATTACAGCATGATAGTAGACTTTAAAAATTGAGTTGTTCTAAGAAGAGGCCATCTTGAGTATAAAACAATATAATGCTAGTATGGCAGCCTATCACAAAATAATAGTAGCACATAAGAAGTATTAGTAATGCATAGGTCAAAATATGATGAAAAAAATACATGTAATTCAGCTTTTTAAAGATAACAGTTCAATGAATCAGTATCTTTAATCGGTTAAACATAACAAGTCAGTGAACCTCACATCTACTCTAAACTTCCTCTTCCTTTATACAAAGTAAAATGATCAAGCTGCAATCCCTTTATAAATTCATGGACATGGACAACCCCTAGGAAAGCAAGACTCCTGTGTGAAAAGTCAGTCAGTTAAGCCCCCCAAAATGCTATCACTTGCTGCATTTAAGCAGGTCTAACCTCTACCCTGTGGACCTCTTTCATTTTGTTTTCCACTTTATAACAATATTTTACATTATAATTTCACTGCATTTTACTTCTGTTTGTTTTTTGGCATTAGCTATATTCATAAGAGTCATAGTCACAGTGAGTTAAAATCAGTTATTAGTCAAAAAGTTAAAATTGTACACCAGGTCAGTTATCTTTGCTAGTTTATAAAGTTACCTTTACTTACTGGTTTTGTTGTGTCTTGCAATTGTTTACACTCAGTTGAGCTACCACCTTGTCGGGTAGATGGGACCTCATTGTATCTTCTCATGCAAAGGACAGCTCATTAAGGAGTACAGGATCTCCTCGTAGTACTGAAGTGACAATACTGGAAAATGTAACCCAATCAGCTAGGCTGGGAAAAGAACCCACAACCTTTTAATATTCCAACACCAAAGGTGAGTGTGCTATCCATTGATCCACTAACACTGATATTCATGTGCATTGCAAGTGGAATTTAGTGAATAACAAGGAAACTGCTGCTTTGACAAATAGCCCTTCACGATTCTAATTATCACATGCTACTCATCAATTAAATGCTAAGAAAAAGCTGTTTAATGTTTTTTTTTTGTTTGTTTGTTTGTTTTTTTGTGACTGCCCACTCCCTTTTTAAGGGAAGCAGATGTTATTACTGTAATTATTTTTATGGCAAAATAAATTACACCAATGGGACCTGCCATGAATAGATCCATCTTGCAGGCTGGATTTCCAAAATTCAGAACCTAAAAACTTCAAGCAATAAAGATGTATAACAGTCAAAAAATTATAAAATTTTTCTGGTGTTGATGCAAGATTTTAAAGCCTTTGCTCCACTGCCCAAGAAAAAGTACAGCACTGCTTTTCCCTAAGTTAAATTAGCGTACCCATTGTCGGAACTTAGAAGTTTGGACTCTTGAGCTTCTCTTCTGGACTGTTCACTCAGATGTACAAATGGACTGCCAAACTCATGCAGCAGTATACTCGTGCAATGCTGGTCAGTAATGTTATGCTGGTCAATGTCCTTTGATTGGCTTTGGACCGGAGTCACTGCTGTTACTCTGACCCTTGGCAGCAAGTAGCAGTGTAAGATAATAGTAAATTCCGTCACAATTAACTACTCAAAGTAAATATCAGATTTTCACACACACACACACACACAAAATCAATAAATGCAACACTACTCTTCAACTGAATTTCCCCTTATTTTTCCCTCTGCTTTGGTCTCATATCTTTTCCTTCTTTGGTTCATTGTCTGAGCCTTGCCCGCTCACACAGCTAAAGAGAAATCATAAAATAGCAGAAGGGAAATTTGATATTATAGTCTTTTCTTGGTATAAAATGCAATAATCTAATAAAAGCCAAATAACTGCTCCAAGCACCACATAGAAGGAATGGTGTACAAATATACTCACACATAATATAAAATGGCAAATGCACACACATAAATAGAAATGTATTTTGGCTACAGCTTCCTTATGTTTTTCAGGTGGAAATTTCTGAGGAAATTGCAGTGAAAACATGTTTGTAAATATTTGTATTCATTTGCTGGTATATCTTACCTGTGACAGTAAATAAATTATTTGCAACCATTCCTTCTAGTCTGCATCTGTAGGATGTCCTTACATTCACCACTGCAGTATTCATCATGTCGGGCTTCCATGGCAGAGAATCCTGTATGTGATGGATTCTGCAGCTCTGAAGGCAAGGACGTCTACTGTTGTGGTAAGATTTTACACAACTGTACTGCGGTGGTGGTGCTGCGGTAGCGTTGTCGACTCACAGTTAGACATTGCCCGTTCGATTCTCAGTTAGAGCGTCTTCTATGTGGCGACATGCGTGAACGGGCATTCCTTCGTTGAAGGTTGTGCGTTAGGCCCGGCAAGACAGCACGTAAAACTCTACTGCCAATCATTAGCGGACCGGAGTTCCGCTGTGGCAACCCCTAGCCGGGAAAAGCCGAAAAACACAAACAAATAAACTATTTCTTATTTTAAAACAAACAAGGATTTCTTTTAAAAGGGTCAAATCATTCTGTCATGACAGCCTGTGACCATACCTCTCGACTTCCTGGAATTTTGCTGGACATTTCCTGAATTTGCCTATGTTTTTGCCTTGTCCCCAATAACTTTTTAAATTTCTGATATATTACTAAGGTCAGTCGATAATGGCAGAGTTCATTACTCATTATTGTTCAGAAAATGCATGTTGATGCAAAACCGGTTACTATAATCCATTTAAAAGGTAACAGAGTAATAATTAGCATATATTCATCATGTCGGGCTTCCACGGCAGGGAATCCTGTATGTGATGGATTCTGCAGCACTGAAGGCAAGGACGTCTACTGTTGTGGTAAGATTTTACACAACTGTACTGCGGTGGTGGTGCTGCGGTAGCGTTGTCGACTCACAGTTAGACGTTGCCCGTTCGATTCTCAGTTAGAGCGTCTTCTGTGTGGCGACATGCGTGAATGGGCATTCCTTCGTTGAAGGTTGTGCGTTAGGCCCGGCAAGACAGCACGTAAAACTCTACTGCCAATCATTAGGAGTTCCGCTGTGGCAACCCCTAGCCGGGAAAAGCCGAAAAACACAAACAAATAAACTATTTCTTATTTTAAAGCAAACCAGGATTTCTTTTAAAAGGGTCAAATCATTCTGTCATGACAGCCTGTGACCATACCTCTCGACTTCCTGGAATTTTGCTGGACATTTCCTGAATTTGCCTATGTTTTTGCCTTGTCCCCAGTAACTTTTTGAATTTCTGATATATTACTAAGGTCAGTCGATAATGGCAGAGTTCATTACTCATTATTGTTCAGAAAATGCATGTTGATGCAAAACCGGTTACTATAATCCATTTAAAAGGTAACAGAGTAATAATTAACATATTGACCTACGTTTCTGCCTTTTCCCCATTACTTTTGGCTTTGAATAGAAAGTTTAGAGGTATGCCAGAGAGACAAGATCGAAGCTTGTGCTATACCACTAAAAGAGGCACAGTTTACATGTATAATCTGTACTCAGCTACCAACCACATCCCCTTCACTAAGAATTGGCTGGTTACGTGCATTGATCTCTTAGATGTCAGTGCACAACCAATCACCTCAATCATATGGTGTAGTAATTGCATCTGTCTTCAAAGGGAGCTCTGCTGGCTGTTTCTGTATTTTATTTTATATTTTTAAGTAAAATGATAAAATGAAAAACACCTTGCAGAGCACCCCTTTGGGGCCGACCTTGATTCAAGGAACCCCTGAGAAGTTTCTGACGAACCCAGTTCAAGAGCCACTGCTTTAGATAACTCCAACTGCAGCATTAGCATGTAATAAAGAACACATCGGGGATATAAAATATGTTGGCATGTTTATGGTCCCCTAGAAAATAAGTACTGAGATAATAAAAATCATGTTAAACACGGGAGAAAGCTGGTAATTATACACTGGGTAGTCAGTTCTTACAAAACAAATTGGAAAGACTTATCTCCTTCTTTCGGCTTTTCCCAGTTAGGGGTTGCCACAGTGGATCACATGTCCGCTCATGATTGGCAGTGGAGTTTTACATTGTTGAGTTGCCAGCCCGGCACCCAACCTTCCACAGAAGGCACACACACGCACTCACACCCAGGGCCAATTTAGAGTGTCCAATCCACCTACAGCATGTCTTTGGGATGTGGGAGGAAACCGGAGCACCCGGAGGAAACCCACGTGACCACAGGGAGGACATGCAGACTCCGCACAGAAGGCACCCCAGCCAAGGATCGAACCAGGGAACCTCTTGCTGTGAGGCGACAATGCTAACCACTGCACCACCGTGGCCGCCCAAATTGGAAAGACTTATAAATTAATTTATTTAATAAGGAAAAAATAAAATTAGCACAAGATCTTAAAATTATCTTCTAAATAATATATGGGATTTATTCATTTCATTGAATCAGAATGACTGTGAATTTTGGTTGACTGTTCCATTCGTCAAAATGTTAAAATTTTGCATGAAAGGAGCATTGGATGTTTGCAGGTAAGGTAAGTGTGGGTTTGGGGCAGAAATTCTGAAAGCTTTAGATATCATGATGGCTTTTAGCATTAGAGGGTGGGGGTTGTATGTGCAAGTGTAGCATGTTTAGGGTTAAGTGAGAGCATAGTGTTAGTGCAGTATGGGTCTGCATGTGAATGTGTCCAAGTTGTCTAGATTAGTGTCAGTGCTATGGAAAGTTGTTGTTTTTTTTAAGGTAAGGTATAAGGTTAGGATTAGCAGGTATTAGGTGAAGCAGATCAGCAGCATTGTCAAACCTCAAACGATATTTGGAAGCAACACAACTAAGACTCATATTATATAATGTTGGTTGAGTATGATTATTGGATCATAGGAGGTTACTAGTCTAATGGGCCTAGAGCCTTTTTAATCCCAGCCATTCATGCACCAAATTCCCAATTATCAATTCCCATGGGCTAGAATGGTTTTGTTATATGTCTGTACCTTAGGGCATCTATAAACTTTCCCCATCCATAAGGGCCACAGGCGACAATCCAGGGGTGAATTTGCGATTTCCCATCCACTGATCTAAATTGTGTTTGAAGAGACTTAAGGAAGAGTTCTGTTTCACATGAGAGGGAAGTCTGTTACAGAAAGGGGTAATCTCTGAAACACATATCTCTCCCTCCAACATGTTTTATGTGACAGACAAGTTTTAGAGCTTTAGATCAGATAATCCTAGTGGTGTTTGTTTTTTGGGGCTGGATAAGAGAATGCCTTGTAGGTTAGACACAGATAGGAGATGGAGTACAGGGACAGGGCTTTGAGGCAGTCAAGATAGGACATATCATTTACACCCTGTTGTTCATAAGTAAGTACCAGGCTAGCTGCCCTTATGGATCATTTTAAGCCTAGCCAATTTTCCCTTGGTGAGAATCAAACACTGTACCTCTTATCTGTGAGGCAAACATCTTAAATATTACACCAGTCCTGAAAAGTAAAGGGAAACCTCTCTAGAATAACTGCACAAATAACTGTAACTAGCCTATCATCATTAAAGATGCACCCCATGCCCAATGCCCCATTTTTAACATGCATGACGCTATTTAAAATTAACTTTTATCACTATACTAAACACACTGTGGGAGGAAAACTTGAGAATGTATTCAAACCACATTTTAATAGCTGCATTTATTTATTCCTCGGTAACCAGGTAACTTGCCCTTAGACCCTTTTCAGTCACAACCTAGACCATGTGGCAGTAACATGCAATGACTGATATTTGCATAATACAAAAATAAGTTGATATACAGTAGCCCAGTGATAGATATCAGGTACTAAAATATATATATATATGTATATATATGTATATATATATATATATATATATATATATATATATGTGTGTATATATATATATGTGTGTATATATATATATATATATATATATATATATATATATATATATATATATATATATCAGTTATTTAGCACTGTTAGGTAGAGGCAGTTTGCTAAAATTATCATACATACACTTCCTGCAAAAATAAAATCAAACAAAAAATATTTTGAACTCTAAGGCAGTTCATATATTCATCTGGATTCTTCAGTAAGTTGAGTACTTCATAGGACTATTTGCACTGGGGACCTAATCCACATTTTGGGATTATTTATACAAATTGAAGGAGCTGATAAGCTATAAAGTGGGAAATAACAGAAAGAAGTGATAAAGTGGGTATTTGGAATAAATTGCAGAAACACCTAAAGACTCAGCAAATAAAGGCATGAAAAACTGGGGAGATTCCCACAGGGATGTGCTTAAGTATTAGGAAAGGGAATCATAAGCTGCAAGTACTGTTACAAAGTATACAAAGAGCCAAGATACAGAGATCAGAGGCAGTGCACTGACAGGGATATTAGAGTGGTGTAAGGATAACATCACCTTTAAACTCACACGCAGAGATTGTCTGCGTTATAAGGGATTGGTAGTGGAATATGAGAAAGTGGAAAGAGATCACAGAAAAAGAGAAATGCTAGACTTAGGAAAGTTTATGACAGAACCTAAACCTACAGAAGTGGGCATGAAAAAGATTATCAATAGAGGATGTAGTGTATCTATGACAACCACCTTGGACTGACAAATGCAACAAAGAGAAAATGCAAAGGAGATTGGGACTTAAGCACATAAAGAACTGGATAGAGACATATGAGACTGCTAGACATTTCACTAAATCAAGGCAATTTTAAATATTTGCTTGGAAATGTGTGCACAGATATTCGTATACATCACCTATATGGGACAGTATGTTCTCCGATGCTTTCTCTAAGTAAAGAAGATGTGATTAAGAGGATGGAAACTGTGAGCATTTTTTTTTAAACTGTCCTAAGATAGCAAATTTCAAGAAAAAAAAAGTTCAAAGTATTACTTTGGTGGAGACTTGTATTGCAGTCTCAAGTAAATTATTCCTGCTTCCATGTGATGTGGATGTGAAGGTATCTAAAGGTCGAAAATTGCTGCCTTTTTTTTTTTTTTTTTGGAAACTAAGGAAACTAGTACAAGGAAGAAGTCAAAGAAGAAGCTGACAATACAAGGTATTATAAACTACTAGAAATAAGACAGGCAGAATTAGGTCACTGAAAGAAGGAAAAGGCAAACATATTACCAGTAAATGGAATCTGTGAGAGCAGAGTGCATAGTTTAAGTAACCTCAAGGTGAAAGATTCTATATTTGTTTTTAAAGATCATAGGAGGTTACTAGGCTATTGACCCGGAGGTCATTTCTAGCTCAGCCATTTCATCCTGATATAATACCAGTGATACTCTAGTCAGTACCCAGGACTGTACTTAGCAATGACCGCCCATATCCAGGATGGTTGTGGGCGCTATATCCGGTAAGAATTTATGGTGCCCCATCCTCTCGTCCAGGTTCCTTTTGAACAGTGTCATAGAGGTGCTCTGTTTCACATGAATTGGCAGCCTATTCCAAAGATGTGGCAGTCACTGGGAGACAAATCTGTCCCTCCAGCATGTCCTATTCAAGTTGCAGACCATATTTAGGTCCCGTTTGATTTACAGATGTGCAGCAAATTCATTAGGTTTGGGTTGGAGATCGCTCTGTAAGCCAGGTGTAAGTCTCCCCTAAGAAGTCTATATAACACTGACTATAGTGGCAGGGACTTTAGTTTGTCTGTGTAAGTCACTTGTTGGAGTTCCTTGATCTTCTTTGTTAGAAACCTCTGAGGTCTCTCTAATTACTGCAGATGTTTTCTACGGTACATGCCAAAAGGGGCGTTATACTCAATTATAGGCCTGATTAGTGACAAGTATAGAGGAGTTATAACATCCTTTCCTCTAGAAGTGATGCCTTTGCTAACTAAGCCTTCTTTACTACAGTAGACACAAAGTGGTTGAAGTTAAGGTTGCAGGCGACTTGTGATCCCAGATGCCTTACCACTTTGTAGGTACTTAGGGCATTGTTGTTAATTTGATAGTGTGAAGGGACATTGTTTTTACCAAAGGGAATGATGATGCATTTCTTTGCATTTAGTTTGAGACCGTGACTAAGACCCCAGTTGTTGGTCTGGGAAAGACCCTCCTGATGTATACTGATTTCATTTAGGGATTTGATACTTGCACCTGGTTTGCAATCATCCACAGACTTGGTCAGCCACAGCACCTTAGTTTTGTCCTGAACTTCTGAGAAGTATATACCAAACAGTAGGGGACCCAGTACTGACCATTGTGGCACCTCGCTGGTAACAGCTCTGCTGGGTGATGTAGAGTCACCAACTTTGATAGTATGTGACCAGTTTCTGGGCCATTTGTCAAACCATATTACAACAAAGGGGTTTACATTCAGCTTGCTAAGTTTATCGGTAATGCCTGAATGTGGGATTGTGTCAAAGGCCTTGGCAAAGTCGAGGTATGTTGTGTGCACAGATTTGCCCTCATCAATGGCCTTGGTCACATTTTCAAAAAAATCCACTGGGTTTAACAGGCAGGATCTGCCCTTGATGAAGCCGAACTGGGTCAGATCCATTAGAGGTCGCCTATGTCTTTATTTTTATTTTTGAGGTCTAATAAAACAAACAAAAGTCACTGGAACACTACAAAGGAGTCTTAAAAACACTAGTAAAAAAACATTCACCTAGTTCAAGGCTTCTTCAGGCATACTGATGGGTAATAATATCTGTACTTATACAAAAACATAGTCACATGATCAGATAATTAGCTCATTTTGGTTTTCCTTTAATAAAGGTTTTAAAGAAACATAGCCATTTAGGCCAGGTGCAATATGCACTCCTAGATGTAAAATCCAGTTAAACTCTTCTTTTCCAATTTGATCAGTAACACTTCCTCCACGTAAATTATTATTAATAACTTTCAAAATAGAAAGCTTAAAACTATGTTCAGGTCCCTTATCTTTTATATGTTTAAATAGGAGATTTGTAGCTATTTCTCGTTATTTATTTAACATTTGTTTACCGGGGAAGTCTGACTGGGCAAAATTATCCATTTTCAGCAGAGGCCCAGGGAGAAAAGCTCCACATAATAACATAACAGTCAGTACTTTAAACAATAGTGAAACAAACTGAGAAATGATAGTCTCAAATGTAGCATTCCAATATCATTAGGTATCTATCATATCGTAGTGAACAGCAAATCCACATCCACTGTCACAAAAATACAGTCATTAAAGTTCACATCTCTAGACCAAACAACTATTTTAAAAATTCATTTGTGTCTTTGATAATCATTCCTGTCTTGTCAAAACCAACTCTTATTTTACTTTCTAAAAACTTAGAAGTTGGTTCAGTTACCCATCATCTAGCTGCAACTATTGGCCTAAATGGAGGTTCGACCACAGATTTGTGTAGCTTAGGTATCCCATAAAAGAAAGGGATAATAGGCTTTTCTACTATTAAATAATCTAACAAATCTTTATTGATTTTATTCTGTTCATAAAGTCTCTTTAAGGTATTCCTTACTCCATTTACAGTAGTGTTACATTCAGTCTTAGTTATTTCTATGTAGTCACAGCTGTTTAGCATTGTGACCACAGAGTTTACACAGAAGCTAGTGTTTAAAATGACTATGTCCCCACCTTTATCAGCATTTTTATGACAATTTCATTATTGCATATTAAACTAGTAATAGAATCTTTTTCATTTTTAGTCAAATTAAAGAACTTTTTCAAGTTTTGATTATAATACAACTTGTAAATATCCCTTTCCACAGCCCTTTCAAATACATGAATGATATTATTATTGTTCTGTGGAACAAACTATATCTTTTACATCCACTATAAGAACTAGATGTATTACTAACAAACAGTACCTTTAGGTTAAGTGTACATATGAAATATTTCATCTCTGACAACATTTAAGCGATATCCACCACAGCCAATAATACAAAACTCAGGCCTTTTGAAAGCACAGTAGCGATAAAATTAGACAGATTAAAAAACAGTCTGTTCATGGTTTCATCATTTGGCTGCGGGTTACTGGTCTCCAGAATGATTGTTTCCTTTGTCTCACTCTATACTTCCTGTGTGGCTTCTGCTCTGTCACTGGAAAAGGTTTTTCCAATAAAAAAGAAAAAGGAGCAGTCAGTGGGATCCAGAGTTCTAACAGAAATAGCATCCACAGTCCCTTGGTGTTGGTCTTGCTCCTCTATTCATGTGGTAACCGTTTCCTGCCATGTTGAACCATTAACGATGACATCATCTTTCTCCTGAGGTGTTATAGATGTCTCATTGGAGGGGTGTTGTCTCATATTCTCAACCCGATTGGTTGAGGATGTTAAAACTGCTTCACTATATAAAACACCTTTACAAAATGGTGTTTTATGGTTAACATCAGTTCTTGGACAGGGTAATGTGTCAGGATTTTGCTCATTTACACCACAATGATTAACCTTGTGATTATTGTCTTTATCTCTGGACCAAACAAAACCTTTACCTTATTTAAAGACATTTAAGTCTCTTAAAAGTTTCTTTATTTTGGTGTCTATAAGGCATTTCTCATACGCCAACACACGATCTTGCATTTCATATAGTAAGTTTGAGTGAATATTGAGTTCAATCATGGAAATTAACTCAGCATAAGTTGTTTCGATCTCGATTCGTAATTCCTGTTCAACTGGATGGAAAAAAGCATTCATCAGCTCCATGTACCTAAAGGAGCAGCTGGAATTTATAAGCTGTCACCTCTGTAAAAGATTGGGGTATTTATTATGGTATGTAAGTACTTTCAGGATTGGAAGGCCACGAGGAACAACTTTATGTTTTAAATAGGTTAAAAAGCTCAACCTCTGCCATTGTAAATGCTTATAGTGGCACACTTTCTCCTCCATTGTAAACGCTTACAGTGGCACACTTTTTCCTCCATTGTAAACGCTTACAGTGGCACACATTCTCCTCAAACTGCTTTAGTTTGTTTTTAAACAGTTCAAGCATGTCCTCTTGCAGGTGTTCATTAATACTATTATTGTACCAAGGTACTCCATACTCATAAAGCAGAGGATTGTCAGGAATATCCAGGAATTAATTCAACGAGAAACAGCTGCGATTTGGCACTGTGCTTGTAGAGGGGGTAGCTCCAAACTGACTCATGTCTATAACTGGCTCAGAAAAATTGCAAAAACAAAACAAAACAAAACACATACAGTAATGCAAGTAAATCCAGTCACTAGAACCATGAACAGTTAATCAACAAACAGTGCCTATATATATACCTGTTTTTGTGAGTCCTGAATACTCAGGTCTCCCATATGCACCCCTCCAGGCTGCATTGGATTGGTCTGTAGTGAGATTCCAAGTCCTGTAGGCCAACCTGAAGAGAGAGAGGGACTGAAAATTTCAGAACCTATGTGTGCAGACACCATGTGCTCCTGGGTTACCATTGAAGCTTCTTCATGCAGTCTTGCCAGAAGGGCCAGCAGCCTATAAAGTCCACATATCCCATGACTGTCAGGAGCTCCTTGACTACAGCTGGAGTTAGGCATTTGCAACTGTAGAAGGTTTGATGGCATATGATTTTGTGGGGCCTTGCAAAAATAATTCTGATCTTAAACTGGGTTGCATAATAAACTTAAGATAAAGTTGGTAAATAGTGAGCAACTGTACTATTAGGAGGAGGAGAAAAAAATAAGACCTTTCAATCCCAGATTATACACTATCCTAAAACAGGGTTGTGATAATGACTGTGTTAGGCTAAAGCCAGTAATCAGTGAATGAACATAAGGTAAACAGTAGTGACTGGCAGCCCACAGTGACCAAGCTCATCCCTAACCTGGCAAACTCCACTGATGGTCACCATCAGCTTTCTGTTTCAAGGAGTTTTATAAATACTGGCAGGACCAGATGTAAACATTTCTTTGCTCATGCATTCTGGAGAAATTTAAAAATAAAACTCAAGAGCACTTTTTAAATATTACTCTACCCCACTGAAAAAGTTAACACAACAGGTTTTGTATTAACGTGCATTTTCTGAATAAGAAGTATGAGACTTTGTTGGACATTCTTGATTGCCTGTAATCCTGACTGATTTACCAGAAAATCAAAAATTTTATTCTGGACAGTAATAATTTGTGGTAAAATCAGGGACAGTGACAGGTATGCATTCCTCCCTGATTAGGTCAATAAAAATTATTTCCTCCTGTTTAATCACTCTTAAACATAGTCGCTGATCTGGAGCAGTAGTAGTGTTGCACATAAACAATAGTCACTTATCTGGTGTGGCAGTTGTTGTATCGCACACAATACTACTGCCATACTGGATTAGTGGTTGTCTCACAAAAACAGTGATTTGGTGTTGCAGTAGTAGTGTCACACAATGTACTGCATTTGTTAAAATCAGTGTAAAACTAGTAATGCTGTGGATTCTGCTTGTGTGTGTGGGGAGGGCAGTGATACAATAACAACTTGACCATAACTTCTTTCACTTATCATAAACATAAGACTCAACCATGACAGGTGGCTATCTTTGGTGGTTTGGCAGGACTAAAATGTGTTTGAAAGCAGCTAATCACTAGTGCAATGAAAAATATTACCTCTACATAGGGCTACTCAGTAGTGCAAAGCATAGTGTTACCTCTACACAGTGCTAATCGGTAGTGCAATGAGTAGTGTTACCTCTACACAGTGCAACTCAGTGGAGCAATGAGTAGTGTTACCTCTACACAGTGCTACTCAATAGTGCAATGAGTAGTGTTACCTCTACACATTGCTACTCAGTAGTGCAACGAGTAGTGTTACCGCTACACAGTGCTACTCAGTAGTGCAATGAATAGTGTTACCTCTACACAGTGCTACTCAGTGGTACAATGAGTAGTGTTAACTCTACATAGTGCTACTCAGTGGTGCAATGAGTAGTGTTACCTCTATGTAGTGCTACTCAGTGGTGCAGTGAGTAGTGTTACTTCTATGTAGTGCTACTCACTAGTGCAATAACTAGTGCTACCTCTACACAGTGCTACTCAGTAGTGCAATGAGTAGTGTTACCTCTACACAGTGCTACTCAGTGGTGCAATGAGTAGTGTTACCTCTACGTAGTGCTACTCAGTGGTGCAATGAGTAGTGTTACCTCTACGTAGTGCTACTCAGTAGTGTAATGAGTAGTGTTACCTCTACGTAGTGCTACTCAGTGGTGCAGTGAGTAGTGTTACTTCTATGTAGTGCTACTCACTAGTGCAATAGGTAGTGTTACCTCTACACAGTGCTACTGAACAGTGCAGTGAGTAATGTTACCTCTACACAGTGCTACTCAGTAGTGCAATGATTAGTGTTACCTCTACACAGTGCTACTCAGTGGTGCAATGAGTAGTGTTACCTCTATGTAGTGCTACTCAGTGGTGCAATTAGCAGTGTTACCACTACATAGTGCTCATCAGTAGTACAATGAGAAGTGCTACTCAGTAGTTCAATGAGTAGTGTTACCTCTACACAGTGCTACTTAGTAGTGCAATGAGTAGTGTTACCTCTGCACAGTGCTACTCAGTAGTGCAATGAGTAGTGTTACCTCTACACAGTGCTACTCAGTAGTGCAATGAGTAGTGTTACCTCTGCACAGTGCTACTCAGTAGTGCAATGAGTAGTGTTACCGCTACACAGTGCTACTCAGTAGTTCAATAAGTAGTGTTACCATTGCACAGTGCTATTCAGTAGTGCAGTGAGTAGTATTACCTTTACACAGTGCTACTCAGTAGTGCAGTGAGTAGTGTTACCTCTTCACAGTGCTACTCAGTTGTGCAATGAGTAGTGTTACCTCTACACAGTGTTACTCAGTAGTGCAGTGAGTAGTGTTACCGCTACACAGTGCTACTCAGTGGTGCAATGAA
Organism: Protopterus annectens; assembly: GCF_019279795.1. Lineage (NCBI taxonomy): Eukaryota > Metazoa > Chordata > Ceratodontiformes > Protopteridae > Protopterus > Protopterus annectens. The sequence continues at coordinate 349,369,924 of NC_056744.1, forward strand.
TAGTGTTAACTCTACATAGTGCTACTCAGTAGTGCAATGAGTAGTGTTACCTCTACATAGTGCTACTCAGTGGTGCAGTTAGTAGTGTTACTTCTATGTAGTGCTACTCACTAGTGCAATAAGTAGTGTTACCTCTACACAGTGCTACTCAGTAGTGCAATGAGTAGTGTTACCTCTATGTAGTGCTACTCAGTGGTGCAATGGGTAGTGTTACCTCTACTTAGTGCTACTCAGTAGTGGTATGAGTAGTGTTACCTCTACGTAGTGCTACTCAGAGGTGCAGTGAGTAGTGTTACTTCTATGTAGTGCGACTCACTAGTGCAATAAATAGTGTTACCGCTACACAGTGCTACTCAACAGTGCAATGAGTAATGTTACCTCTACACAGTGCTACTCAGTAGTGCAATGCATAGTGTTACCTCTACACAGTGCTACTCGGTGGTGCAATGAGTAGTGTTAACTCTATGTAGTGCTACTCAGTAGTGCAATGAGTAGTGTTACCACTACACAGTGCTACTCAGTAGTGGAATGAGTAGTGCTACCTCTACACAGTGCTACTCAGTGGTGCAATGAGTAGTGTTCCCTCTACGTAGTGCTACTCAGTGGTGCAATTAGTAGTGTTACCACTACATAGTGCTCATCAGTAGTGCAATGAGAAGTGCTACCTCTACACAGTGCTACTCAGTAGTGCAATGAGTAGTGTTACCTCTACACAGTGCTACTCAGTAGTGCAATGAGTAGTGTTACCTCTACACAGTGCTACTCAGTAGTGCAATGAGTAGTGTTACCTTTGCACAGTGCTACTCAGTAGTGCAATGAGTAGTGTTACCTCTACACAGTGCTACTCAGTAGTGCAATGAGTAGTGTTACCTTTGCACAGTGCTACTCAGTAGTGCAGTGAGTAGTATTACCTTTACACAGTGCTACTCAGTAGTGTAATGAGTAGTGTTACCTCTTCACAGTGCTACTCAGTTGTGGAATGAGTAGTGTTACCTCTACACAGTGCTACTCAGTAGTGCAGTGAGTAGTGTTATCTCTACACAGTGCTACTCAGTGGTGCAATGAATAGTGTTACTTCTACATGGTGCTACTCAGTGGTGCAATGAGTAGTGTTACCTCTACAAAGTGCTACTCAGTGGTGCAATGAGTAGTGTTACCTCTACCTAGCACTATTCATTGGTGCAATAAGTAGCATTACCTCTACAAAGTGCTACTCAGTAGTGCAGTGAGTAGTGTTACCTCTACACAGTGCTACTCAGTGGTGCAATGAGTAGCGTTACCTCTACAAAGTGCTACTCAGTGGTGCAATGAGTAGTGTTACCTCTATGTATCGCTATTCAGTGGTGCAGTGAGTAGTGTTATCTCGACGTAGTGCTCATCAGTAGTACAATGAGTAGTGTTACCTCTACACAGTGCTACTCAGTAGTGCAATGAGTAGTGTTACCGCTACACAGTGCTACTCAGTAGTGCAAAGAGTAGTGCTACCCTCTACACAGTGCTACTCAGTAGTGCAATGAGTTGTGTTACCTCTACGTGGTGCTATTCAGTAGTGCAATGAGTAGTGTTACCTCTACACAGTGCTACTCAGTAGTACAATGAGTAGTGTTACCTCTACACAGTGCTACTCAGTAGTGCAATGAGTAGTGTTACCTTTGCACAGTGCTACTCAGTAGTGCAGTGAGCAGTATTACCTTTACACAGTGCTACTCAGTAGTGCAGTGAGTAGTATTACCTTTACACAGTGCTACTCAGTAGTGCAATGAGTAGTGTTACCTCTTCACAGTGCTACTCAGTTGTGGAATGAGTAGTGTTACCTCTACACAGTGCTACTCAGTAGTGCAGTGAGTAGTGTTACCTCTACACAGTGCTACTCAGTGGTGCAATGAATAGTGTTACTTCTACATGGTGTAACTTAGTGGTGCAATGAGTAATGTTACCTCTACAAAGTGCTACTCAGTGGTGCAATGAGTAGTGTTACCTCTACGTAGCACTATTCACTGGTGCAATGAGTAGCATTACCTCTACAAAGTGCTACTCAGTAGTGCAGTGAGTAGTGTTACCTCTACACAGTGCTACTCAGTGGTGCAATGAGTAGTGTTACCTCTACAAAGTGCTACTCAGTGGTGCAATGAGTAGTGTTACCTCTATGTATCGCTATTCAGTGGTGCAGTGAGTAGTGTTATCTCTACGTAGTGCTCATCAGTAGTACAATGAGTAGTGTTACCTCTACACAGTGCTACTCAGTAGTGCAATGAGTAGTGTTACCGCTACACAGTGCTACTCAGTAGTGCAAAGAGTAGTGCTACCCTCTACACAGTGCTACTCAGTAGTGCAATGAGTAGTGTTACCTCTACACGGTGCTATTCAGTAATGCAATGAGTAGTGTTACCTCTACACAGTGCTACTCAGTAATGCAATGAGTAGTGTTACCTCTACACAGTGCTACTCAGTGGTGCAGTGAGTAGTGTTACCTCTACACAGTGCTTTGCTGTGACTCAAATCTATACTCTGCATGCCCTTCCTGTCTCTGTACAGCATTACTCCTGTGTTTATGGGTGCTTTGGTTTCCTCTAGCACCCCAAATACATGTTGTAGGTGAACTGGAGTTCTTCCAGGGAAGTGTGCACTGTGTGTGTTTGTGTATCTTGTGATACACCCGACTTGTCAGGAGCAGTGTGTGTGTGTGTGTGTGTGTGTGTGTGTGTGTGTGTGTGTGTGTGTGTGTGTGTGTGTGTGTGTGTGTGTGTGTGTGTGTGTGTAAAACAATTATCACCTGATGCACATATACAAGTCTTCTACGTAGCATAAAAAAACAAATGCATATAAGTAATTATCTTTCCAAAATAAGGCATAAAGTGCATCATACATCCAGACCCTAAGAATTTCTAGAGTTCTGGGGGGCTCCCACACTGTATACAAATGAATTTTGACAACCTTAGAGGCACCCACTGCTCTCAGTTCAACCTGTTCTAAAACCAGGCCTGCTTAAAGATGTGCAAATAAATGTTGTAGCCTGTGTGGGTGGGTGTGGTCAACATCTATTTAACTTTACTCCCAAACTTTAGAAGTGTGTACAGAAGATCATTATACCTTGTTTAGGGGTTGGGAACAGTGGGGTCATTATTCTTTTTACTTATCTCAAAGATGTGCAAAGAAGACCACCACAGCTTGTGTAGATGCTTTGTGCTGTCCAGAATCAACAAGTGAGAATACATTACAATGATCATTACCTTTTCATCACAATCATCAAGCATGTATACAGGTAGCTGTCTTTTGTTAATAAGGCTAAAGAAACATGCAGTTTAAATATTTTAAAAATGTTACTGAGTTCGGTTCTTTTAATTTTGTTCCATCAGGCAGGGGTTGCACAAAAAGTGGATACATCTGGAGGCAAGGTGAGGAGCCATGTTGTTTGTGTGTGTGTGTGTGAGTGTGTGAGTGCGTGTGTGTGTGTGTGTGTGTGTATAAATCTATATACATCTATAGATATAGATACTGATTTATATATAGACATAGATCTCTATACAAATCTATAGATATAGACATAGATCTTTACATAGAGATATAGATATAGACATAAATCTTTTTTTTTAATTTCTCCAAGTCTTTTGTGTTTCTAATACCATGACGGGACTGGACCTCAATCCTAAGTCAAAGTACGATTAAAGTTCATGAAATTAATATTGTTTCAATCTTTGATATCAGCCAGTAGTGCTCTTCGCAGCACCCACACTGTGCCCAGTAATGACTCCTTCTGTAGTTCGTATGGAGCTACATGTATTGGTAACATATCTAAATATTACTTTTTTATAAGACCCGTTGCTCATACAACTATTGGAACTGTCTGGGTATCTTTCTTCTACATTGCTCTCATTTCTGCCTGCAGATCCTGATAGTTTATAACTTTGTGTCTCTCTCTATGCAAGACACTGTAGTCACTGGGTGTGGTGATTTCAATGATCAATGCTACTCTTGTCTTCTTTTCATGGGCCGCTATATCTGGTTTTCTACCATCTACCTTTTGAACTGTTGTTAATGGATAATCCCAAGTGATGTAGACTTCTTCATTTTCTATGATGCTTTGTGGCTCAGGTTTCCAGTGTTTTTCAGCCACTTCAATACCATAATGTTTGCACAATCCCTATTGCAACAGTCTCGTCACATTATTATCCCTTTCAGTATACAGTCCTTCTTCCATTAGTATGTCGCAACCAGCAACGAGGTGTGCAACTGTTTCCAATTTGGTTTTACAAAACCTACATTTGTCTGTTTCTCTCACATGTTCAATGGCCTTCATAAACCAATGTGTACACAACCCACAATATTGGGCTACCAATATTAACCTTTCATCTCTTAGTTTGAATTTGCCTCAACTTAACCATTCCTGTGTTCATTCCTGATCAACATGAGGTTCTTCCAGAAGTTTTCTATACTTGCAACTATATTTATGCTTTTTCCACATTTCTTGCCTTCTCATCTGATCCTTCACCTTATATTCTTTCATTTTTTTGGCACATTTAGTTGCTGCCTGATTTTTATCTACTTATGGTTTGATTTCCATTCCTGCTTGATGCCGATAAGCTTCTGCTAGATTAATCAGAGAAGTCATCTTAGATTTATTCTCCTCATGTTTCAAAACATTTACTATGTTTGGGCCTTGTGAGGTCAGCAGATATGTGTGGAGTCCCATGATTGCAGATCTATACATATAATCAATTTCAAGGAGGCCCATCCCTCCTTCGGAACGGGGAATATATAATCATGGTATGCACTGATTTTTATAAATTATTTGGTGAGCATGAAGCATCCTTCTTGTTTTCCTATCTAATCTATCCAACAAGTTTTGGGGCCAGTCAGTTACTCCAAAACTGCAAGGTAGGACAGGAAGAACAAATTGGTTTATAGCTTGGATTTTGTTCCTAGATGTCAGTGCTGTTTTCAGGATTACTTTAAGTCTTCTGAAGTATTCCTTACTAAGTTTTATTCTTATTTGTTCGTGTTGTATTGTTGATCCTTCATCAGTTCTCAAATATTTGTACATTCCTTCTTGCTAAGTTCTTTTATATCACATTATTGTCCCAAACTGATGTTTTCCTGCTGTAAAGATTGCTTTTGCACATTTATCAAGACCAAATGATCTTCTATCATCTGAAAAAGTTTTGACAACTTGTAGTTGTGATTTCAGTTCCTCATCTGATGAGCTATACAGTTTTAAATCATCGACAAAGAGAAGGTGAGAAGTCTTTACACTTTATTGTTTTCTAGGAGCCAGATTATAGCCATGGCCTTAGCTGTTAGGTAACTAGCTTAATGGATTAAGGACAAGGCAGAATAGTAACGGTGACAAAGAGTCACCCTGGAATATCCCCCTTTGAATTTTTATCCCTGGGATAACAATTTGTCCTTTATCATGGCTTAATTGCAAAGTGGTCTGCAACTGTTTCATGGTCACTGTAATGTAGTTGATCAGTGTGGGAATATATCTTATACATTTTTAAGCACTCTTTTATCCATGAATGAGGGATACTATCAAATGTTTTTTTTGTAGTCAATCCATGCCATACTTAGATTCTTCCCCTTTTTACAGTTCTCCAGTATGACTTTATTTGACAACAAATGATCCTTTGTTCCATGACTTTCTTTTATTGCCCTTTTGTTCTACTGCCATAATGGAGTTTTCTTCTAAATGACTATAAACTCTGTCGGCATCAATTCCCGTGTATAGTTTAATACGTTGTCAGAAGGCAAGTTATTGGTCTATAATTCTTAAGGTAGCTTGCAGGTTCACCCTTAAGCAGGAGCATTCTTTTTCCTGTCATTAGTCAGGTTGGTGTCTGTTCGGGGTGCGCATGTAAATAGTTCTTACTCATGGCTAAATCTTCGTGCAAAGATGTTAATACTTTTAACCAGAAGTTAGGTACTGCATCTGAGCCTGGGGTTTTCCACTTAGAGGCTTTTCTTAACTTTGTTTCAATCTCTCTAGCTGTTACTTCATACTATTTCATATCCCGTACCTTTAAACCTCTTATTCTTTCTTTTACTTCTTCTATCCATTTAGCATCTTTGTTATGTTCCACAGGATCTTCATAGATACGTCTCCAAAATGTATCTATTTCTTCTTTTTTTGGTGATCTTTCAATTCCTTTTACCTTATTTCCCCATTCTCTATAAAACTTTTTTGGGTCATATTTATCTTCATATCTTCTAAGTTGTTCTGCCTGTGCTGAAATTTTTAGTTTGTTATTTACGATAGTGCATGATAGATCCTGATCTGTTCTAATATTGCACATTGCTTTTATCACATCTATCTTTCTTAGTATTTCTGTTGATCTATTCCCTCTTCTATACTCTTCTAACAGTGACACTTCTTGTCTTAATTTCTTTATAATTTTCTCTATTCGATATTTCCATGATGATATTTGATTTCTCCCTTGCTTTTCTCTCACTACTCTGTGTTCTTGTGGTAGAACCTTATCAGTTATTAATTTAGCTGCAGGTGATATATCCTGTTTACTTCTGTTATATTGCATGGATTTCTGTGAACAGTCCTAATTTCTGTGTTCATTTGTTTTATCAGACTTCTGGCTTTTTGGGTTTTATTAACCTTCTGCAGTTTATTTCTTTCATTGATCTTGATATATCTGTCCGTGTCTATTAAATCAAGCAATTTGTCTCTTAGCTCATTGTCTTCCAAACTGAAGGCACATCCCTTGTTTTCCAATTTCTGCGGGCATTCTATAGAAAGTTCTATAGCATCTTCCTGTGATACATTCTCATCAATTTCAACCTGTGCCGTCCTTTGCTCTATCATATGGGAACTCACAGGCCTATCACTCCTCAACATTGACTGCATCAGAGTTTCCACAGTTTCCTGTTCCTTCCCTTGCTGCCTAGCTTCAAGTGAATGTTTATACTGGTTTCCTGTGGAAGGCCCCAAATTATGTTCATATGTCACCTGACCAATTGCTTCCTGTTCCACTGATTTCTCCTTAATTTGGATATCCATTACTCTATCCTGTTGTGGTGCTTTCTGACTTAGATTTTTTACACTAAATCCTTCACTTTGGAGGTGCTCCATAACCTCAGTTTCTATTTCTTTAACTTCTCCATTACTAACCTCCTTTTCTACTTTTCCTCTTTTTTTTTTGTCTTCTTATTTTTTGTATTTTAAGATTTTCCATATCCAGATTCCTTTGCCTGTATTTCTCTTCAAATATCTTTGGTGCTGCTCTTTTTTTATTGGTTAGTTTTGCTTTCTCCTTTGCATAAATATTACACCATACTAAATCTATTTTTCTTTCACATGTCCTTATTTCTTCTTCATATGACTCCTGATCTTCCTGTTTCTCCCTGCTTTGGGGACTCACTCCATCCTGCTGTGATGTAACTAGTGTTAGACCTTTTACATCAAATCCTTCAATTCACAGGCACTCCACAACTTCAACTTCAATTTTATTAACTTCTACTTTAGTGATCTTCTTTTCTACGTTCCATCTTTGTGATATTACTTTTTTATTGTGAAATTTTCCATATCCAGATGTTTTTGCCTGTATTTCTCTTCAAATATCTTTGGGGCTGCCTTCTTCATACTGATTAATTTGACTTTCTCCTTGGCATACATATTGCACCATAACAAATCTCTCTCTCTTTTCCATGTCCATATTTCTTTTCTATACTTTTCAAATATCATTTGGTTTTGTTCTTTATATTTTCACACTTCCTCAGATGCTTCTTTTTCCAAACAGATATAGACATAGATTTATATATAGATTTACAGCTATATACCCATAGATCCCAAGTCTGGAGATAGTATTTCCCATTGAACAAAAACACATTATTCTCTTGAATAGTCTTGATAAATAGGCATATCAATTCTATCAGCTTGTGGTCATAGTCACTATGCTGTTTCAAGTATTCACTGACATACGCAATGCCAAAATTGTTGGAAATGGCAGTAAAAAGTGAACAAACGTCCATTGTCACCATCCAACAATCCTTATGGTGAAGGTGAACAACATACATTTAAGTTTAGAGTCATTGATAGAGCTTTTAACTCTATGAGAATAGGTGACATCAGAACTCATACTGAGAATTTAGAACTGCAATGGATAGTTAGGATGCAAGCCCATAAAGGGAAGGGCTTGAATGAGCATGTACCCCTGAGGCCGGTACTAAAATCCCATAGGATTTTTAAGTGATTAGTGTATATTTATACTTAGTACTTTGCCCTCCATATTTTCTTTTAGGTCTGTTGTATGTTTATGTCATTATAGTAGCTTTTAGGATAGATTAGGTATTATGTATTTAACACTGTAGTACATTGTATTGAGATTAATGGAATGGGTGGAGTTTTTAATGATGTCTTATCTCTGATTGGTGCAAGATTGCATTTAAACTGTTGAATTTGCCTCATTTGTTATCTGATGAAGCGGATGTTGGATTTACCGTGAAAGCGCTTATTCCTGTTTATTGTATTAAATATTTATATCAGATTTCTCTGCCTATCATGTGTTGCTGATACTCCTGTATAAGTTTTATCATTTAACCTTTATTCGTGAGAGTATCTGGATTTGCTCTGGACTTGGTGGCAATATTTTGGTTATGTTCTAATTTATGTTTAAAGAGCATAGTCCTCTGCCTTTTACAGTTAATATCACTAACATGTGTCGCTATTCTAGTTTTAAAAGACCTTGAGGTTTGACCAATATGGAATGCTCCACAATGGCAAATAGCCATGTTGACCACCCAGTCTGTACGACAGGTAATCAGATGCCTAATCTCATATACTTTGGGGTGTTGTGTCTAAAAAACAGATGAGGCTCACCACAGCAAAAGTATAAAACTAAATCCTTTAATAACTGCAGTGTATAGTAAGCGCTTTCACGTCTACATAACGCTTCTTCAGACTTTAATACCTGCACTAAAACACATTCATTTAAATAGCACTGCCTATAGATTTAATCCAATCACATTCAGTTCAATTACAACTTAATGAAACACATTTGAAAACATATACACTTTAAAACCAACAATAAAAAAAATGTATATACATATATATGTGTGTCTAACAGATGTTATCTAATATAACTAAAAAATGAAGAACTAAAATCAATGTGAATAAGGGCGTGCTGCTAAAAAAGGCTTCAGAGTCACCTTCTCATTAAGTCCATGTCCCCTGTGACTCAAAAGTTTTAATATCCACCTGTTCTCACATTCCTCAGTATGATTCCTAGTATCACCTAGTCTGTCTGTCTTATTTATTAATTCTAGGACATTAAATTTAAACTTATGTAACGCTCCTACATCTAAGACATGCCGAGCTAATGCACTGCGATCATCTTTTCTATTGATCGCATATGCATGCTCTCTTACACGTTCACAAAGGCTTCTGTTAGTTTTGCCTATGTAAAAAGACTGACATGTCTGACAGACAGCCAGATATACTAAATCCCTAGATTTGCAATCAGCATAAAAAATAAATCTGTATTCATAGCCTGTGTTTGGATGTGTAAAATAATTATTACCAGACATATAAACACATTGATTGCATCCTCTAAAGGGGACGGTACCTTGTACTTTGGGGTGTTAACTGAAGTAAATGACTTGGTCCTAGAAATGACTTTGCAGTAAACACAGTTGA